>NC_066583.1:398149068-398749068 GCF_024323335.1 Lathyrus oleraceus
TTAAATGGTAAGCTTGTTTAGTGTAAATGCACTCATTTGCATTTTGCTAATTATGTCCAAATGAAGTGGAGGTGTGTTTTTGCTGAGAATTTGGGCTGGGCACAGGCTGCAGAAGGACAACATGTGTTGCTGTTTTTGGTTATAATGTACTGCTGTACTTTGTTTTCCTTTATTTGAAGCCAAATGCAATTTTTCAAGTTTTTGCATTTTGGTTAAAATGATGGTGTAATGGTGGTATGATTATTTTTAGGCTTGGAACAAGTCACAAATGTGATATGGAACATTTCCCAATTGACCAAATCAAGAAAAAGTCAAAAACTCAAAAAGTCAAAGTTTGGTCAAACTTTGAATTTAAATGAAAAAGGTCCAAAAATGCCATTTTGAATGGTAAGGTTTTAGGTCATGAAATTTATATTTTTGGAAAGAGGATGAAAAATGTGGTTTGTAGGAAAAAACCCCACCAAATTTGGCCTTATGGTTTGAGAGATATGGCTTGTTGAAGTTCAAAAATTGGTGAAAATGATTTGATCATATCTTGACAACCACACATGGGATTTGAGAGTTCTTGGACTTTTTGAAAATGGGAAGACAAGATCTTCAACTTTCATGTTGGGCAAAAATTCATTTGAAGCTTGTATCATGATGTAAGTTTAAGATCAAGAAGTTTCCATTTTTGGCAGTTGAAATTACAGGTCCACTTTCTATTTCTGGAAAATTTCTGATTTGACTTGATTTTCTTCCATGATGAGGTTGACATGATAGATGAGGCTTATACAAGCATGAATGAACTCCTTCAAATCAATTCTATCCATCAAATCACTGATTAAATCAACAGTTGACCAAGTTTGACTGTCTTTGACTTTTCTAGGGTTTTGGGTGACTGAGCATTTCTGATGATTTCCAAACCCTAATTCCTTGAGAACTTGACTTCAAATGATGTCCCAAGATGTATGAACCTTTGATTAATGATCATGGTGCCCAAATTCTGCAAGAATGGCCACCATCCATTGCTTTGACTGATCAATGACTGACTTTGACCTAATTGCTGATGATTGCTTCAACTGCAAGCAACAAGGTTAGACTGACAATATTTTTGTACTTTTTGAATGATAAACATATGAAAGCAAAGATATACAAATGCAAAGTATGCTTGGTGATCAAGAAACAAACCCACAAGGCAAACTATCCACTAGAAGGGGACAAAGGCATGCAATGATCCTTGAGGTTATGATATGAATGATATGGGCCATGAGGGATCTTAGGGCCCAAAATTGGGGTCTTACAGATGCCCCTATTTAAGGTCATTCTAGCCGGAGAAGTGAAGTTTAGAAATCTTCATCTCGACGCGGTAGAATGGGCTTAAATAACAGTAATGAGACAAATTTTGGTCCCTAAGAGACCTCATGATGCAGATGTATGCATGCAAAAGACACAAATTCTGTGGGGAATATGATTCACACAGAAGAAAAGACGATCCATCGGAGTAGTACACTCACCAGGAACAGAGACTCTAACAAGACTCTATGGGGATAATAAAAGAAAAAGAAATGTGTGAACAATACACGACTCTAAACTGGGGAAAACAAAACTGACATAACGTGAACAAGACACGACTCTGATTAAGAAACAGAAAAACAGACTGGAGAACTCACTGGGGAGTGAAGAACTCACACTGGGAAAAGAATTCCAAAGGAAAATAAATCCATTGGAGAGAACACAAGCTGACTCCTGAGGAGAAGCAACAAAAGTTCCACTGGGGAAGTAACAAAGAAATGAGATGTTACCAGGCATACGGGTAACAAACTCAGGAAAATCTGACTCCACAGGGGGACCGAGGTCATAATAGGGAGCAGAAAGGAGGGAACACCAAGGATACCGGTTACTGGGTATATAATAGGTGACCGACCAAAGCGTGAATTGGATTTCACTTCCAAACACTCATCATCCTGAAGAGAGCTAGAAAAGCAAACTTGTTTATAGGATGGACATTCAATTCCACAAGGAAAATGAATCTTACTCTGAGGGGAAAAATCAAAAGATCGACTCAAGAGTGAACGAGATATAATATCCATTACCGTCAGAACGTGGATAGAATACTCAGATGAGACATATTATTCATTACCGGCAGACCGTGAATAATATACTCGAAAGGAAAATTATCCTGAACCGGTTACTGGGTTGTTTATAGGATAAAATCCGAAACGTGAATTGGTTTTCACTTCCAAAACACTCATCATCCGAAGGAGGGCTTGAAAAGCAAACGTTTACAGGATGGGCATTCGAATCCACAACGGGAAAACGAATCTTACTCAAATGGGGACACAAACCCAAAGAGTGCATGAGATATAATATCCATTACCGGCAGACCGTGGATAAGATACTCGCATGAGATATATTATCTATTACCGTCAGAACGTAGATAATAAACTCGCATGGTAAGAAACACCAGAGATACCGGTTACTGGGTATATAATAGGTGATCTACCGAAAACGTGAATTGGATTTCACTTCCAAAACACTCATCATCCAAAACACAAACTGGTTAAAGGATGGCTATTCGATTCTACAAAGAATACGAATCTTGCTCAGTTGGGGAAAATCAACAAAGGATTCCAACTAAAGAGCGCATGAGATATATTATTCATTACCGGCAGACCGTGAATAATACACTCGAAAGGAAAAGACACCAGAGATACCGGTTACTGGGTATATAATAGGTGACTAACCAAAAAGAGAGACAATCGATACCAAGCATACGGGTAAACGAAAGACAACTCAAAGGATAAATTGCAAGCATCCGGCAATTATCCAACAACAAAAATATTCGACTCCACAAAGGGAAATAACGAATCTTACTCGACTGGGGAAACACAAAGGCTTCGACTGAAGAGTGCATGAGATATATTATTCATTACCGGCAGACCGTGAATAATATACTCGCATGGAAGATTATCCACAACCGGTTACTGGGTTAATAAAGGATAAATCAACCGAAAAGAAAGGCATCGGGATACCAAACTAGGTATATAATGATAACCAATCAAAGGAGCAACAGACATTACCAACAAAAGGGTAAATGAAAGGCGAACTGCTGAGGATAAATTGCAAGCATCCGGCAATTATCGACAGGGACTAGCTGGGGATGCATTGGTAAACAACCAATGATCCGGGGAACAAATCACTAGCATACGGTGAAAAGACCCACTGGGGATAAAATTGCTAGCATACGGCAATTATCCACAAAAGACTTGCTGAGGATATAAGTGCTGATCTGAGCAACTTATACAAGCAAAGGAAAATCATCATCAAATATTGAATGAAGATAACCACAAAATTAGGGTTTACATCTACCGAATACGGGGTAGAAGACCAACAACTCCGCGTGGGGATAGAACAAATCACAAATCCGCACGGGAAACCAAAATAGGGTTTATAACAAACCACAAACTGCTGAAGAGCAGGAAAATAGGATTTACAACTACCGGTAGTAGGTAGAAAACCAAAAACTCTGGCTGGAGAATAAAAGGTGTATAACCACAAATTCTGTTAAGAAAGCCAGGAAAGATAGGACTTACAACTACCGGTTTGTAGGCAGAGGCCCAAAAACATTCCGCTGGGGAACAACCCACTGGGAAACACAAGATTTGACAAATAGCCAATTCGGGAATGATCCGAAAAGACAGACTGAATCAAGACACGTCCTAATGAGGATATAACTCAAATAGGAAAATCCATCCCAATATATGTGTTGGGAGGAAACGGAAGAAACCGTCATCCACGAGGATATATCTCAGTGGGGAACTGCAGAAGGAAAGACAACATTTTCTGCTTATGGGGTTGACTCTATATGGAGAGATTTATAACACCCGACATCTGCTTGGGGAGATCTGTAAAGAGATCTATATCACCATAGCAGGAGACACGACAAACAAAAGATATATGGCAAGAAATGCAACATGAATATCTGAATGTTTATGAATATGCATGAATATGCGTGATTTATGTTTGATGAATGCTGACAAAACAGACAATTCTAACACAAACAGGTTCAGGAACAAACGTCCGGTATTATACTTCCAGGGGAAAAACCAGCTGGAGAGCCAATCTGCGGAGATCTACATGC
Source organism: Lathyrus oleraceus (assembly GCF_024323335.1). Lineage (NCBI taxonomy): Eukaryota > Viridiplantae > Streptophyta > Magnoliopsida > Fabales > Fabaceae > Lathyrus > Lathyrus oleraceus. The sequence continues at coordinate 398,153,192 of NC_066583.1, forward strand.
TGTAAAGCAAAGATCTGCAGGTACTGCTGAAGAAGCAGAGAATCAGAGATATCAGGAAACAACCCAATCAGGGTACAGAAAGTCACAACGGGCAAACAGCCACCAAGACGAATCTGTAGGGGAACAAGAGAAGTCCCAAAGTATATCTGCAGGGGATCCCAGTGTCAACTGAGAAACAAAAGTGCATAAGCACGAACTGCTGTAGAAGCAAATCCACATAACTCCACTGGGGGAACACCCACTGAGGGAGAATGATATCATCCAAATAGAATCTAACTGCATAAGCAACTCTACTGGGGAAAACTGTCGGCTACTCTCTTGGGAACAAACCACTGAGGGAGGACAGATCAAACAAGTAGATTCTGCAACGAACCACTCCACTTGGGAGAATATACACAGCAAACTGATCACAACAAGTAGATTCTGCAATATAAGCCACTCTACTGGGGATCACAAACAGTCAGGAAATAATCCGTTCACTGGAGGCTAGAGCCATCATCCGACCATATCGGGGATTGAAGGAGTATTCAACAGGCAAACTGCCACAACAAACACTCTGCAGACTAAGCTGAGGAAAAGATGGTTGCAATACTGGGATGTCAACCCAAATCAAAACTGAGTAGGAAAATAAATCCTGCTCTGCTGGAGAGAATAACTCTGATGGAGAGATAGCAACAATTCCACAGACGACTTCGCCGGGAAAAGGTAAAGTACCGGGTATCAAACCACTGACTTACCGAGTCTTCAAAAAGAAAGCGATCGTGCTGAGGAAACAGACAAATCCTGCTGGCACACTGCATGGGGAAAAGCGGTAACAACTCCACTTGCAACCCTGGTGGGGATATTAATAACAGCTCTACTCGCGACTCCGAGGGGAGTATCAATCAATCAGTTATACATGACTGTGCTGAGGAGACAAATAAAGTCTGGGGATACGACCCACTGGAGAAAGTGACGGGGCACCAAGATGACAAACCATCAACCGCCGAAACTTCACAAGAAAACACCCATGCTGGGAAAACTGCTGCTGGAGAAACGAAGTCTTCAACAACAAATCACTTGCGACTGTACTGGGGAACAACCCCAACAACAACTTTGTTTGAGGAACAACCTCAACAAAGATCTGAAGAAAGAAGATACCACCAAACCAGGAATATGAACAAATGTCTTACCTGTTGGGAATCATGCCACCCTCGGGAGAGCACTGAGATATTCTTGAGTATCCTTTCAATCTTGTGAATGTTCACTTTGTTTAAAACAAAATTTTGAAAAATTTGATTTTAAAACAATGACATTTTATCAATTTAAAACATGCAAAACATTTGTTGAATTGAAACAAATAAGAGTGCAAATAATTGGATAAAAAGCTCAAATTGATTTGATAGAATGGTAGTCTGCAAATGGCAAGACTCCATAGATCTGTACAAATTTGAAATCAGTGATATATATTGGAAGAGGGCTACATTGAACATAATGATCCTTTCTCTACCAATTTGAATCTCGATGTATCCGAAGCTTCAGTTGACGACGAATCGAGAATCTTCTGACGAAATGACGACTGATGAACCAGAAAGTCTTGTCAGGATGCAGTTACTTGCCAAATCCCTAATTTTTGCCTAGATTGCCCCAGAGTGAGGTACTCAATCTAGCGGGATGCAAATATATCTCTTTTTTTCAAGTCTCTAATTTTTGCCTGGATTACCCTTGCGGGTTCTCCACCGAGACGCTCATTTTTGCCTAAGCCGCCCTTTCGGGTTTTCAACTTAGCGAGCTATTCTGTTTTTTCATTCTTTTTTTTTTTTTTTTTTTTGCATATACTTTTTTTTTTTTAGGCAAAGTATCTCTTAACTGCATCTGAATTCACAGGACGAGTGAAATCCTCCCCATCCATTGTTGTAAGCATCAAAGCTCCGCCTGAAAAGGCTCTCTTAACAACATATGGACCCTCGTAGTTTGGAGTCCACTTGCCCCTGGAATCGGGCGCGAAAGACAAAACTTTCTTGAGCACAAGGTCACCTTCTCGGAACACACGAGGCTTGACCTTCTTGTCGAATGCTTTCTTCATTCTTTGCTGATACAACTGACCATGGCACATGGCAGTTAATCTCTTCTCTTCAATCAAATTCAGTTGGTCATAACGACTCTGAATCCATTCAGCATCAGTCAACTTGGCTTCCATCAAGACTCGCATTGATGGGATCTCCACCTCTACTGGGAGAACGGCTTCCATGCCATAAACAAGAGAGAAAGGGGTTGCCCCTGTTGAAGTGCGTACAGACGTACGATATCCATGCAAAGCAAATGGCAGCATCTCATGCCAATCTTTGTACGTGACAGTCATCTTCTGGATAATCCTCTTGATATTCTTGTTAGCAGCTTCAACAGCCCCATTCATCTTAGGTCTGTAAGGAGAGGAATTATGGTGTGCAATCTTGAATTCAGCGCACAACTCATCCATCATCTTGTTATTCAGATTGGATCCATTATCAGTAATGATCCTCTCTGGCACACCATAACGGCAAATCAACTGGTTCTTGATAAACTTCACAACCACCTGTCTGGTTACATTCGCGTACGAAGCGGCTTCAACCCATTTGGTGAAGTAATCAATTGCTACGAGAATAAACCGATGTCCATTGGACGCTTTCGGCTCAATCATACCGATCATGTCGATTCCCCACATAGAGAAAGGCCATGGTGATGAAATCACATTCAGGAGTGTCGGAGGAATATGAATCTTATCCGCATAAATTTGACACTTGTGACATTTCTTCACATACTTGCAACAGTCAGACTCCATTGTCAGCCAATAGTAGCCTGCTCTCAACATCTTCTTAGCCATGGCATGTCCATTGGAATGAGTACCAAATGAACCCTCATGGACCTCAGTCATCAACAGGTTTGCTTCGTGTCTATCCACGCATCTGAGCAAAACCATATCAAAATTTCTCTTGTACAGCACTTCACCACTGAGGTAGAAACTGCCTGACAACCTTCTCAAAGTTTTCCTATCTTTCACAGATGCCCCAGGCGGGTAGACCTGGTTCTGGAGGAAATTCTTGATATCAAAATACCAAGGCTTGTCATCTTTCACTTCTTCAATTGCAAATATGTGAGCGGGTCTGTCCAAGCGCATCACAGTAATATTGGGGACATCATTCCACCATCTGACAACAATCATGGAAGCAAGCGTTGCAAGGGCATCTGCCATCCGATTATCCTCTCGAGGAATATGATAAAATTCAACTTCTGTGAAGAAAGTTGAAATTCTCCTTGCATAATCTCTGTATGGGATGAGACCTGGTTGATTTGTCTCCCATTCACCTTTGATCTGATTGACAACCAAAGCTGAATCACCATAGACATCAAGATACTTGATTCTCAAGTCAATGCATTCTTCAAGTCCCATAATACAGGCTTCATACTCCGCCATATTATTCGTGCATTTGAAGGTTAGCCTTGCTGTAAATGGAATGTGCGATCCCTGGGGATTAACAATTACTGCCCCAATTCCATTTCCATATTGATTAACAGCGCCATCAAACACCATCGTCCATCTGGAACCAGGTTCTGGACCTTCATCAAGTGTAGGCTCATCGCAATCTTTCATCTTCAAATACAGAATTTCCTCGTCAGGGAAGTCATACTGAACAGACTGATGATCTTCAATCGGCTGGTGCGCTAGATGGTCAGCCAAGATACTACCTTTGATAGCTTTCTGAGCTCGATACTCAATATCATACTCAGACAACAACATCTGCCAACGGGCAATCCTCCCAGTTAAAGCAGGCTTCTCGAAGATATACTTAATTGGATCCATTCTGGATATCAACCAAGTTGTATGATTTATCATGTACTGGCGCAAACGCTTAGCTGCCCAAGCTAAAGCACAGCACGTCTTCTCAAGCATAGAGTACCGAGACTCACAATCAGTAAACTTCTTACTGAGGTAGTAGATAGCAAACTCCTTCTTCCCTGATTCATCTTGTTGACCGAGTACACAACCCATCGAGTCTTCAAGAACTGTTAAGTACATAATCAGAGGTCTTCCTTCCACTGGCGGAGACAAAATCGGAGGTTCGGACAGATAATCTTTGATACTGTCGAAAGCTTTCTGGCAATCCTCGGTCCAATCATGAGACTGATCTTTCCGGAGGAGCTTGAATATCGGCGCACATGTGGCAGTCATGTGGGATATAAATCTGGAAATGTAGTTCAAGCGGCCAAGAAAACCTCGGACTTGCTTCTCAGTTTTGGGTGCGGGCATCTCTTGTATTGCTTTGACCTTTGCAGGATCAACCTCAATACCTCTTTCACTTACCACAAAACCCAACAACTTGCCGGAACGGACTCCAAAAGTACATTTGTTCGGATTCAGACGAAGCTGGAATTTCCTCAAACGCTGAAAAAGCTTCAACAAATGCTCAATATGCTCAACTTCCGTTCGGGACTTAGCAATCATATCATCAACATAGACTTCTATCTCCTTGTGCATCATATCATGAAACAAGGTAGTCATAGCTCGTTGATACGTGGCTCCGGCGTTCTTCAAACCGAAGGGCATCACTCGATAACAGAATGTTCCCCAAGGTGTGATGAATGTTGTCTTCTCCATATCCTCTGGTGCCATCTTGATTTGATTATATCCGGAAAATCCGTCCATAAAGGAAAAGACTTTGAATTTAGCTGTATTGTCTACCAACATGTCAATGTGTGGTAGAGGAAAATCATCTTTTGGGCTAGCTTTATTCAAATCTCTGTAATCAACGCACATACGGACTTTTCCGTCCTTCTTAGGAACAGGCACAATATTGGCCACCCATTGAGGATATGTCGAAGTCACCAGAAACCCCGCATCAATTTGCTTCTGAACTTCCTCTTTGATCTTCACTGCCATATCTGGATGAGTTCTTCTGAGCTTCTGCTTCACAGGCACGCACTCAGGCTTCAAAGGCAGGAAATGTTGCACAATATCTGTATCTAAACCCGGCATGTCTTCATAGGACCAAGCAAAGATATCTGAATATTCTCGTAGCAAGCTGATCAAATCTTCCTTAACAGACTCTTCAAGAAGTGCCCCAATCTTCACCAGGCGCTCACAATCTTCAGATCCCAAGTTGACTGTTTCCAAGTCTTCGAGATGCGGCTGAATGATCTTCTCTTCGTGCTCAAGGAGACGGGTGATCTCATCAGGAATCTCTTCAACGTCATCTTCCTCTGCCTCAAATACAGGGAATTCAAAATTGGGAGATGGCGTTGGATCATTATGTTCAATGGGTTTTAGGATCAACCTGCATAATGATTTTGGTTAAGAAAAATTTCAGAATTTAAACAAGCAAATCATTATGCAGATGAAAAATGTTGCTTTTATAGCTTTTATTTTGTTTTTATGGTTTTTTGTGATCACTGATTTCATAAAGAAAAGCAAAAAGTGAAAACAAAGGAAAAACAAATGTTTTGACAATGCAAAAATTGAATGAAAATATCATTGTATATATGCTTTGCCAACAATGTCATCACTTCTCCTTTTGGCATGGGAGAAGGGTTTTAAACAAAATGAACAATTACTCTGATCTATGGATAACTGTAGGAACATCCACAGCGACCCAATTGTGGCAGACACCACCAGGAATAACAAAATTGTTCAAATCTTCTGCATCTTCTTCTTCAATGATAGCAGCAGCTTCCTCTTCTGCAGGTTGATCAGCATGGATGAATCCTCCACTGTGAACAGACCTTGCTCGTTGCATGCCCCAGAACCAAAGCCAATGCCAGCCCGGGATCGATTATCTTCAAGTTCAAGCACTTTCCCTAATCCAGCGACTGCACCACATTCAATGGCCAGCTTTGCATCACGGTAGGAAGTGAATGAAGGAGACTTCTTCTCGATTGGTTTATCAATAGATAAAGCTTGAAACTGAGTTCCAACTTCATCCTCTGCGTCAATGTACGAGAAAGAAGACAAGTTACTGACCAGGAGAGCCTTTTCTCCCCCTACTACAACCAATTTCTTATTTTTCACAAACTTCAGCTTTTGGTGTAGGGTGGATGTCACGGCGCCAGCCTCGTGAATCCATGGTCTACCCAAGAGACAGCTGTATGATGGGTGAATATCCATAACTTGAAAAGTGATCTGGAAATCACTTGGTCCTATCTTGATCGGGAGATCCACTTCCCCAATCACGGTCTTACGCGACCCATCAAAAGCTTTTACAACAACCCCACTCTGCCTCATAGGAGGACCTTGATATGACAGACGAGAGAGTGTGGATTTTGGCAATACATTCAAGGACGATCCAGTGTCCACCAACACATTGGACATTGCATCAGATTTGCAATTCATGGATATATGTAGAGCCATGTTGTGGTCTCTTCCTTCCTCAGGGAGATCAGCGTCACAAAAGCTCAGAGTGTTGCAAGCGGTGATGTTTGCAACAATGCTATCAAATTGTTCCAAGGTGACGTCGTGATCGACATATGCCAGGTCCAAGACTTTCTGCAGAGACTCCCTATGAGGCTCTGAATTCAGCAATAGAGAAAGGATAGAAATCTTGGAGGGCGTGTGTAGAAGCTGGTCTACAATATTGTACTCACTCTTTCTGATGAGCCTCAGCATCTCATCAGATTCTTCATCAACAATGCCACTTGGGCCAATAGAAGAAACAGGAGTCTTTTGTACAGACGAGGAGGGTTTGGCAACATCAAGTGCCGGATTCTGAACATTCACAGCAGTTCCCACAGGACGCTCAACAGATTCAGAAGAAACAGCAGGAGCTTTGGCAGGTGCAGAAAACACACGACCGCTTCGGGTCAACCCACTAACATCAGCAATAGTGGTCACAGAAGTTGACGGCAAAGATACCTCGACCCCATCCTGAACAGCAACAGGATTGTACCGGAATGGTACAGCTCGGTCAGATGAATACGGCACAGGGCCAGCTGGTTTAATGATCAAAGCAGGGGAAACTTTAGGCTTGTTGCTATTATAGCGAATAACAACGGGCTCTGGCAATTTGAACACCGGGGAGATGACACTCACTTCGGGCTCAACAATATCAACATTGCGATTCTGGAGAATCTCAATGGTACCTTCATTCAACAGCATTTGCAATTCCTTGCGAACCTGGTCACAACCCAAACGATTGATCGAGCAGACGCGGCACTGGTCATGGTTATGCTTCAAATAGCTGTGCTGACACAGCATCTTATGTAATCCAACCAGTGACTGCCGGATATGACTGACATACTTCACCTTGTATTTCCCAAGGTCTTCCTGGATCATGTTCACAGATTTCCCATGCGAAGGCAATGGGTTCCTGGTGACATTAGGGTTAGAGTCTTCAAAACTCAGGATTCCGCTTCTCATGAGGTCTTGAACCTTATTCTTCAGCGGGAAACAGTTCTCAACGTTGTGGCCCGGAGCACCGGAATGGTAGACACAATGCTGGTCTGGCTTATACCACCACTGAGGGTTGGCAGGAATAGCAGGAGGATCCCTGGGCGAAACCAACTTCCTCTCCAACAAGGAGGGATAAAGCTCTGTATATGTCATCGGAATAGGGTCGAAGCTGACCTTCTTCCTATCATAGCTCACATTTGCTTGGTTGGTTGTACTTCCACGAGGCTGGTAAGCCTGTTGCTGTGGACGTTGCTGTTGCTGTTGATATTGCGGTTGTGGATATTGCTGCTGATGCTGATACTGTTGAGCATTATCCTTGAATACAGGCGCTACATGAGCCACCTGGTGCTGATGTTTGGCACGATGTGCAGGCTTCCTCTGAACAGAGGGTCTTCGATGCTTTGGCTGAGACTGCACAGCATGCGCTTCGCCTTCTTTCCTCTTAAACGCTCCATATCGTTTAGAGGAAGAACCATCATCTTTAGCTAATCGTCCTTCGCGGACGCCTTCTTCAAGACGCATCCCCATGTTCACCATCTCGGTGAAATCAGAGGGAGCGCTGGCCACCATTCTCTCATAGTAAAATGACCCAAGAGTCTTCAGAAAGATCTTGGTCATCTCTTTCTCTTCTAACGGTGGAGTGATTTGAGCTGCCAGCTCACGCCATCTCTGGGCGTACTCCTTGAACGATTCTTTGTCCTTTTGTGACATAGACCTGAGTTGATCTCTGTCAGGCGCCATGTCAACATTGTATTTATATTGCTTGACGAAAGCTTCGCCAAGATCGTTGAAAGAGCGGATGTTGGCACTGTCCAGGCTCATGTACCAACGGAGGGCAGCACCAGACAAACTGTCTTGGAAATAATGGATCAAGAGTTGATCATTGTCGGTCTGCGTGGACATCTTTCTGGCATACATGACCAAGTGTGCCAAAGGACAAGTGTTCCCTTTATATTTTTCAAAGTCTGGGACCTTGAATTTGACTGGTATTTTAACACCGGGAACTAGACAAAGTTCGGCTGCTGACTTGCCGAAGAGATCTTTGCCTCTAAGAGTTCTCAATTCCTTTCTCAGCTCGAGGAACTGATCGTTCATTGCATCCATTTTCTCATGAACATCTGAGCCCTCAGACGCTTCAGAGTGATAAATGGTGTCGTCTACCCTCGGCATGGTATGCACGACAGGAGGAACAGGAATAGGGACCGGGCTAGATGCCGGCATTTGTGCAAATGTAGGAGCTGGCAGATCGGGCATAAAGCCAGGAGGCATCCCCCAAGGAAAACCGGGAGGCATGGCATTTGGCTGCTGGGCACTGACAGGCACCGATGAAGTAGCTATCTCTGATATGACAGTCCGCTGAACGGGAGTTGCTGGTTGTTGAGGAGCAGGCTGATTCTGGGCAGCAAGAAGTTGCTCCATCAGAGCGCCAAGTCTGGCGACTTCATCCCTTAAACTCTGGTTCTCTTGTTCCAATTGCTCCATAATCCTTGCAGAGTTGACTCGCGTATAATACCGGTGAGTCAGCTTGTCTTCAAAATAAATGAAGAACAGACGTTAGAACCGGAAGACCAGAAAAATGGGTACCTGTTTATGCAAGAATGATGCATGAAATGCTTGTGCAAATGCTTTGATTTTCAAGGGACCCTTAGGGTATTTATTTGCAATATTTTGAATATTAAACATTTTTGATTGCTCATGGAAAATATTTCATTCAAAAATATTAAGACAAAGAAGTACAGCATTCTTTTAAATATTACAAAGAGAAAAGGTAAATAACATCCTATGGATCCCTATTAGCTCGGGATGCTGGAAGACGAGAAGTGTACAACTTCTTGATCTCTCTCTCATAGGCAGCTTCCATATCAGCTTTCTCCTTTGCAAGTTGATCATACTTCCTTTTCCAAAATTTGGAAGACTGAGGAAGCAGAGAAGTCCAAGTGTCGTTCGGATCGTCGATCACTCGGTGCTCGAGAAATTCAATCATATCATCCTTCTCCTTGAGCTGCTGCAGCAATTCCTCTCTCTCGCGGATCCAGGCACGCGAAAGGTCTTCTTCTCTCAACTCCTCTACACGTTGGGTAGGGAGGGTTGAAGGCCCAGCCACATCCAACAGTGTAGGTCTTGGATGATCATACGGCATCAAGTAGGTAGCAGCCCTCTGTCTGACCCAAGAGGTGTATGGCTCCAAAGCAATGCAATTCTTTGGACCCAATTCATTCCTACTCTTTATGCGAATATTGCGCCAAGCGCGGACAAATCTGGCTTTCAGGCCTTGGGGATCTTTACCCTCCTGAAAGAATACACCTTCTAACAGAATGTTATGGGGTTTATCCTTTAGGGGGAACCCAAGCTGACGACGTGCAAGCGTAGGGTTGTAGGTAATCCCACCACATGTACCAAGAAGAGGCACATTAGGGAATTCCCCACAAGAATTGATAATCTGAACGGTATCATACACGCGATCATACCAGGTGATATCATCATTGGTGAGAGACATGAGTCTCTGAGACCACCGTAGACATCCCTTGTTCTCCTTGAAAGCAACTGTCTGCGGCAAGTGCGAAATAAACCACTTGTACAGCAGGGGTAAACAGCAGACAATGACTCCTCCATTCTTCATATTCCTCAGATGCATGGAGACATATGCATCACCCAACAAGGTCGGAACTGGATTAAGAACTGAAAAGATCCTAATAGCGTTCATGTCGACGAACTTGTCGAAGTTGGGAAACAACACCAATCCATAGATGAGCAATACGAATAGAGCCTCAAAGGCATCCTCACTCATGGCCTTCCCATAAAAGGTAGCTTGAGCAATAAGGAACTCGGAGGGAAAACCCTGAATTCCGCCTTTGGTAGTCAGATTAGCTCTAATCAGATCTTCATCTATGTGCAACAAGCTGGAAATCTCTTGAGCAGATAGAATACTCTCTAGGCCACTGAACGGCACTTGATCCAGAATAGGAATCCCAATAAGGTGAGAGTATTCTTCCAAAGTCGGCAACAACTGGAAGTCCGGAAATAAGAAGCAATGATAGAGCGGATCATAGAACTGAGCAAGAGTGCTCATCAATCCTTCATCCACTTGAGTAGTCAACAACGGCAGAAGCTTCCCATATCGAGCCTTGAAACCCAAGGGATCTAGTACATATGATGTCAGATTCCTTAACTCTTTTACATCGGGCTGCTTAAAGCTGTACTTCTTTGTATGCCTTTTCGGTCTTTCCATGTCTGAAAATTTTGCAAATAAACCCTTTAAGTTCCTTGAAAATTTTCTCTTTTTTGATGACATGAATGCGGATGAATGCGTGAATGCATGAATGCAACAAACACACTCAAGGATCAAGCAAAGCACACCAAACAAAGGTCGTGGGAAAGCTCTATGTATCCCTAATATCAATCATCCATTTTGGTGGATTTAGGTTTTCACCTTATCAACACCCAAGTTCCATTGATATTAACGGTACATGAACCGGTTCAAACATTCCTAATATCAACCAGCCGCTTTGATGGATTTAGGTTTTACACCTGATCCGGGATCCATTGATATTAACAATGTTTGAACGACTCAACCACGAATCACGGGTTTGTTGAGAGTCACGAGCATGGAGTCTCGGTTAAGAACCACCCAAGGGGAGTGTACTAGGGTTTAAACCTGCCAGACATGTTCTATCAGAGGTTCCCATAATCATCGTTCCATCTTTCGAATATTATCGGAGGAACGAATACTCGTATTCCAAGAATATTCTCAAGAGAAACTCTTATGAGTGTAGTATCGCGTAACAATCGTATCAGAACTGACATCTGAACGACCTCCGCACTACGGTCCTAAAAATAGGCCAAGATGGGTTTGGTAAACTAAGGTCCTTGGCTTCTGCGGAACATGATTGAAAGAATAACGCCTAACCACAAATAACTTGTGTGACATTATTAGTTCAACATGACCTCTACCAAGTGAATGGACTCGCAAGTCAACTGGCTAAGGACTACTCCACACCAGTCGACAAGACTATGCCATTCTCCTATCCTAGAGTGCACTCGAGTTCGGGTATAGAACTCATCTCACAGATCACCAAAGCAAACAGCAATGTATATCAAGCAATTCACACATTACAATCAATACAGTTATCCCAAATTGTACAAAAATATGTCAGATAAAGAATAACAATATAGCACAACAAGGGTGAAAAGTAGGCAATACCACCAGGGATTCTGGTGGGTTGTTCCCCAGCAGAGTCGCCATTTTTCTGTAGCGGTGTATTCGTCGCTATATGATCTATTGGTTAAATCATAAGCTATGAGATACATTGAAATTTCGAGTCGCCACCGCACTTTTATTTATCCAAAGGACTGGCTAAAAAGCGAACAAAAGCCTAAGAAGTTTTACACGTAGAAAACTAATAAAAAGATCAGAGAGTCTGGGTAAGGGGTAAATTACGCAATGGGAAGGTGTTAGGCACCCACTACGTCCTAGGTACTCCTAGGGAGCCCTTTTCACACTTGTTATGCAAAATTATTATTTGTTATGACATAAAGATTGTGCAAACATGATTGGGATGATGAGAAAAGAATATACATTTTATTATTATTGGGTTATTGGGTTCGAACGGATGAACCCGTTGCCTACGTACCTTCCATCAAAGGTAAGGATCAGAACGCCGTAGTTCGGCTAAAAGATTTCCAAAAGTGGGTTAGGTTCAATTTTAAACACAAACCCTAGGTCTTACGTTATCCACGGGAGAAAACTCAACCTTATATAAACAACAACGTCCACCATGTGAGAACGGCTTCAACTTGCCAGGGAGGGGTTAACCCTATAATAGGCAAGGAAGACTTACAATTCAATCACTAAAGACAGAAGGTGAGATTAACATCAACCACTAAGATAAATCAAACCTATAGCTCATGTATGAAAAGATTAATGGACAAAGCCAAAACAAGTGAATGAGTGGAGTTACTGATTATGATTATGAAAATGAAGTCAAAGTATGATTAAGATTGATTCAGAGAAGTATTATGAAATGAAGTTTGAAAAAAGTCAAGGACTTGAGTCCAGGTTTTTGGTTAGAAAACATGAAGATGTTTGCACAACACTTATGTCAAGTTTGAAAGATAAAGTGTGAAAAAGTCTAGGACATAATGAATGATGAATGGATGAGGATGGAAAGTAAAACTTCTTAGAAGGTTCACTTCTTGAAATCATATAGCAGATGATTCAAGTGTGTCCTTTGGAATGGCAATGGATAATAACAAACAAACAAAGCAAGCAAGAGCGGATATCGGATGCCAATCAATGGTCTTATACCAATCTCCTAAAACAAAATGGGATATCAGAAGCCACTCAATGGTCTTACACTAATCTCCACAGGCAAAGAAATAAAAGCGGATACCGGATACCAATAAATGGATTTACACCAGTCTCCTAAAACAGAACAGGATATCAGAAGCCACTCAATGGACTTACACTAATCTCCTCAAAAGAAAACAAAGATGAAACATGGAAGTCAATTGCCAATCTATCTGGTCTTAGGTTAACTCCACAGTATGCTCACAGGAAATCCAAGGCCACATCACAGGGACTTACAATAGATCCTCACATACAAGAACAAAAGCAACAACATGATCACAGGAATGCAAATGCCAACTTACAGGGACTTATAATTGCAACCTCTCATGCAAACAGATGAACAAACTATGATCACAGGAAAGCAGATGCCAACTTACAGGGACTTACAACTGCAACCTCACATACAAATCAAACAGATCAAATTATGATCACAGGATAACAGATGCCAACTTACAGGGACTTATAACTGTATCCTCACATACAAACAGATAAACAGGAGATATGAGTGACCAATGAGGTCTTACACTCTATCCTTCCATATCACAGGAGCAAATGCCAAAGCAATGGACTTACAATTGTCCTCAATGGGCAAACAACAATGATAGCATCACAAAACAAATGAGATGATCATGCATTAATGGCAATTGATGATGATGATAAATGCATACCATATAAGCAAACAAGTGCATATGAAGCAATCAATCAAGCAATGAATATCAAACAGCACACTCTATAGCCAAACAATGGGGGCTCACACAAGAGGGTTTGACTTTAAAAGTCCACTGTAATGGGTGAAGGTCGCTCTTAACCTGGCCATTGAGGGGCTCAGGTGAAGCAGATGAAAAGGAGATGAGGGGTGTGCCTCATTGCTTCTATCTCAGATCAGAGAGAGCATCAAAGAAAGTGTGGGAGTTCAGAAAGTAGGAACTCTCTCCACATTATTGACTCGATTAGATCTTGGGTATTTATCTCATTGCTTCTACCATGAAATGGGAGCAAAGAGAGGACACACTGAATAGTGGGGGATAGATTGCTTATCCCTACCTTCCACCAATTGCCTTACTTGAAGGACTTTTCCTGCTTGGGACAAATATAAACAAACACAGGCATTGCCTCTTAAGGAGGACTTCAGACAGTTTGCCCGGTCAAATAACAGACCGGGTCTCCAGACTACATGAAGAAGAAATGTTTATACCTCAAAAGCAAATGCTAAATAGCAAAGCAAGCAAACAAGTTCAAAGAACTTAGGCAACTAAAGTACCTGAAAAAGTCAAACTTATTAGTAAACAAGTCAACAGTCAAAATCAAAAAGCAAATGGATAAACAAAAGTCAACCACAGAGGGATCAATTGTGCAAGGCACAAGGACTCAAGCATATGAGTCACCTACAAAACAAAGGTTAGCACATGGTAACAATCAAACTAAAACAAATTTGGATGATCCTCAAGGCATTGGTGCTCAACCTGAAACAGATGAACTCAACATAAGCTTAGAAGACCACTAGGACTAGCCTAGGGTCAAAGATGAAAGAAAAAAAAGTCAAGGCAGCAAGGAAAAGTCAACCCAAACCAAGACTAAATATTCAAGAAGCATTCTCAATTGGATTCACAACCAAATCATGCATCATGGTCATTTCATGTGCAAAAGGATGCAAAACATGGCAAGAAAGAGCACAAATAGGTCAACAGCAAGACCTCTTTCAAAAGTCAACTCAAACAATCTCAAAAATTATGAAATAAATCACACTCAATCCTAACATCTAACATAGCAAGCATGTCAAATTTCAATGCATTTGGATGAGAGGAAGGCAGTCAATGAAATTCATGAAGTCAAACCAAATTCAAGTAAGCATGGTGAAAGTCAACAAATATGGGTCAACTTCAAAAAATCATATCAATTTGAAAAACAGAAGAGAAATGAATGAGATTAACACCAATGCAAAGCTTGAGATGTCTAGTTATCACATATGAAATTTCATGGTCATGTGATAAGATTTGAGAATTTCACAAAAGATTTGGCAAGGCATAGCACAAAAAGTCAACAAATGACCTAGCATGGAAGAAAATTCTCAATCAAATGGAAAACAGCAAGATTAATTCCAAGAAAATTCATACATCAATTAGACATACAAGGGATCATTCATGCAAAATTTGAAGTGATTTGGATAAGAGGAAGCATGTGAACAAAAATTGGAAAAATACATGATCATGGCATAGCACCAAATGCAACACATAACTTCAAAAAATCATAACTCTCAATCCACAAATGATAAATGCACAAACTTTATATGGAAATGAAGATCAATGTGTCTAGTTTCACCACAAAAAATTTCAAAGGCATTGGATATAACATGAGAATTTCACAATTGAAATGGCACAATGTATCATTTATGCACACATGTTGGAAAATCATTTATCATTTAAAATCCAGAACATGAAAAATTAATTAAAATTCACAATTAAATATTAGACTCATTTGTGAACATGTGGAAAAAATTTCATAATTTTTTGATGAAAATCGAATGAGAAATAAATTTGTGAAGTTGGGTGAAATTATGGGTGAAGTATGAACACAAGGCATGGCATGATGGTCAAACATAAGTCAACGGGTGGCAAAGAGGTAAATAGCACATCACTAATCGAAGTGCTGCGTTTTGGCCTGGCAAAACGAAATGTTTTGATTGGCTCTCAGCCAATAAAACAGTGACATGGCCAACCAACTTGAATTTTTGAATTTTCTAAAACCCTAGGGGTTTCTAACAGCATGTGCAAAGGCATTGGCATTTCAAAGCATCCAAACAATACCCGACCAACATACAACAGCATAGCATTCAGCATCCAAACTCATGTAACTTCATGCAATTGATCAAAAATGAAGTCTAGCAAAAACTCACGAATCAGCAGGGCAATGCATCAAGTTCATCATCATTATTGACCAACAACAACCAAACACGACAAGCACAATTCAAAGGATTTTTCTGGGCAGCTTACAATAGCAACACAGCAGGGGATTGATACAAACATGTTCATGCATACCTAGCTAGCAACAAACCAACACATGTTTATGCAAAATTCTGGTAAATTCATCATAACAGCAAGCAGAGTATTTGCAGCATGCATTCGTGTTCATCATGTAATCAAACAAAACAAACAACAGCAACAACATGTCTCATGGATTTCAGGACAATGTTTATGGGATTTCAAAACTGCAGCATTCATGGCATTTCAAGCATTGATCATGGACAAACAATATCAAGTAGACAGCACGACATTGGCAAACAGCATCATGTGACTTTGAACAACCACCACCAAACACGACAGACAAAATGCAAAGGAGTTTCTGAGCATGTTTATGAGATTTTAAACTGCAGCAGGGTTTTGGCATCCAACTTCATGGTTCATCAACCGATCGAAATCAAACAATCATGGCAACCAACAACCACATTCAGAATGCTTATGCAACATATATCAATAGCAACCAACACACATAGACATGAGAACTCTGGCCAGGGAAGGTTTGGTATGAACAACAGCACACACAAAAAAAAACTCGACCAGCATTTACAACAGCAAAGCATGTTAACAAAATCCTTCATACAACCATAACATAACAAACCAACATCATCAATTCAAGCAGAATTCTGGCAGGTTTATGATTCATACACAACAGTAGGGCATTAACAGCATCATGTAACATCCAATCAGCACAAACCATATGGATTTTTTGGGAAAATATGTTAGGTTTCATGAACAGCAGCATGGTTTTAGCAATAGCAGCATAGCATTCATCATCATGTAATCAAAACAACAGCACATAACAGCATAGCAGTTGTACTCAACAGCAACACAAAAATCGACCAGCCACAACAGCATTCAAACTCATGTATCATTAACCAACAACAGCATACAACCTATTTCTCATGGCATAAGTTTGAAAACAACAGCATCATGGAATTTCAAGCATGTTCATCATCTTTAATAAATAACATTCGAAACAAACACCATTCAAAAGCATGGCATAAATGGTTCGTGTAGCAAGCAGGTCAACGGTATACAACATAATCGAATGGATTTTCAGGGCAAAATTCATGGAGTTTCAAAAATGCAGCATGGTCATATCAGCAATGGTAATGATAGAGGGATATCCACACAATTATAACATAAGCGACAAAACCAACACACTCATGGACTCAGGTTCTGGGCTCTTATGCAAGGTTCATGAACAACAAGCAAGCAATTAATTTCAATAAAGTCCAACAACAGCACATAAACAGCAAGCAGTATTTCATTATCAATGTTCATCATCACATAGACACTTCAAGCAGGCACAATCAACAGCATGGCCAATGGAATACCATTTTGCAACATCAAAATAACAACAAACCAAACACAACATTAATCATGAAACTTCTGGACAGATAAACATCATGAGCAACAGGGTATGAACTCCATCACTTCCAGCAGATCGAAATTTTCAACATGCTTATAAACAAAAATTGCTCACACCATTATGCTTATCTAACAGCAAACATACACATTCCATCAATCATTTTCATGAAAACCACAGCATTTTAGTAAATCGATGAAAAACAACATTCAGGCATAAAAATGAAATCCCTATTCCTCACAGCACGGTTAACCTTTTGACATGCTTCAAAGCTTTAATCAACCTACTAAGTAAGACCTACATAGTGTGTAGCAAGATTTGAGAAAATAATGAAGTTGAAAAAATTCACCTGATGCAAAGAACCCAATGAAACAGTGCTGTTGGTGCGCTTCCAGCTCAATCAGAGGTCCAATATGCTTTTGGAGTGAAGAAACTTTGAAGAACCTTGACTCACACTTGCTTGAAATCCTTCAAAATTCTAACTGCCATGTTTGATGTGCTTGGAAAACAGAACAAAGACTGGAGTTCCAGCTTGGTTTGGATGGTGAAAATGCACTCAAAATGTTGTTCAAGTAGTGAAGGAAGCAAGAGTTTCTTGTGGTTTGTGATGATCCTTTCAAATCGAGCCAAAATGCCAATTTGCAAGAGAGGAGAGAATGTGTATTTTCTGTGTGGTAGGCTGCAGAACTAGGGTTTGTTTGGACAGAAAAACCTTTATATATCACCTGTTTAACATCACTTAATTAAATGGTAAGCTTGTTTAGTGTAAATGCACTCATTTGCATTTTTGCTAATTATGTCCAAATGAAGTGGAGGTGTGTTTTTGCTGAGAATTTGGGCTGGGCACAGGCTGCAGAAGGACAACATGTTTTGCTGTTTTTGGTTATACATGTACTGCTGTACTTTGTTTTCCTTTATTTGAAGCCAAATGCCAATTTTCAAGTTTTTGCATTTTGGTTAAAAATGATGGTGTAATGGTGGTATGGTTATGATTTTAGGCTTGGAACAAATCACAAATGTGATATGGAACATTTCCCAATTGACCAAATCAAGAAAAAAGTCAAAAACTCAAAAAGTCAAAGTTTGGTCAAACTTTGAATTTAAATGAAAAAGGTCCAAAAATGCCATTTTGAATGGTAAGGTTTTAGGTCATGAAATTTATATTTTTGGAAAGAGGATGAAAAATGTGGTTTGTAGGAAAAAACCCCACCAAATTTGGCCTTATGGTTTGAGAGATATGGCTTGTTGAAGTTCAAGAATTGGTGAAAATGATTTGATCATATCTTGACAACCACACATGGGATTTGAGAGTTCTTGGACTTTTTGAAAATGGGAAGACAAGATCTTCAACTTTCATGTTGGGCAAAAATTCATTTGAAGCTTGTATCATGATGTAAGTTTAAGATCAAGAAGTTTCCATTTTTGGCAGTTGAAATTACAGGTCCATTTTCTATTTCTGGAAAATTTCTGATTTCACTTGATTTTCTTCCATGATGAGGTTGAACATGATATATGAGGCTTATACAAGCATGAACGAACTCCTTCAAATCAATTCTATCCATCAAATCACTGATTAAATCAACAGTTGACCAAGTTTGACTGTCTGTTGACTTTTCTAGGGTTTTGGGTGACTGGAGCATTTCTGATGATTTCCAAACCCTAATCCCTTGAGAACTTGGCTTCAAATGATGTCCCAAGATGTATGAACCTTTGATTAATAATCATGATGCCCAAATTCTGCAGGAATGGCCATCATCCATTGTTTTGACTGATCAATGACTGACTTTGACCTAATTTCTGATGATTGCTTCAACTGCAAGCAACAAGGTTAGACTGACAATATTTTTGTACTTTTTGAATGATAAACATATGAAAGCAAAGATATACAAATGCAAAGTATGCTTGGTGATCAAGAAACAAACCCACAAGGCAAACTATCCACTAGAAGGGGACAAAGGCATGCATTGATCCTTGAGGTTATGATATGAATGATATGGGCCATGAGGGATCTTAGGGCCCAAAATTGGGGTCTTACAGCAGGGACAAAGGACTAGCCTAACCAGAGACTGGGAAATGACAAACTAGAAGGGAGACTAACTCGAGCCTAATAGTTATCATGCAAATTCACCATGGTCCTAGGTCAAGGTTTCTAGCTAACTTGCACAGGGAGCAAGCTAAACCTAAGCAGCACAAGCAAAGCAAACATACACACAGATAGCACACACTATATACAAGCAAAGTGGGCTCACACAAGGTTAGGCTGTGAAACACAAGCCAACTGGAATCGGGTATTTTGTGCTCTTAACCCTAACATTGAGAGTTAGGGTGAAGCAGATGAAATGGGAAGTGAGGGGTGTGCCTCACAGCTCTTATCCCTGGCCTGGGAGATCTTGACTCAAATAGAAGGCGTGGGAGTTCAGAAAGCATGAACTCTTCTATCCACATGACTGACTCAACAAGGATCTTGTGTTAATATCCACAATGCATCAACATGTAATGTGTGCAAAGGGATGACACACTGAATAGCAGGAGATGGACTACACATCTCTTTTATCCGCCAATTGCCTTATCAAAGGTCTTTTCCTGCTTGGCACAAAAATAAACAAACACAAGCATTGCCTCTTAAGGAGGACTTCAGACAGGTGCCTGCCCAAGTAACAGGACAGGTCTTCCAGACTACATGAAGTTAGTGAAATTATACCTCAGTGCTTATGCAACCAAGCAAAGCAAAAGCAAGTTCACAAAGGAACTATAGCAACTAAGGTACCTGAAAACAATCTAACACAATCAGTATACAGGTCAACAAAAGTCAAACAGACAGACTAGTGGTCAACAGTCAACAGTACACAATTAAACAGACAAGCATCAATGCACCAAGGCAAAGCACAAGCTCAACTCAAAGGAGCTAATCCACCTACAAAACAACTCAATGTTAATCAACATCAACCAATCAAACCAATTCAAGTAATGTGAATCACTCTCCTCAAGGCTATATGCTTCTTATCCTGAAAACAAAGCTCAAACATAAGCACCAACCACTAGGACAAGGCCTAGGGTCAAAGAGGGAGAAATAATTCAAAACAGAACATGAAAATTGACATGAATCATATTAAACCAATCAAGAACACAATCCAAGTGGTCCCATGTCAATAGCATCAATCAATTTCATTTCACAATGCACATTAGGCAAAGCATGCAAGTTGAAAGCTCATAGAAGCAAACAGAATGAACCAATCCACATCAACTCAAAAATGATTCAATAAATCCCAATAAAAATCATGGCTAAACATCACACATCACATGATCATCACGCCAAAATTCAAGGCATTTGGACAAGTAGAAGCATGGCAATTAAATTCATCAAGTCATGGTAAGCACAAATAAGCTCAAAGAAGGCACAAATTGATACATCAAGTTCACACAAGCCTAAAACAGAATCCACACATGATAAATGTCTCAAACCAAATCCACAATAAACTTCAAAGTGCTAGAATCAATGTACAAATTTCAAGCTCATAGGATAAACATCAAGCATTTCACAAATCATTTAAACTCATGACTATCCAAAAGTGCACAAATGATCAACCAGCAAAGAAAATCCCAAACAAATCAGAAATGCATCCAAAATTTCCACAAACATTCATGATAAATCCTAACATCCATAAGAAGCATCATGCAAAAAATCTCATCAATTGGCCTTTAATTGGCATGGCAAATAAAATCAACAAGTTGAGCAAGCAATGGTGTGACACACATTGTCACACCTACCTTAACCAGATCATAACTCAACAACCAGAAATGAGAAAAATGCAAACTCTATACCAAACTGACCAGCAAGATGTCTATTTTAAGCATGCAAAATTTCACAATCATTGGATTAAAATCCATCATTTCATGAAGCAAATGGTATGATAGGTCAAGAAAATACACACATGAACAATCCCTAAGCCAAAACAAATTCCATCCGTGCACAAATTCTGGAAAAAATCTCATAAAATACTAGACATCATGAGGAACAACATACAAAAAATCCCATATTATTTGGATGATTATTGAATGAGATATGATTTTTTAAAGTTGAAATGAAAAAAGAAATAAAAATCAACACAAATGAAATAAAGGAAATGAAGTAAAGGAATTATTATTTAATTAAATGAAAAATGATGCTGAACACATGAAACTCAGCGTTTCATTTAACCACATGGCGCGGTCAACAACATGGTCAACACGGGCAACCAATGGGAAGCGCTTCATGGAAAATTCACGGACCAATGAGATTACACCCTAGACTAACACTCATGCACATGCAGAAACCGTTTCTGAAGATCAAGAAACCGTGGCCTAAGAGTTCAGCATCGTCTTCCTCACGCGTTCAACATGAACAGTAAGTATCCTCACGAACTCAAGAATAAATATTTCCAGAACTTCAAATTGAACATATCATCGTGTACATCTTTCAACATACATCAAGAATCTATAACTAATTCATCAAAACACACTCTAACATGCATGAATCGAAGCATATAAGAATCATCATCCAAACTTTAATCACCTAGATCTAACTCAAAACAGCACCAATTCCTTCGAAATTTATATCAGCATCATCACTAAACCATGCTCTACATGACTATCACAAGAATTTACAAAAATAGAGAACTCGAATTCTGACCTGTTGAAGAACAGAGGTTGAATTCAGCTTGCTTCAAGGCTTGTGAAGTTCCAGGATCCTTCTATAATGCTTGTGGATGTGTTTGGAGGAGAATTTGGACCTCAATCGCACACGAATCCAGCTCACTTTGAAATCACCATTGATGCTCAAGCTTGAAGAATGCTTTGATCCTGCACTGTTGGCTTCGATTCCACATGTAATCTTGCTCAAAAACACCTCAGCAACAAGAATTAAGCAAGAAATTGGATTGGAAATGAAGAAAAATGGAAGAAAATTTTGAGAGAAAAGTTTTGTATTCTAGATCTAGATCTGAAAAATGAAGTGTTGTTAATCCAATTTTTGTTATGCTTATGCTTATATATGATCTGTTAATGAAGTTCTTAATCACCATTAGCCAAATGCAAGTGGATTAAGTGAAATGAAGGTGTTGATGCAAATTGTGCAATTCACCTTACATGCATGAAATGGATGCTACAGTACACGGTTTTTGTGCTAATTCACCTGAAAAATCAATTTGGAGCCAAATGCCAATGTTTGAATGCATGGACAATGCTTAATTTTTGAATTTAAAAGTTCCCTCCAAAATTCAAATGAAAATGTCAATATTTTTATGATCAAAATGCATGATATGTGATGCATGAATTGGATAGCACATGTCAAAACAAGAATGTAGCAAAAAGAACCATTGCATTTGGCCTTATGGTTCAAAAGTTATGCACTTTTGAATTTCAAAATCCTTTGACCATGATTGATCCATAACTTCTCAACCATACATGAGAAATTCATGTTCTTGGACTTTTTGGAAAGGTGAGAGCAAGATCTTCAACTTTCATGTTGGACAAAATTTCATTTGAAGCTTGCTTGATGATGTAAACTTGAGGAGAAAACCTTTCCATTTTTGGCAATTTCAAATTACAGGTCACTTGCTATTTTTGGAAACTTTTCATCTGACCTCAGATTCCTCATTGTTGATGTTTGAAATGTCAAATGAGACTTGTATGGACATGAATGAGGCCTCTCTAACCATCTCCCACCTTCAAATCCATGGTTAAATGCACAGTTGATATTGGTTGACTTTCTAGGGTTTCAGATGAATTGCATCTTGACTGAGTCAACCCTAGGGCTTTGCTTCAATAGGAAATGCACTTGCTTGCTTGCACAACTGGATCTCCTGACCAGTCTTGACTGATGGCTTGCACTAGGCAATGGACAATGCAATGCTATGCAGTGGACAATGCTATGTTAATGACTTAAACATGAAAATGGATGTACAACATGGGAGGTGCAAAATAGGGATTACAAATACCCTTTTACTGGGTAGAATACCAGAAATAAGAATATCCATCACTGGTTAAAGTGAACATATCAAGGATAGACTCAGGCAGGGGAAAGAAAGATATTTGTCACCGGTTAGGGTGAACATATCAAGGATACACTTCCTGGGGAATAGATCCACTAGGGACTCTACTGAGGAGAAAAATAAGGGTACTTTTTCCGGGTATTGGGCAAGAAGTAACAAACTGCAAACTAAGAAAAATATTACCAGTTACTGGGTAATAGACTCTTAGGGGACGAAAGTATCTATCTAGGTAAGAGCTAGAAAGAAAACAGTCAATCAAGACTCAACCGAATGAGGACATAAATCAAAGGGAGTAATTCCATCCAAAAAATCCACTAGAGAGGAAACTGAAATAACAACCATCCACGAGGAAACAAACTCAGTGGGGAAACGAAGAAAGGTTAAAATCTTTCTGCTAAAGGGGCTGACACTCTACAATTGAAGGAGGACAGACACCAGATTGGGTATGGGAATAAAATACCGCCATAACAGAGAATAAGAATCTCAAGCCAATCAAATATGAGGATGCAGGATATGAAAATTATGAAATTAAATGAATGTATATGTATATGTATATATGATGATTATGCTGACAAGATGATCACAAAGGATACAAAGGTGTCGCAAAAAATTTGAACCAATGGTACAATCCTTGGTCAATCCACAAAATATGGAGACAACTGCTGGAGAACAAAGAGATCGATATCCCAAAGGCTCAACCTTAGCTGGGGAAGGAGGAAATCTACTAAGGACAGAACATCCAATATGTGGGGGAATTTTAGGTCAACACCATAAAATGGGAGACAACCCTATAGAGAATAATCTCAAAAAGCTGCTCAGAAACCAGGAGGAAACTCTGATTGGGAGCAAGTTGAATGGTGATTGGTGGGGAAACCAATGCGATCTATTGGGGAAGATTAACCACCTCTGAAGATCAACCCTGCTGAGGAAATACGAACTTCGCTGGGGAAGGCAGAAACTCTGTCGGGGAAAATAACACGCCGCAGGGTATCTGTATCATCCAACTCTATTGGGGAAAAGGAAATAAATTCCATTGAGTATCAAACACTCCGCCGAGGAACTAAATCAACACAAACGTCTAGGGATACCCGAAGGGTTAACTGCTCTGGGAACCTCTGATGTTTCGCACTTAAGGACTTGCTATCCATCGAAATGTTGTTGATACTCATTTTAATTGCTTTGAAAAATTCTTGCTTTATATATTTAAAAAAAAACTTGATGTTTTTTTGATAAAAAATTTTAATTTCAAAATGATCATAATAAAATTTAAAACTATTGGTTGAAGTAAATAAGAGTAGAAACAATTGAATAAAAGCTCAACTTTATTTAATGGGATGGTAGTCTGTAAATGACAAGACTCCATGGATTTTTACAAAGTTGAAAATGGTAATTTACATGAAAAAGGGTTACATTGAATACAAATGGTCCTTAATCCTTCTACCAACTCTCGATATCCACTGCGCTCTTGACCGCTGCTGGGGATGAACTGATGTCAACCTTTGTACTCAAAGAAATCTTCAAAACACTGAAGATCAGCAGAATGCATTTACTTGCCATAATCCCTAATTTTTTCATAAGTTGACCCAAGGTGGGGTACTCAACTTATCTGGAAATTCTTTCTGTTTTTGTGTCTCTAATTTTTGCCTGGATCGCCCTTTTGGGTTTTCAATCCACCTAGACGCTCATTTTTGCCTAAGTCTCCCTTTCGGGTTTTTAACTTAGCGAGCTGTTCTTTTATTATTTAGGCAAAGTATCTCTTGACTGCATCTGCGTTCACAGGACGAGTGAACTCTTCACCATCTATAGTTGTAAGAATTAATGCACCGCCTGAAAAGGCTCTCTAAACAACATATGAGCCTTCATAATTAGCAGTCAATTTTCCTCTGGAATCTGGCTTGAACTTCAAAATCTTTTTGAGCACAAGGTCACCTTCTCTGAACACTCGAGGTCTAACCTTCTTATCAAAAGCTTTCTTCATCCTTTGCTGATATAACTAACCATGACACATGGCAGTTAATCTCTTCTCTTCAATCAAATTTAGCTTATCAAACCTGGTCTGACACCATTCAACTTCAATCAACTTAGCTTCCATGAGCACTCACAATGAAGGAATCTAAACCTCTACAGGGAGCACTGCTTCCATACCATAAACAAGAGAGAAGGGGGTTGCCTCTGTTGAAGTGCGGATGGATGTACGATACCCATGCAAAGCAAAAGGGAGCATCTCATGCCAATCCTTATACGTGACAACCATCTTCTGGATAATCTTCTTAATGTTCTTATTCACAGCTTCAACAACCCCATTCATCTTGGGTTTGTAGGGAGAATAATTATGATGTGCAATCTTGAAGTATTTACAAAGAGCTTCCACCATATTGTTATTCAAGTTCGATCCATTATCAGTAATGATCTTACTTGGCACACCATAACGGCATATGATCTTATTCTTGATAAACCTTACAGCAACTTGCTTGGTCACATTTGCATACGATGTCGCTTCAACCCATTTCGTGAAGTAGTAAATTGTCACTAAAATGAAACGATGTTCATTCAAAGATTTGGGCTCAATCATCCCAATCATATCAATTCCCCACATGGAGAAGGGCCATGGGGGAAGAGATAACATTCAATAGTGTCAGAGGAACATGAATCTTATCAGCATAAATTTGACAGTTTTGGCACTTCTTCACAAATATGCAACAGTCAAATTCCATTGTCAGCCAATAGTAACCTGCTCGCAACATCTTCTTCGCCATTGCATGTCCATTGGAATGAGTACCAAAGGAACCTTCATGCACTTCGGTCATCAACAAGTCTGCTTCGTGTCTATCCACGCATCTGAGAAAAACCATGTAGAAGTTTCTCTTGTATAGTATATCACCATTCAAGTAAAAATTATTGGCTAATCTTCTAAAAGGCTTCTTATCTTTCAAAGATGCCCCAAGCGGGTAAATCTGACTTTAAAGGAAACATTTGATGTCGTAATACCACAGCTTCTCGTCTTTAATCTCTTCAACAACAAACACATGAGCTGGCCTATCAAGACGCGTCATAGATAAATTGGGAACTTCATTCCAATACTTCACTACAATCCTTGACGCCAACGTTGCAAGAGCATCCGCCATCTGGTTCTCATCGCGAGGGATATGATGAAATTCAACCTTTGTAAAGAAAGTTGAAATCCTTCTCGCATAATCTCTCTATGGTACTAAACTGGATTGATTTGTCTCGTATTCTCCTTTGATTTGATTCACAACCAAAGCCGAATCACCGAAGACATCCAAATACTTGATTATGAGATTCATGGCCTCTTCGAGCCCCATAATGCAAGCTTCATATTCTTCCATATTTTATGTACACTTGAAAGTCAATCTAGCTGTAAATCGTAGATGCGTTCCTTGAAGAGTAATAATCACTGCCCCAATGCCATTTCCATATTGATTAACAACTCCATCAAATACCATGCCCCAACGAGAACCAGGTTCTGGCCCTTCTTCAAGCAATGGTTCATCACAATCTTTCATTTTCAAGTACAAAATCTATTCATCAGGAAAATCATATTGCACTGACTGATCATCTTCAATTGGTTCGTGAGCCAAATGGTCAACCAAGATAATACCTTTGACCGCTTTCTGAGATCGGCATTCGATATCATACTCTGACAATAACATCTGCCAACGGGAAATCCTCCAAGTTAAAGTAGGCTTCTCAAATATATACTTGATTGGATCCACTTTGGATATCAACCAAGTGGTATGATTCAACATATACTGGCGCAAACGCTTAGCAGCCCAAGCCAATGCGCAACAAGTCTTCTCAAGCATTGAATACAGAGTCTCACAGTCGGTGAACTTCTTACTGAGGTAGTAGATTGCAAATTCTTTCTTCCTAGTCCCATCTTGCTGACCAAGGACACAACCCATACTATCTTCGAGCACAGTCAAATACATGATCAATGGTCTTCCTTCAATAGGTGGAGACAAAATCGGAGGTTCAAGCAAATATTCTTTGATACTGTCAAAAGCTTTCTGGCAGTCTTAGGTCCAATCACAAGACTGATCTTTTTGAAGAAGCTTGAATATAGGTGCACATGTGGCAGTCATGTGGGAAATGAATCTAGAAATAAAATTCAAGCGGCCGAGAAAGCCTTTGACTTACTTCTCAGTTTTGGGCGCATGCATCTCTTGTATTGCTTTGACCTTGGCAGGATCAACTTCAATACCCTTCTTGCTGATAATAAAGCCCAACAACATACCAGAACAAACATCAAAAGTACACTTATTGGAATTCAAGCGGAGTTTATACTTCCTCAAACGCTGGAATAACTTCAACAAATGCTCAATATGTTCCTCTTCATTAATTGATTTAGCAATCATGTCATCGACATATACTTCAATCTCTTTCTGCATCATATCATGAAAAAGAGTAGTCATTGCTCTCTGGTAAGTTGCACCAGCATTCTTTAGACCGAAAGGCATCACTCTATAACAGAATGTTCCCCAAGGTGTAATGAATATGGTCTTCTCCATATCTTCAGGTGCCATCTTGATCTGATTATATCCTGAAAAGCCATCCATAAACGAAAAGACTTTGAATTTAGCAGTATTGTCTACCAACATATCAATGTGTGGCAGAGGGAAATCATCTTTCGGACTGGCTTTATTCAAATCTCTATAATCAACATACATGTGGACTTTTCCATCTTGCTTCGGTACAAGCAGAATATTGGCCATCCATTACGGATACTCAACGGTCACAAGGAAACCGACATCAATCTGCTTCTGCACTTCCTCTTTGATCTTCATAGCCATATCAGGATGCGTTTTCTCAACTTCTACTTGACTGGCGAGCATTCTGGCTTCAATGGCAATCTATGATCCATAATCTCATAGAAGATCAAACAAACACATCTGAATACTCTCGAAGAAGATCAACCAACCCCTTCTTGACATCTGGACATAGTCGACACCAAATCATGACTTCCTTCACATCATCTTCGGAACCCAAGTTGACTAGCTCAATCTGCTCTTCAAACGGCTGAATAATCTTTTCATCTTGCTCAAGAAGACGAGACAATTCATCACTCACTTCTACATCACTTTCCTCCTCGGCCTCAAACACAGGGAATTCAAAATTTGGAGAAGAAGAAGGATCATTGTATTCAATAGGGTTAGGAACCAACCTGCGTAATGATTTGATATTTTGATTTTAGGGAAGTGGATTTGTGACCATTTTCAGAATAAAGTGGATTTGTGACCTTTCCATGCTTCAAAAAATTGGTGTAGTCTTCCTCTTCACTACCCTCTAGCACAACATCTAAGTGTTGTTCATTGCCATGAATGAACCCTCTGCTACAGAAGCTGAGTTGCATATCTTCAGATCTCGCAATTGATGAGCCTTTATGGAACCCTAAACCGGTTTTGCCTCTGTTGTCGGAGACCTCTACCATGTGCCCCCACTGATCAACAATACCTTCTTCAACAATCTTCTGAGCATATTTCATCGAGGACATAAGTGCCCCAACTCTCTTTTCAGCAGCAATAGATAAGGCTTGGAATGGAGTTCCAACCTCATCCTCAGCTTCAACATAAGAGAAAGATGACAGGTGGCTAACCAACATCTCCTTCTCTCCACCAAAAATCACAAGCTTGCCATTCTTGACAAATTTCAATTTCTGATGCAGAGTGGAGGTAACCGCCCATTCCTCATGGATCCATGGCCTTCCCAATAAACAGCTGTAGGGCGGGTGGATATCCATTACTTGAAAAGGCTTTGACGATTACACAGCTATACCTCATAGGCGCTCCTTGGTAAGATAGTCTTGACAAAGTTGACTTCGGAAGCATATTCAGCGATAACCCGGTGTCAACAAGCACATTTGACAAAGCATCTTCCTTACAGTTCATTGAAATATGCAAATCCAGGTTATGATTTCTTCCCTCCTCAGGGAGTTCTTCATCACAAAAGCTCAGATTATTGCATGAAGTGATGTTAGCCATGATGTGATCAAACTGATCCACAGTAACATCATGCTCTACATATGCTTGTTCAAGAACTCTTTGTAGTGCTTCTCTGTTCGCTTCGGAATTCATCAACAGAGACAACACTGATATTTTTGAAGGGGTTTGGAGCAACTGCTCAACCACATTAAACTCGCTCCTCTTTATCAGTCGGAGTACCTCATCATCATCATTGGCTTTCAATTTGCTGGATTCACCAGAATTATCTTTTGAATAACCAATCGGATCTACATTAGGAACCTCCACCTTCTTACCAATAATCGTTTCTTCTTTGTTTTTTGGGAACACCGACCCAAACACTAGACCGCTACGGGTCACCTTCGTTACATCAACAATGCTCACTACTGAACTAGTCGTAGGTAACAGGACCTCTTGACCATTCTTTATCATTGTAGCATTGTACTGGTGCGGTACAACCTTATCAGATGAATACGAGACTGGGCCCGTTAACCGTATTACCAACGGCGATACTCATTTTTGACTGACATTATTATTGTTGTTGCTGTCATACTGAATTACCAACCGCTCTTGTTGTTTGAAAACGGGCACTATGACATTGATGTCGTCATCTACATGACGGGATTGAACAATTTGGATCATGCCTTCATCCATCATACGTTGGATGTCTCTTTTCACTACAACACACCCTCTTGGGTTCACACTGCAAACAACACAACCATCATGGTCATGTTCACAGTCACTCACCATACAGATATCCTTATGCATCTGCACCAAGGATCTTCGGATAAACCGGACATCATAAACCTTGAATTCTCCAGGACAATCGTCCACCATATTCACTGAAGAGTTCCCATAAGTGGGCAAAAGGTTCGCTTTCACATTTGGCGCACGGTCCTTAATGGACACCATACCACTCTACACAAGCTTTTGAACCTCATACTTCAATGGATAGTAGTTTTCAATATCGTGTTCGGGTGCTCCTTGATGAAAAGCACAACGGAGCTCAGGTTTATACCACCAGGGAAGTGGTTCTGGGATCTGCGGTGGGTTCCTCGGTTGAATTAAGTTCTTGAGAACTAGCGAGGGATACAGCTCTGCATACGACATAGGAATTGGGTCAAAAGAGACCTTCTTCCTCTCAAAGTTCTACTGATGATGATTGTTGTTGGTATTGTTGTTGTTGTAGGTGTTCGTTCTTTGTTGCGGTTGTTGTTGTTGTTGACGTTGATGTTGTTGTTGTTGTTGTTGAATTGGTGTTTCTTGTTGATTAGAAAATACCGGAATTACCGATGACACTTGATGATGATGATGTTGACGGGGTGGTGGATTCTTTCTAATCTGAGATCTCCTCTGCCTCCCACTGATTACTGCGGTGGTCTCACTATCCTTCTTCTTACCAAAGTTCCTACCATATCTCTTGCTTGTTGACGCCTCATCTCTTGACAACCGTCCCTCACGGACTCCTTCCTCAAGTCTCATCCCCATGTTTACCATTTCGGTAAAATCATTGGGGGCACTAGCGATCATGCGTTCATAATAAAATGAACTTAGAGTTTTCAAGAAGATCTTTGTCATTTCTTTCTCCTCCAAAGGAGGAGTGATCTGGGCAGCCAACTCCCTCCATCTTTGTGTGTATTCTTTAAATGTCTCTTTGTCCTTCTGAGACATAGACCTCAACTTGTCTCTATCCGGCGCCATGTCCATATTATACTTGTATTGCTTCACAAAAGCCTCTCCCAAGTCGTTGAAAGTGCGAATGCTTGCACTATCCAACCTCATGTACCAACAAAGTGCAGCACCAGTCATACTATCTTGGAAGTAGTGAATAAGCAATTGATCATTGTCGATCTGAGTAGACATCTTGCGGGCATACATCACAAGATGAATAAGCGGACAAGAGTTCCCTTTATACTTTTCAAAGTCAGTCACTTTGAACATCACTGGGATCTTGATGTTGGGCACTAAGCACAACTCAACAACACTTTTTCCAAACAAATCTTTATCTCTCAGCATCTTCAATTCTTTGTGCAGCTCAAGAAATTGATCTTTCATCTCATCCATCTTCTCATAAACATCCGGACCCTCATACGGCTCGGAATGATAGATGGTATCCTCTACGCGAGGCAAAGTGTGCATCACGGGAGGTGGCACGGACATGACCGGGCTAGATGCCGGCATGGAAGCCAATGTAGGCGTAAAGCCTTCGGGCACAAAGTTGAGTGGCTTTCCCCACGAGAATCCGGCATGCATATTCGGCGCGAAATGGCCGGTGGCAGCAGGCATGGTAGAGGTAGTCACCTCTGAAGCAACAGTCCTCGCAGGAGAAGTTGCAGGCGTTGGAGAAGCTTAATTCTGAGCAACAAGAACTGACTCCATCATGGCAGTCAGGTGGGAGATCTCGTCCTTCAGCTATCTATTCACTTGCTCCAAATGTTCCATGATTTTCATAAGATTGGCTCAGGTATCGTATCGGTGAGTCAGCTTGGCTAAAGCACAGAAGAAACACCAATCAGACATCTGACAAAAACCTGCTTATGCAAATGGTGCATGAAATGCAATGCTTGATTATTTTTATTTTTTAAGGAACTTACAATATCATTTGCAAATATATAATATTTAAATGGTAATTGCGACAATTTGATATGACCAAAAATCTCTTTTTATTTATATAAATCAGAAGGATTACACTGAGTACAATTTCAGAAACCAAAATAAAAAGATACAAGAGAAAAGGAGACTAGTCATCCTAAGGATCCCTAACAACAATGTTAGAAGATTTGGCTGAAGGCGCGTACATCCTTCGAATGCGACGAATCTCGGTCTCAAAAGAAGCCTTCATCCGAGTCTTCTCGAGGTCAAGCTGATAAGCAACGGAAGGCTGACGCATGCTAGAAGATGAAACCTCTGGCTCTCTCTGTCTCTTTTTCACTCGGTCTTCAAGTATCTCAATAAGTGCATCTTTGTCCTTAGACTCCAACTGCAACTCTTCATGCTTCTTGCTCAAAGCACGGAAACACTCTTCCCACACGTTCTTCTCTTGCTTCATCTTGATGAGCGCGTCTTCCAACTTCTCTATATCTTGGCTAGGGAGAGTTAATGGCTCAACCACAACCATAGACACATGTCTTTCTCAAGGATAAGGCATCTTCAACTCCAAAGCTTTCTTCTTCACCCAAAGAGTGTAAGCTTCCAAAGCTACACAATTGCACGGACCAAGCTCGAATCTTCCTTTCCTTTGCATATTATGCCAAGCGTGCATAATCTTCTGCTTAAAATGTTGGGAATCTTTACCCTCTTGATAGAAAAGACCTTATAACAACATGTTATTAGGTTTGTCTCTCAAGGGGAACCCAAGTTGACGACGAGCCAAAGCAAGGTTGTAGTTAATTCCTCCTTATGTACCAATGAGAGGCGCATTAGAGAATTCACCACAACTATCAATAATCTCCAAACTCCTTAAAGATGGGTCATACCAAACTATATCATCATTAGTGAGAGACATAAGTCTCTGAACCACCTTAGACATTGTTTGTTCTCCACAAAAGCAGGTGTCTGAGGCAAGTGCGAAATAAACCACTTGTATAGAAGAGGAGTACAACAGAAAATCGTTCCACCACCTTTAGAATTTCCGTAGATACAAAGAGAAATACATATCACCCAACAAAATAGGCACAGGATTCCCAATCAAGAAAAGTCTAATGGCGTTAACATCAACAAAATCGTCAATGTTAGGGAACAAAGTTAATCCATAGATGAGCAACACAAAGATAGCTTCAAAAGCATCCACACTACCAGCCTGAGCAAAAGTAGTAGCTTCCTTGATGAGGAAAACAGATAACAACTCAATTAACCCTCCTTTCTTCACCCAATGAGCCTCTATCTCAGACTTCTTCAAGTGAAGAGCTTCAACAATAATACTAGACTGGGGAATCTCCTTCAATCCACTAAAAGGCACTCTACTAGAAATAGGTATCCCCAAAAGATGAGAGTACTCCTCCAAGGTAGGCACAAGCTGAAAATTTGGGAAAGTGAAACAATGGTTGAGAGGATCATAGAACTGCACCAGTACACTCAAAAGTCCTTCAATCACATCAGCAGACAAGATGGACAGAAGCTTCCCATGACGTTGTTTGAAGTCCAAGGGATCTAATACAAAAGATGCTAGCTTCCTTAACTCTTTAAAGTTGGGACATCTGAAACTGTACTTCTTAGTGTTCCTTCGTCCATAATCCATGGTCTGAAAATATTTGCAAATGATACCTTAGTTCCTTGAAATTTTCGTGTGATGAATGTTAGTATACGCATGAATGCAACAATCACAAATAAGGGGTCACACACAAGGAAAACAAAGGTCAAGGGATGAATCAAGTCATTGTCAAGATCAATCATCCATTTTGGTGGATTATGATTCAGACCTTATCCACATCCAAGTTCCATTGATATTGACAAGACTTAATTGGATCAACCAAGAATCAAAGGTTTATTGTAAGTCAGGAGCATGGAGTCTGGGTAAGAACCATCCCAAAGGAGTGAACTAAGGATAAAAACCTATAGATCATGTTCTAAAAAGTTCCCAGAGTCTTAATTCCATCTATCGGATATTACAGGTTAAGATGACTGACTCATCGACCCATAATATTCTCAAGAGAAACTCGTCTGAGTATAGTATCACGTACCAACTGTTATCAAGTCTACACTTGAACAGTTTCCGCACTACGTCCTAAATAAGCCAAGATGGGTTAAATGTTCTAAGGTCCTCAACTTCTCGGACCCAATTAGAAATAGTAATGCCTAACCACAAATACTTGTGTGACATTTCCAAATCCAAAGGAGTCTCCACTGAACGGATAGATCTCAAGCCAACTTGTTAAGGACTACTCCACACAAGTCGAACATGACTGTACCATTCTGCTATCTTAATTGCACTCAAGTTCGGGTTAGAACTTATCTCACCACTTAGAGATCACCAAGCACAACAAGCAGATTATATCACACATACATATATACAAACATTACATATATACCAATATATACACATAAAAAGTAGGCTAAACCCACTAGAGACTACTCCCAAGTAGAGTCGCCACTTAATTTCTGTAGCGGGAAATTCATGATCATAAAGCTATGGATAAGCTAGAGATCAAATAACAAGAGTCGCCACCATGCTTTTATTGTTTCCAACGGAAAAGGGAAAAAGTACGAACAAATCCCAAAAAGTAAAAAGTTTTCAAATCCAAACTAATAAAATGTATGAGATTACAGGTAAGGGGGTTGGTTACACAGAGGGAAGGTGCTAGCACCCAAAGTGTCCTAGGGAGCCCTTTTTGTGTGCATATGTACTTGGTATAAAGTGATGTTTACAAACAAATAGAATGGGGAGATGAGAAGAGAATTCATTAATTATATTTTTATGTTTGACAAGACCTTCGGTCTTGTGCCTATGTACCAACATAAAAATGAGGGATCAAAACCTCGTAGTTCGTGATACAAATTTCAAAGTGGATGCATTGCTTTTTAAGAAAATTTAAGTTTGAAAGGCACAAAGGCCTAAAAATGGTTTGAATGAGTTATTTCTTTGTCTTTTTGAAAGTTTAGGTCAATTATAGTTAAATTTATTTACAAGCTTGATTTAAGAAAAGAAGTTTGAAAATGCAATGGCATAAGGCCAAAGTTTCTATCTTTTTTTTGCAAAGTGGTCAAAGTTTAGAACAAAAGTAGTTCACACAAAGAAGATTTTAAAAAATGGAGGGAGAGATTTTGAAATTAAAGAAATGGCAGAAGATGAAGAGACTATCCTATGTACAAAATTAAAAGTTTAGAGTTGAAAAGATCTGACCAAATGGGTAGTGTAGTGGGAAATTCATGATCATTAAGCTATTGACAAGCTAAAGATCAATTAACAAGAGTCGTCACCGCGATTTTATTGTTTCCAAGGGAAAAGGGAAAATGCGAACAAAACCCAAATAGTAAAAAGTTTTCAAATAAAAACTAATAAAAGTCAGAGATCACAGGTAAGGGGGTTGGTTACATGTAACACCCTTATAAAATACCCCAATTATTTAATTAAAATAACAATATGTCAATCAGAGTAATATGCAATCAAGGGTGTCACACAGTTACTTCACACCATTCACCAAGATAACGGTCATGCTCTTTTATTAATTCAAAACATAAGCATTTGCATAAGACGCAGCGGATAGAAATCTCATCAATCATGTAAAACATTACATGTAAAATGGTTCATAACCAACAATAAAACATTTAAAACAAGTTAAAACACCCCATCCCGATGTTACATCTATCAGAGCACGACCCACTAAGGAGACTACACTAGACTCCAAGCATTAACTTCTACTCAGCTCATTGCTCGTTACCTGAAAAATAGTTGTAAGGGTGAGTTCCTCAATCGATATAACAAGCATTATAAAACATCATGTAATGCTAAGTAAATAACATGTTTCATCACCCAAATCAGATTACACGTTCAGTAACAGCAATATCAACTCAATCATACTCAACATCAACACAACACACAACACACGTATAATACTGGAATACATCCATTCATATTATACGCCATACATCAATTATGCAATGAGACTCCATGCATGCGGTACCGACTATTTGTGAACATATAGTTCACCTCACCGTCCAAATCCAGGCACGGCTACCAAGCCCACTAGTCCCACTCATTTGAGACCTAGTGACTCACTCACTAATTCCTCACCATGGGAATTAGCTACCACCCCAAATGGGCCATGCTATGCACGCTACTCACCTAGCATGCAAACATCAACAACAGTCCAAAATGTCTAACTCACTAATTCCTCACCATGGGAATTAGCTACCACCCTAAAGGCCATAATAGGCATGCTAATCATCTAGCAATGCAACATCAATAACAAAATCCACAATGGACATATGCTCACACTCTAAGCCATACAACAGTCCATTCACAATTGCATACATAACATGTACATTCACAACATTATGCATACCATCAAACATCATCAACACATGTATCAAAACATCATATCATGTCAAATAATCAACCACAGTATTAGCACACTCTACTAATACCTATACTGCTCAAAATAGCGGGAATTAATCCCTATCACATCATACGCTACCATAGGCCAAACATCAATTATGTACACAACATTAAAATGTCAATTTTCTCACTTTTCAACAGTGTTAACCGGTTAACGCCCTGGGTTAACCGGTTAACGCAGGCAAAACAACACTAATTTCACAATTCGCAACAGTGTTAACCGGTTAACACCCTGGGTTAACCGGTTAACGCAGACAAAACAGCAGTTCCTGCGCTAACACAAAGCAGAATGCAGAATTCTCCGCATTTTCCGCCGTTGGAGGACTTCCGGACCTCCGATTCTAATTCCGTAAAAAGCTATACGTTAGGGAAGTTACAACACACTCAATTACAGGTTCAATTTCAGTTTTAACACAGCTTATCCAACATAATTTTCAGCATTCACAATCCCAATTAGGGTCAATTCAACGGTTTATCACTACCCATTACATGCTAACCCATAATACCCATTAAACGACGATAAACCCCCCTTACCTGAGTTAATCCGGCAACTTTGAGCTTCAAGCTTTTCCGTTCTCCAACCCTTGCTCTCTAGCTCTTCCTCTTGCCCTTTCTCCACTTTCTCAATCGCTTCTCTGTTTCACGTGAAAACTTTCTTTTCCGAATGAGACTCTTTCTCTTATTTCCAACTTATATATTTTCCAATAATTATTATTATCCCAATAATAATAATAATAATAATTCAATAATTCCAAAAATAATAATAATAATAATCCAATTATCTAATTAAATTAATAAATATATTATTAACTTAATTTAAATAATTATCATATTATTATCGGGGTGTTACATTACACAAAGTATCCTAGGTACTCCTAGGGAGCCCTTTTTGTGTGCATATGTATTTTGTAGAAAGTGATGTTTACAGACAAATAGAATGGGGGGATGAGAAAAGAATTGATTAATTATATTTTTTTGTGTTTGACAAGACCTTCGGTCTTGTGCCTACGTACCAACATATAAATGAGGGATCAAAACCTCGTAGTTCGTGCTAAAAATTTCAAAGTGAGTATGTTGGTTTTAACAACAATTAAGTGTGAAAGGCACAAAGGCCTGAAAATGGTTTGGATGAGTTATTTCTTTTTGGCTTTTTGAAAGTTTAAGTCGAGTATAGTTAAGTTCATTTAAAAGTTGATTTAAGAAAATAAGTTTGAAAATGTAATGGCATAAGGCCAAAGTTTCTACCTTTTTGTAAAAGTGGTCAAAGTTTAGAACAAAATAATTCACACAAAGAAGGTTTTGATAATGGAGGGAGAAGATGAAGAGACTACCCTAGATACAAGAAATTTAAAAGTTTAAAGTTGAAAAGATCTGACCAAATGAGAGCAATCCAATAGACAAGTATGTCAATAGAAACCCATAATTCCCTTGGACTTTTTCGAATCAAGAAACACACACATGCACAATTATATCAATCTTGAAGAACAAAGGCATAAAATAAAGATGGCCTCATCCAAGCTTATCCACTTCAATGATCTTCTTTAGAATAGCCTATGTAACAGATGAATTCCACAAGTCACAGGTTCAACATAACAACTTAACAAGGATCAATGTTGCAGATGAATCCGGAGAGATCTTGAATGATGTATCAGATGAATTCACACTTGCAAGTTCTTGGTATTTTAACAAATTGGCATTGGCAAAGTCCATTAGCAAAGGAATGGTGCCTAAATTCTAAGCCAATTGGGGAGATCAAAACAACAGTCCACTCAAATTGTCTTTTAGGGTTTTTGTTATTATTATGTGCATTAATGGTCAAAGACCAATCATACAAATAAAGCAACAAAGTATATCACACAATATGGTCCAAGTGGACAAAGTGAAAATTGCGTAAACATAAACAATTAGAATGATATGTACAATGACAAATGATAATAAAGTAATAAAAATAAATTGCATTCAAACTAAAAGCTTGAAAGTAAAAGTTAATGGTTAGTAAGTTAATAGTTAGTTTTGTTTTGCTTTTTGATGTTAGGACATTCTTTGGAGAACACTCAACCCACTTGCCACAAGCATGGATCCTTGAATCAAAACATCTTCCAAAGGAAGGAAAGAAGGCCATGTTTCCACACAATACCATGGAAGAGGGGAGACTTACAATCTCACTAACTAGAATGCCTATGCCTTTTGTGTCACAAATTTAGCGCTATGTTAAGCAATCGTAATTGGACTTATGTAGAAGTCACAACTATTTGAGGCCGGGCAATAAGAACTATGCTCATTAAACATACCACACACAAAAAATATGCAAAGGTGTGGCGTAATCTCATCCATACTCATGTTAATCTTTCAATCAACTAGTATTAGGACTTTGAGATGTCATTGGCCAATTGAAAATGAATGGATGAAGTAGGGGAATTAGATGAAGAGGGAAAGGGATGGATGAAATCACAAATTGGTCAAAGGAGGACTTTTACCAAATTAATATTATTCATTCATTTTGGGAGATGGAATGTACATTCCATCAATCCCCAAAATCCAATAATATTAACTTGACAAAGTCAAATCAACCTTGACCAAGGCCCAACAACAAATGAGAAACTCAAATAAGTCAATCCAAATGGTCAACACAACTAAAATGGCATTTATTCAATTAAAATATTAAAATAATACATTAAATTCAAATATGTTTTGTCCAAATCCTAAAATCACATCAAAATACCAAATAAATGGCCATGTGATTTATCATAGGTCAAACAAGGTCAAAGGACCTTGGATAAAAAATTTCATAATTTTTGGACACTTAAAAATATTTTTAAACAATTAAAAACAAATGAAAAATCAATTAATTCATGAAAAATATTAATAATGATCCAAAAAATAATTTTAATTCAGAATATCAAAAAGAGAAAAATATTTGAAATTTTTTGGTGAAAGTCCCATATTTTTTGGATCAATATTGAATTTAATATGAATTATTGAAGAAAATGAAATAAAAAGAAAAATCAGAAATTGCAAAAATACGTGGACCGTCAGATCTCCCTCATTAATTGCGGTGGCAGATCTGATGATCCACAGTGCGCGTTCCACCAATGCACGAGTCAACTGCATGGCAAACTTGTTAATCAAAAGGAACGACTGAGATTATAACGTGGAGCAAGGATCACACGGTCTAGACCTGAGATAACTACTCACCGGAGCCAGAGCTCCAGTTGTCTTCTCTAGCGAGCTTCGCCGGACTGATCATCATCAACCATCACCAAAACTTCAAACAGGGACATGATTTTAAAGAGAAAACATCACTGAGCACGAATATCACCTCCATTTCTTCCAATTCCAACTATATTGAGAGATATGTGGAATTTAAAAATGAGGTTCATGATCTGAGTTGCTTCGATTGATCATCAAAATAACTCAAACACCTTGCCTACATTGGTAGGACTTCAGCCAACACAATAATCAAGAGAATTGAGCAAGAAACAAGGAGAATCGAAGAGATCAAATTTTCTACAAAATACCTTCAATGGAGGTCTGAGCTTGCTAGATCTTGATCTGAATCGTGCTTTGCTTCACTCCAATTGCTTGCAGAAAAGGAATGGAATGGCTTAGAATCAATGGACTCCTGGAGAATTGAATTCTAAAACAGTAGAGATTCAAGCTCAAATTCAACAGAATTTTTCAAGTTTATCCTCTCAATGTGAAGGGTTTTCTGTGGGGAATCAAAGCTTGCACATTGTGTGTGTCGATTATGAGCAATTGAGCTTCAATTTATAGAGAGTTCAAGTGATAATTGCACACTCCTTCCAAGTTTCAAATTTTGGCAAAGTGAGGTAAGAAAGCTGCATGGGCGCGCATAGGCCCATCAAATGATTGTTCAAAAGTCCATAATGAAGTTCAGATGCATTGGAGGTGGATTGGATTGCAAGGAAATTGAGCATTGTTGTTTGAAGTTTGATCCATGACACATGATACCAGCCTGTTTAAGCCATGCGCAGCCTATGCATTTCGCATCCAAAATGCATGAATTTTAGCTCTTTGGAAAGGTGAGATCAAGTGGAACAAGTTTTATGTTGAACACTTTTTCATTTGGAGCTTGGAACTTGGAGTATTTGAGGTGGATGTTTGGAAAATTTTGATATATTGAAAATTTTCTAAGTGTCAAGCCATATGTCTCAACATTCCACCTTGCTTAACTTTTTATGGGAGCTTCAAATAAGAAAAGTGTATTCATAAAAGTTTTATATCTCTCAAAGACCTTCAAAATGGTCACCAATTTCATGTCATTTGGATTTTAAATGATAGAGTTAGGCATTTTTGAAGTTTGGCAAACTCACTTGATCAATGGTATAGGTCAAAAGTGACCTATAATGTAGCCTCATATCACATGTGCAAACAAGTTGAATTTGCTCCCACTCCAAACATCAAAGTTGAAGTATACACATTGAATTTAATTGTTCAACTTGGAAATCTTTCATCTCATAAAAATTGATCAAGTTATAGTTTTGGGAAGTTGACTTTCAAATTAGGGTTTAGACAAATAGACCTATAATGTTTCAACATAGAAAATGATTTTCCAAGCAAAAATATCTCTAGGTATCAACATGAAACTTGTTTATAATGTCATTTAGAGTAAGTTTTCTCTTGGAATAATTTTCATATGGTGAAAAGTGTATGAGATAGGGTCTAGGGAGACCCAACTTTGATCATATGAACTCATCTGGCCAACCACCATCAACCAACTTGCTAATTTCCAATTCTCTTGACTTTATTGGCTCATGGTAGATCATATATGCATAAGATAATGAAATGTGACGTGTCCCTTGAGAAATTTGATCAATTGGTGATATAGCTTGTTGGAGAAGTTACTCAAGATACCCAATCAAACTAGGCTTTCCAAGACAAATCACCCTCAAACTCTTGAAGCAAACTTGATCAATATAACATTTAGAGAACATAGGGACTCATATATGATGCTCATAACCATTCTTGAATCAATCCATGGTTGTGCTCTTTTTCCATGAGGGTCTCAAACCCTAGATGTGATCAATGAATCAAGGAAATCATGTCCCTTACCTACAAAAGAGTTAGACAACTACAAAGACATAGTTTTGGTATTTTGGTTAGTGAAAATGATAAAATACAAGTATGATGTAATCACAAAGTGCTTGGTGATCTCTCCCAAAATAAACCCAATGAAAATGGGTAAGGAGGATGCCAAGGTATGATCCCAATGCTAATGCTTATGATGAAATGCATGAGGGATCTTAGGTTCAAAATTGGGGTCTTACAGCTGCCCCTATTTAAGGACATTCTAGCTGAGGAGGTGAAGGTTAATATCTTCGGCTCGACTCATTAGAATGGGCTTAAATAACAATATAGAGAAACAAATTTTGGTCCCTAAGAGACCTCACGATGCATATGATATGAATGCAAAAGTTAATGCTTTGTGGGGAAATATTGCCACACAGGAAAAAGAAATCAGAGGGACAAAAATTCCCAGGAGCCCAATGAATTCCATAAGGAAAACTAACTGGGGAGACAAAGACTCTGGGGGATAAAAGGAGTTATGCGTAGGCCAGGCTACGACTTAAAACTACTAGGGGACTCGAAGGATCCATATGAAATGGAAAGACTCAACCGACGGAATACGAATAAGCCAGGATAAAACTGAAATATTCAACTCGTGCAAGAATAAGCAATTTCACTAAAGAAATACGCACTTGACTCGACTGGGGAGAAAAATAAAATTTCAACACAGAAGGAGTAGACATTTATTATCTACTACCTGTTACTGGGTAAGGAGATAATAAAGATCTGACAGAGAGAACATCCGTCACAGGTTAAGATGAACATATCAAGGATGACTCGCTGAGGAAAAGCCCAAGAGGGAGTACTTATTACCGGTTACTGGGTAAGAATAGCCTTGCTGGGGAAAACTGCAAGAAATAGGATTTACAACTACCAGTTATTGGGAAAAAGACCAAAGGGTGAGAGTATCCATCATCGGTTAGGAAGAACATATCAAGGATAAACTCAACAGGGAAGAAAATCGGTCACCGGTTAAGATGAACATATCAAGGATAGACTTGCCTGGGGATGTCAAGGAGGATACCCGTCATCGGTTAGGATGAACATATCAAGGATATACCAACTGAAAAACTAAAGGAGAATTACATCTATCGAAAACTTGATAGAAAACCGTCGGAGAGGGAATCCGTCACCGGTTAGGGTGAACATATTAAGGATTAAACTCTGCGAGGGGACAAAGTAGGATTTATAACTACCGGTTACTGGGTAGAAGACCAATCAAAGAGAAAATCCGTCACTTGGTTAAGATGAACATATCAAGGATAGACTCTGAAAGGGGAGAAAATAGGGATTACATCTATCAGTTACTGGATAGAATACCAAAGAAGAGAAAATCCGTCACCGGTTAAAGTGAACATATCAAGGATAGACTCCGCTAAAGGGGGACAATAGGATTTACAACTACCTATTACTAGGGAGAAGACCAACAAGGAGAAGAAAACCCGTCATCGATTAAGATGAACATATCAAGGATTAAGTCTCTGGGGAACCAAAATAGGGATTACAACTACCTTTTTACTGGGTAGAATACCAAAGAAGAGAATATCCGTCACTGGTTAAAGTGAACATATCAAGGATAGACTCCTGCGGGGAAAAGAAAGATATATGTCACCTGGTTAAGATGAACATATCAAGGATATACTTCCGGAGACTCCACTGAGGAGAAAAAGGGGTACTTTTGCCGGGTATTGGGCAAAAAGTAACAAACCATAAACTAAGAAAAATATTACCCGTTACTGGGTAATAGACTCTTAGGGGACCAAAACATCCATCTAGGTAAGATCTAGAAAGAAACGGTCAATCAAGACTCAACCCAATGAGGACATAACTCAAGGGGAGTAATTCCATCCAGAAAATTTTGCTGGAGAAGAAACTGAAATAACAATCATCCATGAGGAAATAAACTCAGTGGGGAAACAGAGAAAGGTTAAAGTCTTTTCTGCTTAGAGGCTGACACTCTACAATTGAAAGAGGACAGACACCAGATTTGGTACGGGGATAAAGTATCGCCATAACAGAAAATGAAAGTCTCAAACCAATCAAATATGTAGGATATGCAAAATCATGAAATTATATGAATGTATATGTATATGTATATATGGTGATTATGCTGACAAAACAATCACAAAGGATATAGAGGTGTCGCAAAGAATTTGAACCACCAGTACAATCCTCGGTCAATCCACAAAAAATCATGGAGACAAGCTGCTGAAGAACAGAGAGATCAACATCCCAAAAACTGAAACTCTAGATGGGGAATGAGGAGATCTGCTGAGGAGAAAACACAACCAACTGTAGGGAATTTTAGGTCAACACCATAAAATGGGAGATAAACCTACTAGGGAAGAAACAAAAAGCTGCTCAGAAACCAGGAGGAAACTCTGATTGGGAGCAAAGATGCGACGATTGGTGGAGATACCAAAGTGATCTACTGGGGAGAGATCAAACATATTCTAATGATGATCTACCTGCTGAAGAAATACGAACTCCACTGGGAAGGCCGAAACTGTGTTGGGGACAAGGACACGCCGCTAGAGATCTGAATCAATCAACTAAGCTAGGGT
The DNA here is from genome assembly GCF_024323335.1 of Lathyrus oleraceus. NCBI lineage: Eukaryota > Viridiplantae > Streptophyta > Magnoliopsida > Fabales > Fabaceae > Lathyrus > Lathyrus oleraceus. Next base: position 398,197,037 of record NC_066583.1, read on the forward strand.
CATGCAAGAAACTCCACTGAGGAACAAACACTCCACCGGGGAACTGAATCCACTAGCTGAGGACAATATCACTCTACTGAGTACATGAATCAACATTGATGCCTAGAGATACCCGAATAGTGACTGCTTGGGGAACCTCAGATGCTTCACACTTAAGGACTTATTGTTCACTGAAATGATGTTCATATTACTGTTACTTGCTTTGAAAAACTTTTTGCTTTTATATATTTAAGAAAATTTGATTTTTGATTTAAAATTTAATTTCAAGATGATCATAATAAAATTTAAAACAATTGGATAAAAGCTCAACTTTATTTATTGGAACGGTAGTCTGTAAATGACAAGACTCCATAGATTTTACAAAGTTGAAAGTGATAATTTACATGGAAAAGGGTTACATTGAATACAAATGATCCTTAATCCTTCTACCAAATCTTGATATCCACTGTGTTTTTGACTGCTGCTGAAGATGAACTGACGTCAACCCTTGTGCTCAAACAAAGTCTTCAAAAACCACTGAAGATCAGCAAAGTGCAGTTACTTGCCATAATCGCTAATTTTTTCATAAGTTGCCCTAATGTGGGGTACTCAACTTATCGGGAAATTATTTTCTGTTTTTTATGTCTCTAATTTTGGCCTGGATCGCCCTTTCGGGTTTTCAATCCACCAAGACGCTCATTTTTGCCTAAGCCTCCCTTTCGGGTTTTCAACTTAGCGAGCTGTTCTTTTTCTTTTTTAGGTGAAGTATTTCTTGACTGCATCTGCGTTCACAGGACGAGTGAACTCTTCACCATCCATAGTTGTAAGAATCAATGCATCGCCTGAAAAGGCTCTCTTAACAACATATGGGCCTTCATAATTAGGAGTCCATTTCCCTTTGGAATCTGGCTTGAACGACAAAATTTTCTTGAGCACAAGGTCACCTTCTCTGAACACACGAGGTTTGACCTTCTTATCAAAAGGTTTCTTCATCCTCTGCTGATATAACTGACCATGACACATGGCAGTCAACCTCTTCTCTTCTATCAAATTCAACTGGTCAAATCTGGTCTGACACCATTCAGCTTCAGTCAACTTGGCTTCCATGAGCACACACAATGAAGGAATCTCAACCTCTACGGGGAGCACTGCTTCCATACCATATACAAGAGAGAAAGGGGTTGCCCCTGTTGATGTGAAGACGAATGTACGATACCCATGCAGAGCAAATGAGAGCATCTCATGGCAATCCCTACACGTAACAACCATCTTCTGGATAATCTTCTTGATGTTCTTATTTGCAGCTTCAATAGCCCCATTCATCTTGGGTCTATAGGGAGAAGAGTTATGATGTGCAATCTTGAAGTCTTTGGAAAGAGCTTCCACCATATTGTTATTCAAGTTCGATCCATTATCAATAATGATCTTACTTGGCACACCATAACGACATATAATCTGATTATTGATAAACCTTACAACAACTTTCTTGGTTACATTTGCATATGATGTCGCTTCAACCCATTTGGTGAAATAGTCAATTGCCACCAAAATGAAATGATGTCCATTCGAAGCTTTGGGCTCAATCATCCCAATCATATCAATTCCCCACATGGAGAAGGGCCATGGGGAAGAGATAACATTCAAAAGTGTCGGAGGAACATGAATCTTATCAGCATAGATTTGACACTTGTGGCACTTCTTCACAAACTTGCAACAGTCAGATTCCATTGTCAGCCAATAGTAACCTGCTCGCAACATCTTCTTTTCTATTGCATGTCCATTGTAATGAGTACCAAAGGAACCTTCATGCACTTCGGTCATTAACAAGTCTGCTTCGTGTCTATCCACGCATCTGAGCAAAACCATGTCAAAGTTTCTCTTGTACAGTATATCACCATTCAAGTAGAAATTACCGGCTAATCTTCTTAAAGTCTTCTTATCTTTCAAAGATGCCCCAGGCGGGTAGATCTGAATTTCGGGGAAACATTTGATGTCGTAATACTACGGATTCTCGTCTTTGATCTCTGCAACAACAAACACATGAGCTGGTCTATCAAGACGCATCACAGATAAATTGGGAACTTCATTCCAATATTTTACTATAATCATTGATGCCAACGTTGCAAGAGCATCTGCCATCCAGTTCTCATCTTGAGGGATATGATGAAACTCAACCCTTTTAAAGAAAGTTGAAATCCTCCTCGCATAATCTCTATATGGTATTAAACTGGGTTGATTTGCCTCCCATTCTCCTTTGATCTGATTCACTACCAAAGTTGAATCACCGAAAACATCCAAATATTTGATTCTGAGATCCATGGCCTCTTCAAGGCCCATAATGCAAGCTTCATATTCTGCCATGTTGTTTGTGCACTTGAAAGTCAATCTAGCTGTAAATAGGAGATGCGTGCCTTGAGGAGTAATAATCACTGGCCCAATGCCATTTCCATATTGATTAACAGCTCCATCAAATACCATGCCCCAACAGGGACCAGGTTCTGGCCCTTCTTCAAGCAATGGTTCATCACAATCTTTCATTTTCAAGTACAAAATCTCTTCATCAGGAAAATCATACTGTACTGACTGGTAATCTTCAATTGGTTGGTGAGCCAAATGGTCAGCCAAGATACTACCTTTGATTGCTTTTTGAAATTGATATTCAATATCATACTCTGATAACAACATCTGCCAACGGGAAATTCTCCTAGTTAAAGCAGGCTTCTCAAATATATACTTCATTGGATCCATTTTGGATATCAACTAAGTGGTATGATTCAACATATACTGACGTAGACGCTTAGCAGCCCAAGCCAATGCGCAACAAGTCTTCTCAAGCATTAAATACAGAGTCTCACAGTCGGTGAACTTCTTACTGAGGTAGTAGATTGCAAATTCTTTCTTCCCAGTCTCATCTTGCATACCAAGAACATAACCCATACTATCTTCTAGCACAGTCAAATACATGATCAACAGTTTTCCTTCAACAGGTGGAGACAAAATCGGAGGTTCAAGCAAATATTCCTTGATACTATCAAAAGCTTTCCGGCAGTCTTCAGTCCAATCACAAGACTGATCTTCCCGAAGAAGCTTGAATATAGGCGCACATGTGGCAGTCATGTGGGAAATGAGTCTGGAAATATAATTCAAGCGGTCGAGAAAACATTTGACTTGCTTCTCAGTTTTGGGCGCATGCATCTCTTGTATTGCTTTGACCTTGGCAGGATTAACTTCAATACCCTTCTCGCTGACAATAAAGCCCAACAACATACCAGAACGAACACCAATTGAGGTGGCAGATCTGATGATCCACAATGCGCATTCCACCAATGCACGAGTCAACTGCGTCGCAAACTTGTTAATCAAAAGGAACGGCTGAGATTATAACGTGGAGCAAGGATCACACGGTCTAGACCCGAGACAACTCATCACCGGAGCCAGAGCTCTGGTTGTCTTCCCCGGCGAGCTTCACCAGACTAGTCATCATCAACAATCACCAAAATTTCAAACAGGGACATGATTTTAAAAAGAAAACATCACTGAGCACGAATCTCACCTCCATTTCATCATCAAAATAACTCAAACACCTTGCCTACATTGGTAGGACTTCGGCCAACACAATAATCAAGAGAATTGAGCAAGAAACAAGGAGAATGGAAGAGATCAAATTTTCTGCAAAATACCTTAATTGGAGGTCTGAGCTTGCTAGATCTTGATCTGAATCGTTCTTTGCTTCACTCTAATTGCTTGTAGAAGAGGAATGGAATGGCTTAGAATCAATGGACTCCTGGAGAATTGAATTCCAAAACAGTGGAGATTCAAGCTCAACTTCAACAGAATTTTTCAGGTTTATCCTCTCAATGTGAAGGGTTTTCTGTGGGGAATCAAAGCATGCATAGTGTGTGTGTAGATTATGAGCAATTGAGCTTAAATTTATAGAGAGTTCAAGTGATAATTGCACACTCCTTCCAAGTTTCCAATTTTGGCAAAGTGAGGTAAGCAAGTCGCATGGGCGCGCATAGGCCCATCAAATGATTGTCCGAAAGTTAACAATGAAGTTTAGATGCATTGGAGGTGGATTGAATTGTAAGGCAATTGAGCATTGTTGTTTGAAGTTTGATCCATGATTTAAGCCATGTGCAGCCTATGCATTTCTCATCCAAATGAAAAAAGTGTCTTCATCAAAGTTGTAGCTATCTCAAAGAACTTTAAAATGGTCACCAATTTCATTTCATTTGGATTTGAAATGACAGAGTTAGGCATTTTTGAAGTTTGGCAAAATCACTTGATAAATGGTATAGGTCCTAAGTGACCTATAATGTAGCCTCATATCACATGTGCAAAGAAGTTGAATTTCCTCCCACTCCAAACATAAAAGTTGAAGTAGACACATTGAATTTTATTGTGCAACTTTTAAATCTTTCATCTCATAAAAATTGAGCAAGGTATGGCCTTGGGAAGTTGACTTTCAAATTAAGGTTTAGACAAAATGACCTATAATGTTTCAACATAGAAAATGATTTTCCAAGCAAAAATAGCTCTAGGTCTTAACATGAAAGTTGTTTATAATGTCATTTAGAGTAAGTTTTCGCTAGGAATAATTTTCATATAGTGAAAAGTGTAGGAGATAGGGTCTAGGGAGACCCATTTTTGATCATATGAACTCATCTGGCCAACCACCATAAACCAACTTGCTAATTTCCAATTATCTTGGCTTTCTTGGCTCATGGTAGATCATATATGCATAAGATGATGAATTTTGATGTGTCCCTTGAGAGATTTGATCATTTAGTGAGATAGCTTCTTGGAGAAGTTACTCAAGATACCCAGTCAAACTAGGGTTCCCAAGGCAAATCACCCTCAAACTCTTCAAGCAAACTTGATCAATATAACATTTATAGAACATTGGGACTCATATATGATGCTCATAACCATTCTTGAATCAATCCATGGTTGTGCTCTTTGTTCGTGAGGGTCTCAAACCCTAGATGTGATCAATAAATCAAGGAAATCATGTCCCTTACCTACAAAAGAGTTAGACAACTACAAACACATATTTTTGGTATTTTGGTTAGTGAAAATGATAAAATACAAGTATGATATAATCACAAAGTGCTTGGTGATCTCTCTCAAAACAAACCCAATGAAAAGGTGTAAGTAGGATGCCAAGGTATGATCCCAATGCTAATGCTTATGATGAAATGCATGAGGTATTTTAGGGTCAAAATTAGGGTACATAGGCCCATCAAATGATTGTCCAAAAGTCCATAATGAAGTTCAGATGCATTGGAGGTGGATTGAATTGCAAGGCAATTCAGCATTGTTGTTTGAAGATTGATACATGATTTAAGCCATGTGCAGCCTATGCATTTCTCATCCAAAATGCATGAACTTTAGCTCTTTGGAAATGTGAGATCAAGAGGAACAAGTTTGATGTTGAACACTTTTTCATTTGGAGCTTGGAACTTGGAGAAATTTGAGGTGGAAGTTTTGAAAAATTTGACATATTGGAAATTTTCTAAGTGTCAAGCCATATGTCTCAATATTCCACCTTGCTTAAATTTTTATGGGAGCTTCAAATGAGAAAGGTGTCTTAATCAACGATGTAGCTCTCTCAAAGACATTCAAAATGGTCACCAATTTCATGTCATTTGGATTTGAAATGATAGAGTTAGGCATCTTTGAAGTTTGGCAAAATCACTTGATCAATGTTATAGGTCCTAAGTGATCACCTATAATGTAGCCTCATATCACATGTGCAAAGAAGTTGAATTTTCTCCCACTCCAAACATCAAAATTTAAGTAGACACATTGAATTTTACTGTGCAACTTTTAAATATTTCATCTCATAAAAATTGAGAAAGGTATGGCCTTGGGAAGTTGACTTTCAAATTAGGGTTTAGACAAAATGACCTATAATGTTTCAACATAGAAAATGATTTTCCAAGCAAAACTAGGTCTAGGTCTCAACATGAAAGTTGTTTATAATGTTAATTAGAGTAAGGTTTCTCTTGGAATAATTTTCATATAGTTAAAAGTGTAGGAGATAGGGTCTAGGGAGACCCATTTTTGATCATATGAACTCATTTGGCCAACCACCTTAAACCAACTTGCTAATTTCCTATTATCTTGTCTTTTTTGGCTCATGGTAGATCATATATGCATAAGATGATGAACTTTGACGTGTCCCTTGAGAGATTTGATCAATTGGTGAGATAGCTTGTTGGAGAAGTTACTCAAGATACCCAGTCAAACTACGGTTTCCAAGGCAAATCACCCTCAAACTCTTCAAGCAAACTTGATCAATGTAACATGTAGATAACATTGGGACTCATTTATGATTCTCAAAACCATTCTTGAATCAATCCATGGTTGTGCTCTTTGTTCGTGAGGGTCTCAAACCCTAGATGTGATCAATGAATCAAGGAAATCATGTCCCTTACCTCTAAAAGAGTTAGACAACTACAAAGATATATTTTTGGTATTTTGGTTAGTGAAAATGATAAAATACAAGTATGATATAATCACAAAGTGCTTGGTGATCTCCCCCAAAACAAACCCAATGAAAAGGTGTAACTAGGATGCCAAGGTATGATCCCAATGCTAATGCTTATGATGAAATGCATGAGGGATCTTAGGGTCAAAATTGGGGTACATAGGCCCATCAAATGATTGTCCAAAAGTCCATAATGAAGTTCAGATGCATTGGAGGTGGATTGAATTGCAAGGCAATTGAGCATTGTTGTTTGAAGTTTGATCCATGATTTAAGCCATGCGCAGCCTATGCATTTCCCATCCAAAATGCATGAATTTTAGCTCTTTGGAAATGTGAGATCAAGAGGAACAAGTTTGATGTTGAACACTTTTACATTTGGAGCTTGGAATTGGAGATATTTGAGGTGGAAGTTTGGAAAAATTTGACATATTGAAAATTTTCTAAGTGTCAAGCCATATGTCTCAATATTCCACCTTGCTTAACTTTTTATGGGAGCTCCAAATGAGAAAAGTGTCTTCATCAAAGTTGTAGCTCTCTCAAAGAACTTCAAAATGGTCACCAATTTCATGTCATTTGGATTTGAAATGATAGAGTTAGGCATCTTTGAAGTTTGGCAAAATCTTTCATCTCATAAAAATTGAGCAAGGTATGGCCTTGGGAAGTTGACTTTCAAATTAAGGTTTAGACAAAATGACCTATAATGTTTCAACATGGAAAATGACTTTCCAAGCAAAACTAGCTCTAGGTCTCAACTTGAAAGTTGTTTATAATGTCATTTAGAGTAAGTTTTCGCTTGGAATAATTTTCATATAGTGAAAAGTGTAGGAGATAGGGTCTAGGGAGACCCATTTTTGATCATATGAACTCATCTGGCCAACCACCATAAACCAACTTGCTAATTTCCAATTATCTTGACTTTCTTGGCTCATGGTAGATAATATATGCATAAGATGATGAATTTTGATGTGTCCCTTGAGAAATTTGATAAATTAGTGAGATACCTTGTTGGAGAAGTTACTCAAGATACCTAGTCAAAGTAGGGTTTCCAAGGCAAATCACCCTCAAACTCTTCAAGCAAACTTGATCAATATAACATGTAGAGAACATTGGGACTCATATATGATGCTCATAACCATTCTTGAATCAATCCATGGTTGTGCTCTTTGTTCGTGAGGGTCTCAAACCCTAGATGTGATCAATAAATCAAGGAAATCATGACCCTTACCTACAAAAGAGTTAGACAACTACAAAGACATAATTTTGGTATTTTGGTTAGTGAAAATGATAAAATACAAGTATGATATAATCACAAAGTGCTTGGTGATCTCTCCCAAAACAAACCCAATGAAAAGGGGTAAGTCGGATGCCAAGGTATGATCCCAATGCTAATGCTTATGATGAAATGCATGAGGGATCTTAGGGTCAAAATTGGGCAACACAGGCCCATCAAATGATTGTCCAAAAGTCCATAATGAAGTTCAGATGCATTGGAGGTGGATTGAATTGCAAGGCAATTGAGCATTGTTGTTTGAAGTTTGATCCATGATTTAAGCCATGCGCAGCCTATGCATTTCTCATCCAAAATGCATGACTTTTCGCTCTTTGGAAATGTGAGATCAAGAGGAACAAGTTTGATGTTGAACACTTTTTCATTTGGTGGTTGGAACTTGGAGATATTTGAGGTGGAAGTTTGGAAAAATTTGACATATTGAAAATTTTCTAAGTGTCAAGCCATATGTCTCAATATTCAACCTTGCTTAACTTTTTATGGGAGCTCCAAATGAGAAAAGTGTCTTCATCAAAGTTGTAGCTCTCTCAAAGAACTTCAAAATGGTCACCAATTTCATGTCATTTGGATTTGAAATGATAGAGTTAGGCATTTTTGAAGTTTGGCAAAATTACTTGATCAATGGTATAGGTCCTAAGTGACCTATAATGTAGCCTCATATCGCATGTGCAAAGAAGTTGAATTTTCTCCCACTCCAAACATAAAAGTTGAGTTAGACACATTGAATTTTATTGTGCAACTTTTAAATCTTTCATCTCATATTAATTGAGCAAGGTATGGCCTTGGGAAGTTGACTTTCAAATTAGGGTTTAGACAAAATGACCTATAATGTTTCAACATAGAAAGTGATTTTCCAAGAAAAACTAGCTCTAGGTCTCATCATGAAAGTTGTTTATAATGTCATTTACAATAAGTTTTCGCTTGGAATAATTTTCATATAGTGAAAAGTGTAGGAGATAGGGTATAGGGAGACCCATTTTTGATCATATGAACTCATCTGGCCAATCACCATAAACCAACTTGCTAATTTCCAATTATTTTGACTTTCTTGGTTCATGGTAGATCATATATGCATAAGATAATGAATTTTGATGTTGGAGAAGTTACTCAAGATACCAAGTCAAACTAGGGTTTCCAAGGCAAATCAGCCTCAAACTCTTCATGCAAACTTGATCAATATAACATGTAGATAACATTGGGACTCATATATGATGCTCATAACCATTCTTGAATCAATCCATGGTTGTGCTCTTTGTTCGTGAGGGTCTCAAACCCTAGATGTGATCAATGAATCAAGGAAATCATGTCCCTTACCTACAAAAGAGTTAGACAACTACAAAGACATATTTTTGGTATTTTGGTTAGTGAAAATGATAAAATACAAGTATGATATAATCACAAAGTGCTTGGTGATCTCTCCCAAAACAAACCCAATGAAAAGGGGTAAGTAGGATGCCAATGTATGATCCCAATGCTAATGCTTATGATGAAATGCATGAGGGATCTTAGGGTCAAAATTAGGGTACACAGGCCCATCAAATGATTGTCCAAAAGTCCATAATGAAGTTCAGATGCAATGGAGGTGGATTGAATTTCAAGGCAATTGAGCATTGTTGTTTGAAGTTTGATCCATGATTTAAGCCATGCGCAGCCTATGCATTTCTCATCCAAAATGCATGAATTTTAGCTCTTTGGAAATGTGAGATCAAGAGGAACAAGTTTGATGTTGAACACTTTTTCATTTGGTGGTTGGAACTTGGAGATATTTGAGGTGGAAGTTTGGAAAAATTTGACATATTGAAAATTTTCTAAGTGTCAAGCCATATGTATCAATGTTCCACCTTGCTTAACTTTTTATGGGAGCTCCAAATGAGAAACGTGTCTTCATCAAAGTTGTAGCTCTCTCAAAGAAATTCAAAATGGTCACCAATTTCATGTCATTTGGATTTGAAATGATAGAGTTAGGCATTTTTGAAGTTTGGCAAAATTACTTGATCAATGGTATAGGTCCTAAGTGACCTATAATGTAGCCTCATATCACATGTGCAAAGAAGTTGAATTTTCTCCCACTCCAAACATAAAAGTTGAGTTAGACACATTGAATTTTATTGTGCAACTTTTAAATCTTTCATCTCATATTAATTGAGCAAGGTATGGCCTTAGGAAGTTGACTTTCAAATTAGGGTTTAGACAAAATGACCTATAATGTTTCAACATAGAAAGTGATTTTCCAAGCAAAACTAGCTCTAGGTCTCAACATGAAAGTTGTTTGTAATGTCATTTACAATAAGTTTTCGCTTGGAATAATTTTCATATAGTGAAAAGTGTAGGAGATAGGGTATAGGGAGACCCATTTTTGATCATATGAACTCATCTGGCCAATCACCATAAACCAACTTGCTAATTTCCAATTATTTTGACTTTCTTGGTTCATGGTAGATCATATATGCATAAGATAATGAATTTTGATGTTGGAGAAGTTACTCAAGATACCAAGTCAAACTAGGGTTTCCAAGGCAAATCACCCTCAAACTCTTCATGCAAACTTGACCAATATAACATGTAGATAACATTGGGACTCATATATGATGCTCATAACCATTCTTGAATCAATCCATGGTTGTGCTCTTTGTTCGTGAGGGTCTCAAACCCTAGATGTGATCAATGAATCAAGGAAATCATGTCCCTTACCTACAAAAGAGTTAGACAACTACAAAGACATATTTTTGGTATTTTGGTTAGTGAAAATGATAAAATACAAGTATGATATAATCACAAAGTGCTTGGTGATCTCTCTCAAAACAAACCCAATGAAAAGGGGTAAGTAGGATGCCAAGGTATGATCCCAATGCTAATGCTTATGATAAAATGCATGAGGGATCTTAGGGTCAAAATTAGGGTACACAGGCCCATCAAATGATTGTCCAAAAGTCCATAATGAAGTTCAGATGCAATGGAGGTGGATTGAATTTCAAGGCAATTGAGCATTGTTGTTTGAAGTTTGATCCATGATTTAAGCCATGCGCAGCCTATGCATTTCTCATCCAAAATGCATGAATTTTAGCTCTTTGGAAATGTGAGATCAAGAGGAACAAGTTTGATGTTGAACAGTTTTTCATTTGGTGGTTGGAACTTGGAGATATTTGAGGTGGAAGTTTGGAAAAATTTGACATATTGAAAATTTTCTAAGTGTCAAGCCATATGTCTCAATATTCCACCTTGCTTAACTTTTTATGGGAGCTCCAAATGAGAAAAGTGTCTTCATCAAAGTTGTAGCTCTCTCAAAGAACTTCAAAATGGTCACCAATTTCATGTCATTTGGATTTGAAATGATAGAGTTAGGCATCTTTGAAGTTTGGCAAAATCTTTCATCTCATAAAAATTGAGCAAGGTATGGCCTTGGGAAGTTGACTTTCAAATTAAGGTTTAGACAAAATGACCTATAATGTTTCAACATAGAAAATGATTTTCCAAGCAAAACTAGTTCTAGGTCTCAACATGAAAGTTATTTATAATGTCATTTAGAGTAAGTTTTCGCTTGGAATAATTTTCATATAGTGAAAAGTGTAGGAGATAGGGTCTAGGGAGATCCATTTTTGATCATATGAACTCATCTGGCCAACCACCATAAACCAACTTGCTAATTTCCAATTATCTTGACTTTCTTGGCTCATGGTAGATAATATATGCATAAGATGATGAATTTTGATGTGTCCCTTGAGAAATTTGATAAATTAGTGAGATAGCTTCTTGGAGAAGTTACTCAAGATACCCAGTCAAACTAGGGTTTACAAGGCAAATCACCCTCAAAATCTTCAAGCAAAGTTGATTAATATAACATGTAGAGAACATTGGGACTCATATATGATGCTCATAACCATTCTTGAATCAATCCATGGTTGTGCTCTTTGTTCGTGAGGGTCTCAAACCCTAGATGTGATCAATAAATCAAGGAAATCATGTCCCTTACCTACAAAAGAGTTAGACAACTACAAAGACATAATTTTGGTATTTTGGTTAGTGAAAATGATAAAATACAAGTATGATATAATCACAAAGTGCTTGGTGATCTGTAACACCTCAAAATTTGCCCTCCTCTCTTGGGACTAGTTTAACATTTTGCATTGCATTTCTTAGGTCATTAGGCATTGCATAATTGCATATCATGTGGTAACATGGAGCAAGTCCTCCTCCTAGGTCTTGGAATGAAGATAAGAGGTTGGGATTCAAGCCTGAGGGTTTATGGACTGATCACTAGTCATCTGAGGATGTGTGATTCAAATTAGGGTTTCATGGTTTCTCAAGGAGATTGAGCTTGATCTTGGTTGAAATGATACATCATCATCATCATGGTCTTGTTATCACCAAGAGATTCAAGAGATTGATCAGACACCTTGAGATTAGGGTTTTGACCACTGGTCAACCCTAATCATCTGCATTGGGCCAATCAGGGCTTGGCAAGGAGATGGGGTCTACAATGGATATGGGGATCATCATGTGATTATATTGAGCTTATGGAAGCTAGGGTTTCATCATTGAGCCATGTCATCAGGAGTTTGAGGCTCAACTTGATCAGTGCATGGCCAAATTCATCTATCAGTCAGAAAAGTCAACTGTGGTCAACTGTGCCAAGAATGATGGATTTGGAGGTGGGAGAGGTTAGAGACACTTCATTCATGTTGAAACAAGTTTCATTTGACATTTCAAACATCAAGAATGAAGAAAATAAAGTCAGGAGAAAACTTTCCAAAAATAGAAAGTGACTTGTAATTGGAAACTGCCAAAAATGGAAAGTTTTTCATCTCAAAATTACATGTCCAAAAATGCTTCAAATGAAAATTTGTTCAACATGAAAGTTGTAGATCTTGCTCTCACCTTTCCAAAAAGTCCAAGAACATGAATTTCTCATGTATGGTTGGCAAGTTATGATCAAATCATTTTCCAAAAATGCCTAAATTCAAAGTGGCATAACTTTCACATGGAATGGCCAAATTGGATGATCTTTCTTTGAGCAAACCACATTTCACATATACTTTCATGATGCATCATCATATTTCATCAAAAATAATCATGGCAAAAAGTCATTTTTCAAGTGATTCCTTTTGTATTTTTGGTGTGGAATGGTGAATTTCCAAATTACATGGCATTTGCACTTGGGACCTTTTCCAACACATTCCAAACACCAAATAGAACTTGCTTGAGTTGCAATTACACTGTTACATTGCCTAATTTGCAAAAGGATATTTTGGTTATTTCACTTAAAACTCATTTTCACTAATTTCACTTCATTTGCTAATTGTGATTAAGAAATGGATTAAGGAGTTGGTATAAGAGGTTAATTGTAACAGAATTGATAATCACACCTCACAATTTCAGATCTAACCAATTTTCCCTCCAAAAACCTCTCAATTCCCCAAACTTTTTCCACACATTTTTCATCATTTTTCATCAAATTCTTCATCAATTATGCTTGTTTTTGTTTGATCCACACTCTACAAGTGTTGGTGCACAACTGTTTCATCCAAATCGTGGCAAAGTAGTGAAGAATTGGAACTGTCATCATCAAGTTCATCCATGGCTTTTCGCTCGTTCTTGGATCTGGATCACCTTTGAGCTAAACGACTTGCTTCATTCACTTCCTAGAACATCAATCCACGACTGTTTTGGCAATTGGAGCATTGAAACCTTCGAATCCAACAGCTGCTTCATTACAAGGTTAGAACTCGATTTCTATGATTCTCAAAATCTTGATGTGGTTTAGGTAGATCTTGTGATGTAGAACACGACGCAACTTGTATCATTGATTTTCGTTAGGTTTTGAATGAGATATCATGATTTGAACTTTGACCTAGGAAACTATTTTCGCTCGATCCCGTTGATATGGTTAGAGTTAGGTCAAATGCTTGTTAGTTTCATGATCCTTGTTGAACGGTGATTCCATTGATGTGTGATTTGTTCGTTTTGGTTGAGAAATGCTCATAACGATTTTCTGGAATTTTGGTTGATGTTCTTGAGCAAGAACGCGTCCAGGAACGTGTTCAATCCGTGGGCCTGGCTTTAAATTTTCAAATTGTGTTTCCCGCTAGCGTAGGCCAATCACAGGCTGCCACCGAATAAATGAAAGCGCAGCGTTTTGCTTCTGCTGTAGGATATTTACAGTTATGCCATTATTCCACATTGTTTCATTTCATTTCATTTTCTTTTTCATTTTTCATTTCATTTTGATTCATAACTTCAACAATTCATAAGTGATTCATTTTTGGTCCAAATTTGATGAGACTTTTTGCATTATTCTCCTTGTGATGTGTAGTTTTTTATGGTGATTTTTATTATTTTTGTGCACATGTGAATTTTAAAATTGCCTAGGGATTGTTTGGATGTGTGCCATGTGTATATGTTTTTCCATTTCACTCATAAAATGATGATGCTTCCTTAGAAATGCTTGAAAAATTTTGTGCATGTTCTGGACTCTTTGTTGGTGATTTTGATGTATGGTTTGCAATTTTTGGATCCCTGGTTGATGAGATATGTATTTTTGATTAGAGGTGTGACAATTTGTGTCACACCATGCTTTGTGAATTTCATGATTTTATTTGATGTGCTTGTGAACATTGGATTGAGCTAAATTTTTACATGAGTGAGCATATGGATGTTGAGAATACATGTGAATTTTTCTGGATTTATTGATTGCATTTCCTATTTGATTGGAATTTTTCCCTCTGTTTGGTCATTTGTTGATTTTTTGTGATACATGTTGGTATTTGCTTTGTGAAATTCTGGTCATTAATTGGATGAGTGTGAAAGTTGGTATGAGCATTGTAGACACAATACAGGTCATTATGGTTTTGATCCCATTCATTTATCATATTTCATTTCTGTTTTATGATTGATGGAAGTTGATGATTGTTTTGATGCCTTGTGTTGGCTTGCTTGAACTTGTCTGGACTTAGTGAATTTAATTTCCATACTTCCTCTGGTCCAAATAGCATGAAAATTGATATGATGCTCATTGAATGTGTTCTGTTTAGGTTGGAATTTTTGTGGAATTTATTGAGCTGTTTTGATATTGATTTGATTGTGATCATTATGTTTGGTCTTTTGAGGTTGCAAATGGCATGCTTTGTGATATTTTGTTTATGAAATGATGATAATGAATGATATGAGCATGGGACTAAGTGGATTTGTTTCTAAATTGATTGATTGTGATTTTGGATGATTTTCACTTGCTGTTTTGGATTTTTCATCTCCTTTTGACCCTAGGCTTGTCCTAGTGGTCTTGTTTCTCACTTTTGAATTGTGTTTCAGGTTGAGATCCAAATGCTTTAAAGGAGAATAATGCAAGTTAATTGAGTTTGATTTGGTTAATTGTTGTGAACTAACTTGTGTATTTTGTAGGGTGCTTGGCTCAATTGAGTTGGTTGTGCTTTGCACATTGCATTGATTGTACATTGACTGTTGGTTATTATACTGTTGGTTTTTATTGTTTGTTTTGACTATGTGATGGGTATACTGACTGTATTAGATTGATTTCAGGTACCATAGTCGCTTTAGTTCTTTAAGAACTTGTTGTGCTGCTGCTTGGTTGTATAAACCAATTGAGGTAAACTCTCTTGTCTCCATGTAGTCTGGAAGACCTGGCCTGTTATTTAGCCAGGCAACTGTCTGAAGTCCTCCTTAAGAGGCGATGTTTGTGATTGTTTACTTTTGTCCCCAAGCAGGTAAAGACCTCTATGAGGCAATTGGCAGAACCCAAGGGATGTGCAATCCATCCCCTGCTATTCTTGTTGAGTCGTCCCTCTGCTCACACCACTGTGTTGACGCATTGGGACATTAACCCAAGATCTTGTACAGTTGTACAGTCGAGTCAGAGTCTTGAGCGTAGAAGGGTTCTCACTTTCTGGACCCACGCTCCTTTGTCTGAAGCTCTCCCTAGCAAGGGATAAGAGCTGTGAAGTCTAATCTTCACTCACCTTTCATCTGGCTTCACCCTGACTCTCAATGTCAGGGTTAAGAGCGAACACTACCCTGTACAGTTGTGTTGCTTTTGCAACTTAACCCTTGATTGAGCCCACCTTGTCTGGATATAGCGTGTGCTAACTGTGAATGTTTGATTTGTTTTGTTGATGCTTGCATGCTTTGCTTTTTCCTGGTTAGGATTAGCTTGCTGTTGTGCAAGTAGATAGAAACCATAACATAGGGCAATGATGCATGATAACCTCTAGGCTCGAGTCCAGCTCCCTAGTAGTGTGTCTCCCTTTGTATCTGGTTAGAATTTCTTTCCCGTTCAGGGGAACTACGTCGCCCTGATCCTCATACCAGATGAGGTACGTAGGCAGGAGACCGTGCGAGGTCTCTCCGGGCACCTTTTTTCTTTCTTGTGTGTGTTTGCTTGACAGCTGCTAGGCTCGAGTTCCCGACTCCTTAGTAGCTTGTTTGCTTGTTAACCCTCTTGTGTGTCAGGATATGGATGTAAGCCCAGCGATTGGCTGTCCGTATCCTGAGTGTGTTTGTTTGGTTCGGAAGCCGAAGTAAGTCCAGTGATTGGCGTTCGGGTTCCAGGTTTGCCTGTGTTTGTGTGTGTCTTGTTTGGCGTGCGTGAGCCGAACTACGGCAACTCTGATTCTCGTTCCAGACGAGATACGTAGGCATGGGATGCGATATCCTAGTGAGCCCTCTCCTCTTTTCCCCCACCTGTGTTGTCTTCGGTGTGTGTGTGTGTGATGTTTTGTTTTAGCAACCTTTTCTTTCTTTTAGAGCGTGGATCCCGTCGAGTACGACGGACGTGAGGGGTGCTAATACCTTCCCCTCGCGTAACCGACTCCCGTACCCTTTCTCTTTGGTCGCGAGACCATGCTTTTTCCAGGTTTACACTGAGCGTTTCCTTTCCCTCTTTTGGGATAAATAACGCATGGTGGCGGCTCTGTGTTGTTTTGTTTTAGCCCGCCGGTTGTTTTTCGCGGACGCGACAGCTGGCGACTCTGCTGGGGACCTATAAGATGTTGACCTGTGCTGGTCCATCTTCCCTAAGCGAGTCTCTCCTAGCGTTCTAGGATAGGGTTGAGGTTGCTTGTGTGGCTCTATTTATTGCATTTATTATTCTGATTGTGTATATATTTGCATAAATGTTTGCATGCATCATATTATCATGTTGTCATCCTCTGTGCAGGTGGTTCCTCTGTTTTGGGGTGGGTGTTCTGAGTGGGGCTAAAACCCAGGCCCGAGTATACACCTAGGATTAGTGTGGTCTCACGTTCCTCACATGCCGGTTGGGCATGCTGTTGCGACGAGACATACCACAAGTCGGACGAGGTTCATCTGAGAGTGCTCTTCCTCAGTGGGGTTTTCCACTTTAGCTGGGTTACCTCTTTTGAGCTATTGACTCTGGTGACCGATCATTTCCCGGATCTATGGTTTAGACGATCTCAGGAGAGCTACAATGGCACACCCGAAAGGGCAAACCCATTGAGTATCTCTGCCCGATTGTCGAGACTATTATCCGCCTTAGGATAACCTGATTAGAATTTACCTGTGAGAGGAGGGTGATTCTTACAGATGCATGTTCTGTTGGTGATTTTGATGGTGACTATTGGTTCCGTGGATCAGAGTCCTATTTATAAGTCGGATTTATGGCCATTTATTTCTGAGACGCCGGAGCGCTGTCCGAGTTATTTATCAGTGGGGATCCGTTTATTTCAGGATTCCCCGGGCCGATTCAGAGATCAGGGTATCTGCTCAGAGATTGTTTGATGATGATGGTGATGTATCTTCCGTTTATTTCGGAACCCTTGAGTTGGATTTGTGGTTACATATTCCCTCAGATGGTTGTGATCAGTTCAGAGATCAGGGTTGTGACTCAGAGCAACAGTCGATCAGACGACTTGGAGGATGGCACAATGCATTGCATTCATTCATCAGCATCATCACGTTCTGCATTTATTTGCATCTAACACGTGTTTATCCATATGCAGGGACATTTTCGATCGAGATCCTGGTTGAGAGACTTCTTGTTCAGATATGAGGCCCGGTTTGAAGGACGATGTTGCCTATAGCTTCTTTGACCCAGAGATCAGTGTGCTGAAGGATATGATAGCTTTGATTGCACCCGACCATGTGGGGATGTTTCGTGAGATGTATGGGGGTATTCTGAAGACGGTTTTCAGACTCACTGACAGAGATAGGAGCGCCATTCATACTCTTCTCCAGTTCTATGATCCCTGTTTGAGGTGTTTTGTCTTCCCCGATTACTTACTGGGACCTTTGATGGAGGACTATGCTGGTATCTTGGGCATTCAGATCAGCAATCAGGTTCCTTTCTATGCTACTAAGGAAGAGCCTGATATTGGTGGGATTTCCCGTGCTCTTTATTTGAGTCCGGAGATGGTTAAGGGGAGTCTGAAAGAGAAGGGGAAGTTGCCTGGTTTCTATCTGAGTTTCCTAGAGGCTAAGGCTAAGGAGCAGGCTGAGTTGGGTAACTGGGAAGCTGTCTGTGCTTTGATCGCTGCGGGCATTTATAGGATTATTCTGTTTCCTAATCAGAAGAGCTTCGTAGATATTAATGCCATCCGTTTGTTTGTTCAGAGGAACCCTATTCCTACTTTGATCGGAGATGTCTATTACTCGGTCCATAACAGGAACGAGAAGAGGCGTGGGGGATTGATTCGATGTTGCACTCAGTTGCTATACAAGTGGTTTATGGGATATTTGTCGTCCAAGGGCGCTTTTGTTCTTCTTGACCAGACTGTTAATTGGGCGACCAAGCTGATGGGTTTGCGGGCCAAAGACATAGCTTGGACTCACAGTAGTGGGGTTGGACAAGATTTCATCTGCAGTTGTGGGGGTTTTCCCAATGTGCCACTTATAGGAGTTCAGGGTTGCATTAATTATAACCCAACACTTCTTAAGAGACAAATGGGATTCGCTATGGAGCTTCCTCCGTTCAAGAGCGAGGTTCAGGAAACTGTGTACTTCCCGGTTGAGGGCAATCAGGCCAAGTTGAGACAGGTTTCTGATGCATGGCGCAACATTCAAAGGAAAGGCAAGTTTTCTTGGGGCAGAGCCAATAACAGGTCTTTTCCTCCGTTCGATGACTGGCTCAGTAAGAGAGTGGAGCTTACTTGTCTACCGTTTCCTATGGTTGATCCTTGGTATCCGTTGATTGAGGAATCTCCTTCTTCTGTTGGTATGGAAGAGTTCCTGGAGATGAAGCGGGAGAGAGATCAGTTGCTAGCGGAGAAAGCTGAATTGGAGATGAGTGTCGCTCGGATTCAGATGGCTAATCAAGAGATCAAAGTAAGGATGGAAGATCAGGATAAGCGACATGCCTTGGAAGTGAAGCGCTTTGAGATGGATACTGCCTACTATGGGAAGGTCAGTCAGGCTTTGGCATCTTCAACAAAGGAGCACGACATCACCAAAGAGAGATTGGCTAGAGCTTCAAAGGTCATTGAGGATCAGAAGAGGAGGCAAGTTCTCATGAGGGATCAGAGGGATGACAGAGTCTGAGTTCTCATTGCTGAGTGGGAGGCCAAATTGAAGGTTAAGGAATCAGAGAACATGAAGATCATCGCTGAGAGAGATTATTACATCGCCGAGAGAGATCATTACATTGCAGAGAGAGATCATTACTTCAGGCAGATGAAGATTCACCAGAAAGAGGTGGGGAGATTACAGCAGGAGAACACCGAGCTCAGGTTCGCCGCAGAGTTCGCGAAGATGGTTGATGAGATAGGGCCTTCTGTGGGACCCTCATCATACTAGCTTTTCTTGTTTGTGTGGATTACCGTCAGGCTTGTTGACGGAATTTATTTTGCTTGTATTTCTTTCCCGATTCTGGAAGATTGTATTGGATTTATATCTGATTTGATGTATGACTATGGCACTTATTGTGCATTTTGCTATGTGATGGTTATTTTCATTCAGTGATTGATCTTCAAGCTTTATTTGCTTTACCGTATGCACTCACACAGCACACACATGGTTGGGGGTATTTTGCTAAAATCATATATCTCTGATCTGTATGATGAATCAAATGATGAATGTCAGAATATTGCTGCCGGATTGTTATATGTCTCGATGAAGCCAGGATCGAGAGACAAAGTGTTCCTCATGTGGATAAACATTGCATTCATGCATGATCATAATAACGTGTTTTTATTTTGCAGGTATCAGTTCTAACGTGCTTGATTGTTTCAGGAATCATTGCTCATGCTCGCAGAGTTGTACCTTTGCACTCAACACGCCCGCACAAATATTTCACGCGCCGCAATACTCCCAGACTGATGGATCTCCCAAACACAGATATCCTTGAGTTGAAGGACAAGATGACCGAGCTGATCAACATCATGCAAGGTTTTGCAGTTGGTCAAAAGGCTCTGGCTGATAAAGTTGAGAAGCTCGAGCGGGCTTCAGCGGCAAACAGCGGTGTCAACCTAGATGGTGTCTCCAACCAGGGGCTGGGCGGTTCCAGAGACGGTGGTAAGAGAACAACAGTGGGTATAGTGAATAATGCTGCTGGTTTCGGTGCTGCGGGTGGTCAACCGGGTCAGAACATAAAGGACAGTCTATTCCCGCCTTTCTTCGGGGTTGATGACGACAGAGAGGAAGACAGAGACACTGATCAGTTCTCGATGCACAACGAACCGTTCGGTCAGTACGGTGCCCAACCGCAGAACAAAGAGATTCAGCTGCTGGCTGAAAAGATCCGGGCTTTGGAGAGCTATGCCACTCCTGGGGTGGTCAACATGTCAAATATGGGGCTAGTGGAGGGGATTGTGATCCCGCAGAAATTTAAAGCGCCCACATTTGATAGGTACAATGGGAGTTCCTGCCCCGAGACTCATCTGCAAGCGTTTGTCCGAAAGATCTCTGCATACACCATGGACCAAAAGCTGTGGATGTATTTCTTCCAAGACAGCCTGTCCGGAGGCTCACTGGAGTGGTACACCAAGCTCAAGTCCTCAGATATTAAGAATTGGCAAGATCTTGGGGACTCATTCTTTAAACAATATCAGTTCAATGCTGATATGGCCCCGAGTCGTACCCAGCTGCAAGGTATGTCTCAGAAAAATAGCGAGGGGTTTAAAGAATACGCTCAAAGGTGGAGGGAGTTGGCTGCCAGAGTGCAACCTCCACTTGTTGATAGAGAGATGTCTGATCTCTTCATGGGAACCCTGCAGGGGGCGTTCGCCGAGAGGATGGTTGGTTGTCCGGTGACGAACTTTTCGGATATAGTGGTGGCTGGCGAAAGGATTGAGAGCTGGCTGAAGCTCGGAAAGATTCAGGGTAATACTTCTTCGTCAGGATCAAAGAAGCCCTTCAGTAATGGCCAGAGGAAGAAGGAGGGCGATACCAGTGTGGTATACGCTCAGAGAGGACCCAGTAGGGATCGTTACTTCCAGCATACTGCTGCGGTAACTATTCCTGCTGAGAATCAGCAACAGCAGCAGCAACAGCAGCAACCTCGACAACAAAGACAACCGTTTCAGCAGGGGCCTCAGAGGGCTGGTTATCAGGTGCGGGGGAGAATGAATGATCGGCATTTTGACAGGCTACCTATGACTTACTCTTTCTTGTTCAAGAAATTGCAAGACTTGGGGTTGGTACAGTTAAGGACTCTGGCACCTTTGAGACCTGATCAAAGGCCAGCCAATTATGATGAGAATGCAAAGTGCGAATTTCACTCAGGTGCTCCCGGACACAATATAGAGAAATGCAAAGATTTTAAGCACACAGTTCAAGACCTGGTGGATTCGAAAGCGATCAACTTCGCACCATCTCCCAACGTCAATGCTAATCCCATGCCCGCGCATGGTCAAAGGGGGGTGAATGTTATCTTTGAGGAGAGTAGGGTTGGGCTGTCTACTGTTGATCAACTGAGGACTCTGTTGGTTGAGGTTAAACGGCAGTTGTTGTTAAATGGGGTTCATCCGGGCTATAATGATGATTGTGCTGAGTGCACTGTTTCTTTCAATGGGTGTGAATTATTGAGGAGGACTGTCCAGGGTCTGATGGACGATAGAAGTATTCTGATTGAGAAGGCTGATAAGGGAAAAGATGAGGTCTCCACCATAACAATTTATTTCGACCCGGTGGATTTGTCTCCTCTGGCTGAGGCGGCTCCAGTTACCATCACTGTACCTGGACCAATTCCATATGACAAAGATGATGCCGTGCCTTGGCATTATGGTGGAGAAGTGTACTGTAATGGTGAGAAAGTGGAGGAGCAGACTGCAGATGAAACCATCGTTTCAAAGGTGGATAATGCCGGTCCCAGCGGTTTCACTCGCAGTGGCAGACTGTTTGCACCAGATGCCTTGAGAGGAGGAGAAGGAGAGAAAGAGAAAAAAGAAAAGGCCGAGGCTTTAGCCAGGGCGAAAGGGAAAGCAGTGGTGAATAATGGTACTCCTGATGTGACACCAGCGTCGGTTGGGTCGGAAGAGAAACTTGATGATGATGCAGAGGAATTCTTAAGGATCATCAAGAAGTCTGAGTACAAGCTTGTGGACCATCTGCAGCAGACTCCCTCCAAAATCTCGATTCTATCTTTGCTGTTAAGCTCTGAGGGGCATAGAGAGTCTCTATTGAAAATTTTGAAGAAGGCCTATGTTCCTCAGGAGATAACGATAAACCAGTTGGAGACGGTCGTGTCTAACGTGCATCCCAGCCATGGGTTGGGTTTTACAGACATGGACTTGACTGTGGATGGGAGAAATCATAACCGGGCTTTACACATCGCAATGGAATGTAAAGGAGCCGTGCTTTCGCATGTGCTGGTTGATACCGGCTCCTCATTAAATGTGTTGCCGAAGAAGGCTCTGGCTAAGCTGAATTGTGACGGGTTGATCCTGACTCCCACTGATCTGATAGTGCGGGCATTTGATGGGTCAAAGCGGGCCGTATTTGGAGAAGTTGAGCTTCCTGTGAAGATAGGCCCAGAGGTGTTTAAGTCGACTTTCTACGTCATGGATATTCAGCCGGCATACAGTTGCCTGTTGGGTCGCCCATGGATCCATGCTGTTGGGGCTGTAACATCGACTTTGCACCAAAAGCTGAAGTATATCTGGGAGGGGCAAGTCGTCACTGTGTGCGGAGAGGAGGATATCTTTGTCATCCACCTGTCCTCATTCAAATACGTTGAGATGGACGGCGAAATATGGGAGACGCCCAGTCAAGCATTTGAAACCGTCAAGGTGGAGAATGCTCTGTTTGCAAAGGAAGAGGAAAAACCGTCCATTGCTTCGTACAAGCAGGCCACCGCGAAGAGTGGAGAGGCTCCTGGTTGGGGCAGGATGATGGATATCTCCGCAAAGAAAGATCGCTTCGGAGTGGGTTACCAGCCTGGCAGAGGCTCATCAGGACAAGGCAGAGGACGCCGTACGTCAGTCACGTTCACTAGTGCCGGAATGCTGGATCCGGATCACATCTGCATGATGAGTGATGAAGCTGACAGCGACTGTGAAATTGACCGATGGATAAAGCCGTGCGCACCAGGGATGGGAATCCAGAACTGGAAAATGATTTTCCAAGCAAAACTAGCTCTAGGTCTCAACATGAAAGTTGTTTATAATGTCATTCAGAGTAAGTTTTCGCTTGGAATAATTTTCATATAGCGAAAAGTGTAGGAGATAGGGTCTAGGGAGACCCATTTTTGATCATATGAACTCATCTGGCCAACCACCATAAACCAACTTGCTAATTTCCAATTATCTTGACTTTCTTGGCTCATGGTAGATAATATATGCATAAGATGATGAATTTTGATGTGTCCCTTGAGAAATTTGATAAATTAGTGAGATAGCTTCTTGGAGAAGTTACTCAAGATACCCAGTCAAACTAGGGTTTCCAAGGCAAATCACCCTCAAACTCTTCAAGCAAACTTGATCAATATAACATGCAGAGAACATTGGGACTCATATATGATGCTCATAACCATTCTTGAATCAATCCATGGTTGTGCTCTTTGTTCGTGAGGGTCTCAAACCCTAGATGTGATCAATAAATCAAGGAAATCATGTCCCTTACCTACAAAAGAGTTAGACAACTACAAAGACATAATTTTGGTATTTTGGTTAGTGAAAATGATAAAATACAGGTATGATATAATCACAAAGTGCTTGGTGATCTCTCCCAAAACAAACCCAATGAAAAGGGGTAAGTAGGATGCCTAGGTATGATCCCAATGCTAATGCTTATGATGAAATGCATGAGGGATCTTACGGTCAAAATTGGGGTACACAGGCCCATCAAATGATTGTCCAAAACTCAATAATAAAGTTAAGATGCATTGGAGGTGGATTGAATTGCAAGGCAATTGAGCATTGTTGTTTGAAGTTTGATCCATGATTTAAGCCATGCGCAACCTATGCATTTCTCATCCAAAATGCATGAATTTTAGCTCTTTGGAAATGTGAGATCAAGAGGAACAAGTTTGATGTTGAACACTTTTTCATTTGGTGGTTGGAACTTGGAGATATTTGAGGTGAAAGTTTGGAAAAATTTGACATATTGAAAATTTTCTAAGTGTCAAGCCATATGTCTCAATATTCCACCTTGCTTAACTTTTTATGGGAGCTCCAAATGAGAAAAGTGTCTTCATCGAAGTTGTAGCTCTCTCAAAGAACTTCAAAATGGTCACCAATTTCATGTCATTTGGATTTGAAATGATAGAGTTAGGCATCTTTGAAGTTTGGCAAAATCTTTCATCTCATAAAAATTGAGCAAGGTATGGCCTTGGGAAGTTGACTTTCAAATTAAGGTTTAGACAAAATGACCTATAATGTTTCAACATAGAAAATGATTTTCCAAGCAAAACTAGCTCTAGGTCTCAACACGAAAGTTGTTTATAATGTCATTTAGAGTAAGTTTTCGCTTGGAATAATTTTCATATAGTGAAAAGTGTAGGAGATAGGGTCTAGGGAGACCCATTTTTGATCATATGAACTCATCTGGCCAACCACCATAAACCAACTTGCTAATTTCCAATTATCTTGACTTTCTTGGCTCATGGTAGATAATATATGCATAAGATGATGAATTTTGATGTGTCCCTTGAGAAATTTGATAAATTAGTGAGATAGCTTCTTGGAGAAGTTACTCAAGATACCCAGTCAAACTAGGGTTTCCAAGGCAAATCACCCTCAAACTCTCCAAGCAAACTTGATCAATATAACATGTAGAGAATATTGGGACTCATATATGATGCTCATAACCATTCTTGAATCAATCCATGGTTGTGCTCTTTGTTCGTGAGGGTCTCAAACCCTAGATGTGATCAATAAATCAAGGAAATCATGTCCCTTACCTACAAAAGAGTTAGACAACTACAAAGACATAATTTTGGTATTTTGGTTAGTGAAAATGATAAAATACAAGTATGATATAATCACAAAGTGCTTGGTGATCTCTCCCAAAACAAACCCAATGAAAAGGGGTAAGTAGGATGCCTAGGTATGATCCCAATGTTAATGCTTATGATGAAATGCATGAGGGATCTTAGGGTCAAAATTGGGGTACACAGGCCCATCGAATTATTGTCCAAAAGTCCATAATGAAGTTCAGATGCATTGGAGGTGGATTGAATTGCAAGGAAATTGAGCATTGTTGTTTGAAGTTTGATCCATGATTTAAGCCATGCGCAGCCTATGCATTTCTCATCCAAAATGCATGAATTTTAGCTCTTTGGAAATGTGAGATCAAGAGGAACAAGTTTGATGTTGAACACTTTTTCATTTGGTGGTTGGAACTTGGAGATATTTGAGGTGGAAGTTTGGAAAAATTTGACATATTGAAAATTTTCTAAGTGTCAAGCCATATGTCTCAATATTCCACCTTGCTTAACTTTTTATGGGAGCTCCAAATGAGAAAAGTGTCTTCATCGAAGTTGTAGCTCTCTCAAAGAACTTCAAAATGGTCACCAATTTCATGTCATTTGGATTTGAAATGATAGAGTTAGGCATCTTTGAAGTTTGGTAAAATCTTTCATCTCATAAAAATTGAGCAAGGTATGGCCTTGGGAAGTTGACTTTCAAATTAAGGTTTAGACAAAATGACCTATAATGTTTCAACATAGAAAATGATTTTCCAAGCAAAACTAGCTCTAGGTCTCAACACGAAAGTTGTTTATAATGTCATTTAGAGTAAGTTTTCGCTTGGAATATATTTCATATAGTGAAAAGTGTAGGAGATAGGGTCTAGGGAGACCCATTTTTGACCATATGAACTCATCTGGCCAACCACGATAAACCAACTTGCTAATTTCCAATTATCTTGACTTTCTTGGCTCATGGTAGATAATATATGCATAAGATGATGAATTTTGATGTGTCCCTTGAGAAATTTGATAAATTAGTGAGATAGCTTCTTGGAGAAGTTACTCAAGATACCCAGTCAAACTAGGGTTTCCAAGGCAAATCACCCTCAAACTCTCCAAGCAAACTTGATCAATATAACATGTAGAGAACATTGGGACTCATATATGATGCTCATAACCATTCTTGAATCAATCCATGGTTGTGCTCTTTGTTCGTGAGGGTCTCAAACCCTAGATGTGATCAATAAATCAAGGAAATCATGTCCCTTACCTACAAAAGAGTTAGACAACTACAAAGACATAACTTTGGTATTTTGGTTAGTGAAAATGATAAAATACAAGTATGATATAATCACAAAGTGCTTGGTGATCTCTCCCAAAACAAACCCAATGAAAAGGGGTAAGTAGGATGCCTAGGTATGATCCCAATGCTAATGCTTATGATGAAATGCATGAGGGATCTTAGGGTCAAAATTGGGGTACACAGGCCCATCGAATTATTGTCCAAAAGTCCATAATGAAGTTCAGATGCATTGGAGGTGGATTGAATTGCAAGGAAATTGACCATTGTTGTTTGAAGTTTGATCCATGATTTAAGCCATGCGCAGCCTATGCATTTCTCATCCAAAATGCATGAATTTTAGCTCTTTGGAAATGTGAGATCAAGAGGAACAAGTTTGATGTTGAACACTTTTTCATTTGGTGGTTGGAACTTGGAGATATTTGAGGTGGAAGTTTGGAAAAATTTGACATATTGAAAATTTTCTAAGTGTCAAGCCATATGTCTCAATATTCCACCTTGCTTAACTTTTTATGGGAGCTCCAAATGAGAAAAGTGTCTTCATCGAAGTTGTAGCTCTCTCAAAGAACTTCAAAATGGTCACCAATTTCATGTCATTTGGATTTGAAATGATAGAGTTAGGCATCTTTGAAGTTTGGCAAAATCTTTCATCTCATAAAAATTAAGCAAGGTATGGCCTTGGGAAGTTGACTTTCAAATAAAGGTTTAGACAAAATGACCTATAATGTTTCAACATAGAAAATGATTTTCCAAGCAAAACTAGCTCTAGGTCTCAACATGAAAGTTGTTTATAATGTCATTTAGAGTAAGTTTTCGCTTGGAATAATTTTCATATAGTGAAAAGTGTAGGAGATAGGGTCTAGGGAGACCCATTTTTGACCATATGAACTCATCTGGCCAACCACGATAAACCAACTTGCTAATTTCCAATTATCTTGACTTTCTTGGCTCATGGTAGATAATATATGCATAAGATGATGAATTTTGATGTGTCCCTTGAGAAATTTGATAAATTAGTGAGATAGCTTCTTCGAGAAGTTACTCAAGATACCCAGTCAAACTAGGGTTTCCAAGGCAAATCACCCTCAAACTCTCCAAGCAAACTTGATCAATATAACATGTAGAGAACATTGGGACTCATATATGATGCTCATAACCATTCTTGAATCAATCCATGGTTGTGCTCTTTGTTCGTGAGGGTCTCAAACCCTAGATGTGATCAATAAATCAAGGAAATCATGTCCCTTACCTACAAAAGAGTTAGACAACTACAAAGACATAACTTTGGTATTTTGGTTAGTGAAAATGATAAAATACAAGTATGATATAATCACAAAGTGCTTGGTGATCTCTCCCAAAACAAACCCAATGAAAAGGGGTAAGTAGGATGCCTAGGTATGATCCCAATGCTAATGCTTATGATGAAATGCATGAGGGATCTTAGGGTCAAAATTGGGGTACACAGGCCCATCGAATTATTGTCCAAAAGTCCATAATGAAGTTCAGATGCATTGGAGGTGGATTGAATTGCAAGGAAATTGAGCATTGTTGTTTGAAGTTTGATCCATGATTTAAGCCATGCGCAGCCTATGCATTTCTCATCCAAAATGCATGAATTTTAGCTCTTTGGAAATGTGAGATCAAGAGGAACAAGTTTGATGTTGAACACTTTTTCATTTGGTGGTTGGAACTTGGAGATATTTGAGGTGGAAGTTTGGAAAAATTTGACATATTGAAAATTTTCTAAGTGTCAAGCCATATGTCTCAATATTCCACCTTGCTTAACTTTTTATGGGAGCTCCAAATGAGAAAAGTGTCTTCATCGAAGTTGTAGCTCTCTCAAAGAACTTCAAAATGGTCACCAATTTCATGTCATTTGGATTTGAAATGATAGAGTTAGGCATCTTTGAAGTTTGGCAAAATCTTTCATCTCATAAAAATTGAGCAAGGTATGGCCTTGGGAAGTTGACTTTCAAATTAAGGTTTAGACAAAATGACCTATAATGTTTCAACATAGAAAATGATTTTCCAAGCAAAACTAGCTCTAGGTCTCAACATGAAAGTTGTTTATAATGTCATTTAGAGTAAGTTTTCGCTTGGAATAATTTTCATATAGTGAAAAGTGTAGGAGATAGGGTCTAGGGAGACCCATTTTTGACCATATGAACTCATCTGGCCAACCACGATAAACCCACTTGCTAATTTCCAATTATCTTGACTTTCTTGGCTCATGGTAGATAATATATGCATAAGATGATGAATTTTGATGTGTCCCTTGAGAAATTTGATAAATTAGTGAGATAGCTTCTTCGAGAAGTTACTCAAGATACCCAGTCAAACTAGGGTTTCCAAGGCAAATCACCCTCAAACTCTCCAAGCAAACTTGATCAATATAACATGTAGAGAACATTGGGACTCATATATGATGCTCATAACCATTCTTGAATCAATCCATGGTTGTGCTCTTTGTTCGTGAGGGTCTCAAACCCTAGATGTGATCAATAAATC
The DNA here is from genome assembly GCF_024323335.1 of Lathyrus oleraceus. Classification (NCBI taxonomy): domain Eukaryota; kingdom Viridiplantae; phylum Streptophyta; class Magnoliopsida; order Fabales; family Fabaceae; genus Lathyrus; species Lathyrus oleraceus. The sequence goes on from NC_066583.1 coordinate 398,225,913, forward strand.
AAGGAAATCATGTCCCTTACCTACAAAAGAGTTAGACAACTACAAAGACATAACTTTGGTATTTTGGTTAGTGAAAATGATAAAATACAAGTATGATATAATCACAAAGTGCTTGGTGATCTCTCCCAAAACAAACCCAATGAAAAGGGGTAAGTAGGATGCCTAGGTATGATCCCAATGCTAATGCTTATGATGAAATGCATGAGGGATCTTAGGGTCAAAATTGGGGTACACAGGCCCATCGAATTATTGTCCAAAAGTCCATAATGAAGTTCAGATGCATTGGAGGTGGATTGAATTGCAAGGAAATTGAGCATTGTTGTTTGAAGTTTGATCCATGATTTAAGCCATGCGCAGCCTATGCATTTCTCATCCAAAATGCATGAATTTTAGCTCTTTGGAAATGTGAGATCAAGAGGAACAAGTTTGATGTTGAACACTTTTTCATTTGGTGGTTGGAACTTGGAGATATTTGAGGTGGAAGTTTGGAAAAATTTGACATATTGAAAATTTTCTAAGTGTCAAGCCATATGTCTCAATATTCCACCTTGCTTAACTTTTTATGGGAGCTCCAAATGAGAAAAGTGTCTTCATCGAAGTTGTAGCTCTCTCAAAGAACTTCAAAATGGTCACCAATTTCATGTCATTTGGATTTGAAATGATAGAGTTAGGCATCTTTGAAGTTTGGCAAAATCTTTCATCTCATAAAAATTGAGCAAGGTATGGCCTTGGGAAGTTGACTTTCAAATTAAGGTTTAGACAAAATGACCTATAATGTTTCAACATAGAAAATGATTTTCCAAGCAAAACTAGCTCTAGGTCTCAACATGAAAGTTGTTTATAATGTCATTTAGAGTAAGTTTTCGCTTGGAATAATTTTCATATAGTGAAAAGTGTAGGAGATAGGGTCTAGGGAGACCCATTTTTGACCATATGAACTCATCTGGCCAACCACGATAAACCCACTTGCTAATTTCCAATTATCTTGACTTTCTTGGCTCATGGTAGATAATATATGCATAAGATGATGAATTTTGATGTGTCCCTTGAGAAATTTGATAAATTAGTGAGATAGCTTCTTCGAGAAGTTACTCAAGATACCCAGTCAAACTAGGGTTTCCAAGGCAAATCACCCTCAAACTCTTCAAGCAAACTTGATCAATATAACATGTAGAGAACATTGGGACTCATATATGATGCTCATAACCATTCTTGAATCAATCCATGGTTGTGCTCTTTGTTCGTGAGGGTCTCAAACCCTAGATGTGATCAATAAATCAAGGAAATCATGTCCCTTACCTACAAAAGAGTTAGACAACTACAAAGACATAACTTTGGTATTTTGGTTAGTGAAAATGATAAAATACAAGTATGATATAATCACAAAGTGCTTGGTGATCTCTCCCAAAACAAACCCAATGAAAAGGGGTAAGTAGGATGCCTAGGTATGATCCCAATGCTAATGCTTATGATGAAATGCATGAGGGATCTTAGGGTCAAAATTGGGGTACATAGGCCCATCGAATTATTGTCCAAAAGTCCATAATGAAGTTCAGATGCATTGGAGGTGGATTGAATTGCAAGGCAATTGAGCATTGTTGTTTGAAGTTTGATCCATGATTTAAGCCATGCGCAGCCTATGCATTTCTCATCCAAAATGCATGAATTTTAGCTCTTTGGAAATGTGAGATCAAGAGGAACAAGTTTGATGTTGAACACTTTTTCATTTGGTGGTTGGAACTTGGAGATATTTGAGGTGGAAGTTTGGAAAAATTTGACATATTGAAAATTTTCTAAGTGTCAAGCCATATGTCTCAATATTCCACCTTGCTTAACTTTTTATGGGAGCTCCAAATGAGAAAAGTGTCTTCATCGAAGTTGTAGCTCTCTCAAAGAACTTCAAAATGGTCACCAATTTCATGTCATTTGGATTTGAAATGATAGAGTTAGGCATCTTTGAAGTTTGGCAAAATCTTTCATCTCATAAAAATTGAGCAAGGTATGGCCTTGGGAAGTTGACTTTCAAATTAAGGTTTAGACAAAATGACCTATAATGTTTCAACATAGAAAATGATTTTCCAAGCAAAACTAGCTCTAGGTCTCAACATGAAAGTTGTTTATAATGTCATTTAGAGTAAGTTTTCGCTTGGAATAATTTTCATATAGTGAAAAGTGTAGGAGATAGGGTCTAGGGAGACCCATTTTTGATCATATGAACTCATCTGGCCAACCACGATAAACCAACTTGCTAATTTCCAATTATCTTGACTTTCTTGGCTCATGGTAGATAATATATGCATAAGATGATGAATTTTGATGTGTCCCTTGAGAAATTTGATAAATTAGTGAGATAGCTTCTTCGAGAAGTTACTCAAGATACCCAGTCAAACTAGGGTTTCCAAGGCAAATCACCCTCAAACTCTTCAAGCAAACTTGATCAATATAACATGTAGAGAACATTGGGACTCATATATGATGCTCATAACCATTCTTGAATCAATCCATGGTTGTGCTCTTTGTTCGTGAGGGTCTCAAACCCTAGATGTGATCAATAAATCAAGGAAATCATGTCCCTTACCTACAAAAGAGTTAGACAACTACAAAGACATAACTTTGGTATTTTGGTTAGTGAAAATGATAAAATACAGGTATGATATAATCACAAAGTGCTTGGTGATCTCTCCCAAAACAAACCCAATGAAAAGGGGTAAGTAGGATGCCTAGGTATGATCCCAATGCTAATGCTTATGATGAAATGCATGAGGGATCTTAGGGTCAAAATTGGGGTACACAGGCCCATCGAATTATTGTCCAAAAGTCCATAATGAAGTTCAGATGCATTGGAGGTGGATTGAATTGCAAGGAAATTGAGCATTGTTGTTTGAAGTTTGATCCATGATTTAAGCCATGCGCAGCCTATGCATTTCTCATCCAAAATGCATGAATTTTAGCTCTTTGGAAATGTGAGATCAAGAGGAACAAGTTTGATGTTGAACACTTTTTCATTTGGTGGTTGGAACTTGGAGATATTTGAGGTGGAAGTTTGGAAAAATTTGACATATTGAAAATTTTCTAAGTGTCAAGCCATATGTCTCAATATTCCACCTTGCTTAACTTTTTATGGGAGCTCCAAATGAGAAAAGTGTCTTCATCGAAGTTGTAGCTCTCTCAAAGAACTTCAAAATGGTCACCAATTTCATGTCATTTGGATTTGAAATGATAGAGTTAGGCATCTTTGAAGTTTGGCAAAATCTTTCATCTCATAAAAATTGAGCAAGGTATGGCCTTGGGAAGTTGACTTTCAAATTAAGGTTTAGACAAAATGACCTATAATGTTTCAACATAGAAAATGATTTTCCAAGCAAAACTAGCTCTAGGTCTCAACATGAAAGTTGTTTATAATGTCATTTAGAGTAAGTTTTCGCTTGGAATAATTTTCATATAGTGAAAAGTGTAGGAGATAGGGTCTAGGGAGACCCATTTTTGATCATATGAACTCATCTGGCCAACCACGATAAACCAACTTGCTAATTTCCAATTATCTTGACTTTCTTGGCTCATGGTAGATAATATATGCATAAGATGATGAATTTTGATGTGTCCCTTGAGAAATTTGATAAATTAGTGAGATAGCTTCTTCGAGAAGTTACTCAAGATACCCAGTCAAACTAGGGTTTCCAAGGCAAATCACCCTCAAACTCTTCAAGCAAACTTGATCAATATAACATGTAGAGAACATTGGGACTCATATATGATGCTCATAACCATTCTTGAATCAATCCATGGTTGTGCTCTTTGTTCGTGAGGGTCTCAAACCCTAGATGTGATCAATAAATCAAGGAAATCATGTCCCTTACCTACAAAAGAGTTAGACAACTACAAAGACATAATTTTGGTATTTTGGTTAGTGAAAATGGTAAAATACAGGTATGATATAATCACAAAGTGCTTGGTGATCTCTCCCAAAACAAACCCAATGAAAAGGGGTAAGTAGGATGCCTAGGTATGATCCCAATGCTAATGCTTATGATGAAATGCATGAGGGATCTTACGGTCAAAATTGGGGTACACAGGCCCATCAAATGATTGTCCAAAAGTCAATAATAAAGTTAAGATGCATTGGAGGTGGATTGAATTGCAAGGCAATTGAACATTGTTGTTTGAAGTTTGATCCATGATTTAAGCCATGCGCAACCTATGCATTTCTCATCCAAAATGCATGAATTTTAGCTCTTTGGAAATGTGAGATCAAGAGGAACAAGTTTGATGTTGAACACTTTTTCATTTGGTGGTTGGAACTTGGAGATATTTGAGGTGGAAGTTTGGAAAAATTTGACATATTGAAAATTTTCTAAGTGTCAAGCCATATGTCTCAATATTCCACCTTGCTTAACTTTTTATGGGAGCTCCAAATGAGAAAAGTGTCTTCATCGAAGTTGTAGCTCTCTCAAAGAACTTCAAAATGGTCACCAATTTCATGTCATTTGGATTTGAAATGATAGAGTTAGGCATCTTTGAAGTTTGGCAAAATCTTTCATCTCATAAAAATTGAGCAAGGTATGGCCTTGGGAAGTTGACTTTCAAATTAAGGTTTAGACAAAATGACCTATAATGTTTCAACATAGAAAATGATTTTCCAAGCAAAACTAGCTCTAGGTCTCAACATGAAAGTTGTTTATAATGTCATTTAGAGTAAGTTTTCGCTTGGAATAATTTTCATATAGTGAAAAGTGTAGGAGATAGGGTCTAGGGAGACCCATTTTTGATCATATGAACTCATCTGGCCAACCACGATAAACCAACTTGCTAATTTCCAATTATCTTGACTTTCTTGGCTCATGGTAGATAATATATGCATAAGATGATGAATTTTGATGTGTCCCTTGAGAAATTTGATAAATTAGTGAGATAGCTTCTTCGAGAAGTTACTCAAGATACCCAGTCAAACTAGGGTTTCCAAGGCAAATCACCCTCAAACTCTTCAAGCAAACTTGATCAATATAACATGTAGAGAACATTGGGACTCATATATGATGCTCATAACCATTCTTGAATCAATCCATGGTTGTGCTCTTTGTTCGTGAGGGTCTCAAACCCTAGATGTGATCAATAAATCAAGGAAATCATGTCCCTTACCTACAAAAGAGTTAGACAACTACAAAGACATAATTTTGGTATTTTGGTTAGTGAAAATGATAAAATACAGGTATGATATAATCACAAAGTGCTTGGTGATCTCTCCCAAAACAAACCCAATGAAAAGGGGTAAGTAGGATGCCTAGGTATGATCCCAATGCTAATGCTTATGATGAAATGCATGAGGGATCTTACGGTCAAAATTGGGGTACACAGGCCCATCAAATGATTGTCCAAAAGTCAATAATAAAGTTAAGATGCATTGGAGGTGGATTGAATTGCAAGGCAATTGAGCATTGTTGTTTGAAGTTTGATCCATGATTTAAGCCATGCGCAGCCTATGCATTTCTCATCCAAAATGCATGAATTTTAGCTCTTTGGAAATGTGAGATCAAGAGGAACAAGTTTGATGTTGAACACTTTTTCATTTGGTGGTTGGAACTTGGAGATATTTGAGGTGGAAGTTTGGAAAAATTTGACATATTGAAAATTTTCTAAGTGTCAAGCCATATGTCTCAATATTCCACCTTGCTTAACTTTTTATGGGAGCTCCAAATGAGAAAAGTGTCTTCATCGAAGTTGTAGCTCTCTCAAAGAACTTCAAAATGGTCACCAATTTCATGTCATTTGGATTTGAAATGATAGAGTTAGGCATCTTTGAAGTTTGGCAAAATCTTTCATCTCATAAAAATTGAGCAAGGTATGGCCTTGGGAAGTTGACTTTCAAATTAAGGTTTAGACAAAATGACCTATAATGTTTCAACATAGAAAATGATTTTCCAAGCAAAACTAGCTCTAGGTCTCAACATGAAAGTTGTTTATAATGTCATTCAGAGTAAGTTTTCGCTTGGAATAATTTTCATATAGTGAAAAGTTTAGGAGATAGGGTCTAGGGAGACCCATTTTTGATCATATGAACTCATCTGGCCAACCACGATAAACCAACTTGCTAATTTCCAATTATCTTGACTTTCTTGGCTCATGGTAGATAATATATGCATAAGATGATGAATTTTGATGTGTCCCTTGAGAAATTTGATAAATTAGTGAGATAGCTTCTTCGAGAAGTTACTCAAGATACCCAGTCAAACTAGGGTTTCCAAGGCAAATCACCCTCAAACTCTTCAAGCAAACTTGATCAATATAACATGTAGAGAACATTGGGACTCATATATGATGCTCATAACCATTCTTGAATCAATCCATGGTTGTGCTCTTTGTTCGTGAGGGTCTCAAACCCTAGATGTGATCAATAAATCAAGGAAATCATGTCCCTTACCTACAAAAGAGTTAGACAACTACAAAGACATAATTTTGGTATTTTGGTTAGTGAAAATGATAAAATACAGGTATGATATAATCACAAAGTGCTTGGTGATCTCTCCCAAAACAAACCCAATGAAAAGGGGTAAGTAGGATGCCTAGGTATGATCCCAATGCTAATGCTTATGATGAAATGCATGAGGGATCTTACGGTCAAAATTGGGGTACACAGGCCCATCAAATGATTGTCCAAAAGTCAATAATAAAGTTAAGATGCATTGGAGGTGGATTGAATTGCAAGGCAATTGAGCATTGTTGTTTGAAGTTTGATCCATGATTTAAGCCATGCGCAACCTATGCATTTCTCATCCAAAATGCATGAATTTTAGCTCTTTGGAAATGTGAGATCAAGAGGAACAAGTTTGATGTTGAACACTTTTTCATTTGGTGGTTGGAACTTGGAGATATTTGAGGTGGAAGTTTGGAAAAATTTGACATATTGAAAATTTTCTAAGTGTCAAGCCATATGTCTCAATATTCCACCTTGCTTAACTTTTTATGGGAGCTCCAAATGAGAAAAGTGTCTTCATCGAAGTTGTAGCTCTCTCAAAGAACTTCAAAATGGTCACCAATTTCATGTCATTTGGATTTGAAATGATAGAGTTAGGCATCTTTGAAGTTTGGCAAAATCTTTCATCTCATAAAAATTGAGCAAGGTATGGCCTTGGGAAGTTGACTTTCAAATTAAGGTTTAGACAAAATGACCTATAATGTTTCAACATAGAAAATGATTTTCCAAGCAAAACTAGCTCTAGGTCTCAACATGAAAGTTGTTTATAATGTCATTTAGAGTAAGTTTTCGCTTGGAATAATTTTCATATAGTGAAAAGTGTAGGAGATAGGGTCTAGGGAGACCCATTTTTGATCATATGAACTCATCTGGCCAACCACGATAAACCAACTTGCTAATTTCCAATTATCTTGACTTTCTTGGCTCATGGTAGATAATATATGCATAAGATGATGAATTTTGATGTGTCCCTTGAGAAATTTGATAAATTAGTGAGATAGCTTCTTCGAGAAGTTACTCAAGATACCCAGTCAAACTAGGGTTTCCAAGGCAAATCACCCTCAAACTCTTCAAGCAAACTTGATCAATATAACATGTAGAGAACATTGGGACTCATATATGATGCTCATAACCATTCTTGAATCAATCCATGGTTGTGCTCTTTGTTCGTGAGGGTCTCAAACCCTAGATGTGATCAATAAATCAAGGAAATCATGTCCCTTACCTACAAAAGAGTTAGACAACTACAAAGACATAATTTTGGTATTTTGGTTAGTGAAAATGATAAAATACAGGTATGATATAATCACAAAGTGCTTGGTGATCTCTCCCAAAACAAACCCAATGAAAAGGGGTAAGTAGGATGCCTAGGTATGATCCCAATGCTAATGCTTATGATGAAATGCATGAGGGATCTTACGGTCAAAATTGGGGTACACAGGCCCATCAAATGATTGTCCAAAAGTCAATAATAAAGTTAAGATGCATTGGAGGTGGATTGAATTGCAAGGCAATTGAGCATTGTTGTTTGAAGTTTGATCCATGATTTAAGCCATGCGCAACCTATGCATTTCTCATCCAAAATGCATGAATTTTAGCTCTTTGGAAATGTGAGATCAAGAGGAACAAGTTTGATGTTGAACACTTTTTCATTTGGTGGTTGGAACTTGGAGATATTTGAGGTGGAAGTTTGGAAAAATTTGACATATTGAAAATTTTCTAAGTGTCAAGCCATATGTCTCAATATTCCACCTTGCTTAACTTTTTATGGGAGCTCCAAATGAGAAAAGTGTCTTCATCGAAGTTGTAGCTCTCTCAAAGAACTTCAAAATGGTCACCAATTTCATGTCATTTGGATTTGAAATGATAGAGTTAGGCATCTTTGAAGTTTGGCAAAATCTTTCATCTCATAAAAATTGAGCAAGGTATGGCCTTGGGAAGTTGACTTTCAAATTAAGGTTTAGACAAAATGACCTATAATGTTTCAACATAGAAAATGATTTTCCAAGCAAAACTAGCTCTAGGTCTCAACATGAAAGTTGTTTATAATGTCATTTAGAGTAAGTTTTCGCTTGGAATAATTTTCATATAGTGAAAAGTGTAGGAGATAGGGTCTAGGGAGACCCATTTTTGATCATATGAACTCATCTGGCCAACCACGATAAACCAACTTGCTAATTTCCAATTATCTTGACTTTCTTGGCTCATGGTAGATAATATATGCATAAGATGATGAATTTTGATGTGTCCCTTGAGAAATTTGATAAATTAGTGAGATAGCTTCTTCGAGAAGTTACTCAAGATACCCAGTCAAACTAGGGTTTCCAAGGCAAATCACCCTCAAACTCTTCAAGCAAACTTGATCAATATAACATGTAGAGAACATTGGGACTCATATATGATGCTCATAACCATTCTTGAATCAATCCATGGTTGTGCTCTTTGTTCGTGAGGGTCTCAAACCCTAGATGTGATCAATAAATCAAGGAAATCATGTCCCTTACCTACAAAAGAGTTAGACAACTACAAAGACATAATTTTGGTATTTTGGTTAGTGAAAATGATAAAATACAGGTATGATATAATCACAAAGTGCTTGGTGATCTCTCCCAAAACAAACCCAATGAAAAGGGGTAAGTAGGATGCCTAGGTATGATCCCAATGCTAATGCTTATGATGAAATGCATGAGGGATCTTACGGTCAAAATTGGGGTACACAGGCCCATCAAATGATTGTCCAAAAGTCAATAATAAAGTTAAGATGCATTGGAGGTGGATTGAATTGCAAGGCAATTGAGCATTGTTGTTTGAAGTTTGATCCATGATTTAAGCCATGCGCAACCTATGCATTTCTCATCCAAAATGCATGAATTTTAGCTCTTTGGAAATGTGAGATCAAGAGGAACAAGTTTGATGTTGAACACTTTTTCATTTGGTGGTTGGAACTTGGAGATATTTGAGGTGGAAGTTTGGAAAAATTTGACATATTGAAAATTTTCTAAGTGTCAAGCCATATGTCTCAATATTCCACCTTGCTTAACTTTTTATGGGAGCTCCAAATGAGAAAAGTGTCTTCATCGAAGTTGTAGCTCTCTCAAAGAACTTCAAAATGGTCACCAATTTCATGTCATTTGGATTTGAAATGATAGAGTTAGGCATCTTTGAAGTTTGGCAAAATCTTTCATCTCATAAAAATTGAGCAAGGTATGGCCTTGGGAAGTTGACTTTCAAATTAAGGTTTAGACAAAATGACCTATAATGTTTCAACATAGAAAATGATTTTCCAAGCAAAACTAGCTCTAGGTCTCAACATGAAAGTTGTTTATAATGTCATTCAGAGTAAGTTTTCGCTTGGAATAATTTTCATATAGTGAAAAGTGTAGGAGATAGGGTCTAGGGAGACCCATTTTTGATCATATGAACTCATCTGGCCAACCACGATAAACCAACTTGCTAATTTCCAATTATCTTGACTTTCTTGGCTCATGGTAGATAATATATGCATAAGATGATGAATTTTGATGTGTCCCTTGAGAAATTTGATAAATTAGTGAGATAGCTTCTTCGAGAAGTTACTCAAGATACCCAGTCAAACTAGGGTTTCCAAGGCAAATCACCCTCAAACTCTTCAAGCAAACTTGATCAATATAACATGTAGAGAACATTGGGACTCATATATGATGCTCATAACCATTCTTGAATCAATCCATGGTTGTGCTCTTTGTTCGTGAGGGTCTCAAACCCTAGATGTGATCAATAAATCAAGGAAATCATGTCCCTTACCTACAAAAGAGTTAGACAACTACAAAGACATAATTTTGGTATTTTGGTTAGTGAAAATGATAAAATACAGGTATGATATAATCACAAAGTGCTTGGTGATCTCTCCCAAAACAAACCCAATGAAAAGGGGTAAGTAGGATGCCTAGGTATGATCCCAATGCTAATGCTTATGATGAAATGCATGAGGGATCTTACGGTCAAAATTGGGGTACACAGGCCCATCAAATGATTGTCCAAAAGTCAATAATAAAGTTAAGATGCATTGGAGGTGGATTGAATTGCAAGGCAATTGAGCATTGTTGTTTGAAGTTTGATCCATGATTTAAGCCATGCGCAACCTATGCATTTCTCATCCAAAATGCATGAATTTTAGCTCTTTGGAAATGTGAGATCAAGAGGAACAAGTTTGATGTTGAACACTTTTTCATTTGGTGGTTGGAACTTGGAGATATTTGAGGTGGAAGTTTGGAAAAATTTGACATATTGAAAATTTTCTAAGTGTCAAGCCATATGTCTCAATATTCCACCTTGCTTAACTTTTTATGGGAGCTCCAAATGAGAAAAGTGTCTTCATCGAAGTTGTAGCTCTCTCAAAGAACTTCAAAATGGTCACCAATTTCATGTCATTTGGATTTGAAATGATAGAGTTAGGCATCTTTGAAGTTTGGCAAAATCTTTCATCTCATAAAAATTGAGCAAGGTATGGCCTTGGGAAGTTGACTTTCAAATTAAGGTTTAGACAAAATGACCTATAATGTTTCAACATAGAAAATGATTTTCCAAGCAAAACTAGCTCTAGGTCTCAACATGAAAGTTGTTTATAATGTCATTCAGAGTAAGTTTTCGCTTGGAATAATTTTCATATAGTGAAAAGTGTAGGAGATAGGGTCTAGGGAGACCCATTTTTGATCATATGAACTCATCTGGCCAACCACGATAAACCAACTTGCTAATTTCCAATTATCTTGACTTTCTTGGCTCATGGTAGATAATATATGCATAAGATGATGAATTTTGATGTGTCCCTTGAGAAATTTGATAAATTAGTGAGATAGCTTCTTCGAGAAGTTACTCAAGATACCCAGTCAAACTAGGGTTTCCAAGGCAAATCACCCTCAAACTCTTCAAGCAAACTTGATCAATATAACATGTAGAGAACATTGGGACTCATATATGATGCTCATAACCATTCTTGAATCAATCCATGGTTGTGCTCTTTGTTCGTGAGGGTCTCAAACCCTAGATGTGATCAATAAATCAAGGAAATCATGTCCCTTACCTACAAAAGAGTTAGACAACTACAAAGACATAATTTTGGTATTTTGGTTAGTGAAAATGATAAAATACAGGTATGATATAATCACAAAGTGCTTGGTGATCTCTCCCAAAACAAACCCAATGAAAAGGGGTAAGTAGGATGCCTAGGTATGATCCCAATGCTAATGCTTATGATGAAATGCATGAGGGATCTTACGGTCAAAATTGGGGTACACAGGCCCATCAAATGATTGTCCAAAAGTCAATAATAAAGTTAAGATGCATTGGAGGTGGATTGAATTGCAAGGCAATTGAGCATTGTTGTTTGAAGTTTGATCCATGATTTAAGCCATGCGCAGCCTATGCATTTCTCATCCAAAATGCATGAATTTTAGCTCTTTGGAAATGTGAGATCAAGAGGAACAAGTTTGATGTTGAACACTTTTTCATTTGGTGGTTGGAACTTGGAGATATTTGAGGTGGAAGTTTGGAAAAATTTGACATATTGAAAATTTTCTAAGTGTCAAGCCATATGTCTCAATATTCCACCTTGCTTAACTTTTTATGGGAGCTCCAAATGAGAAAAGTGTCTTCATCGAAGTTGTAGCTCTCTCAAAGAACTTCAAAATGGTCACCAATTTCATGTCATTTGGATTTGAAATGATAGAGTTAGGCATCTTTGAAGTTTGGCAAAATCTTTCATCTCATAAAAATTGAGCAAGGTATGGCCTTGGGAAGTTGACTTTCAAATTAAGGTTTAGACAAAATGACCTATAATGTTTCAACATAGAAAATGATTTTCCAAGCAAAACTAGCTCTAGGTCTCAACATGAAAGTTGTTTATAATGTCATTTAGAGTAAGTTTTCGCTTGGAATAATTTTCATATAGTGAAAAGTGTAGGAGATAGGGTCTAGGGAGACCCATTTTTGATCATATGAACTCATCTGGCCAACCACGATAAACCAACTTGCTAATTTCCAATTATCTTGACTTTCTTGGCTCATGGTAGATAATATATGCATAAGATGATGAATTTTGATGTGTCCCTTGAGAAATTTGATAAATTAGTGAGATAGCTTCTTCGAGAAGTTACTCAAGATACCCAGTCAAACTAGGGTTTCCAAGGCAAATCACCCTCAAACTCTTCAAGCAAACTTGATCAATATAACATGTAGAGAACATTGGGACTCATATATGATGCTCATAACCATTCTTGAATCAATCCATGGTTGTGCTCTTTGTTCGTGAGGGTCTCAAACCCTAGATGTGATCAATAAATCAAGGAAATCATGTCCCTTACCTACAAAAGAGTTAGACAACTACAAAGACATAATTTTGGTATTTTGGTTAGTGAAAATGATAAAATACAGGTATGATATAATCACAAAGTGCTTGGTGATCTCTCCCAAAACAAACCCAATGAAAAGGGGTAAGTAGGATGCCTAGGTATGATACCAATGCTAATGCTTATGATGAAATGCATGAGGGATCTTACGGTCAAAATTGGGGTACACAGGCCCATCAAATGATTGTCCAAAAGTCAATAATAAAGTTAAGATGCATTGGAGGTGGATTGAATTGCAAGGCAATTGAGCATTGTTGTTTGAAGTTTGATCCATGATTTAAGCCATGCGCAGCCTATGCATTTCTCATCCAAAATGCATGAATTTTAGCTCTTTGGAAATGTGAGATCAAGAGGAACAAGTTTGATGTTGAACACTTTTTCATTTGGTGGTTGGAACTTGGAGATATTTGAGGTGGAAGTTTGGAAAAATTTGACATATTGAAAATTTTCTAAGTGTCAAGCCATATGTCTCAATATTCCACCTTGCTTAACTTTTTATGGGAGCTCCAAATGAGAAAAGTGTCTTCATCGAAGTTGTAGCTCTCTCAAAGAACTTCAAAATGGTCACCAATTTCATGTCATTTGGATTTGAAATGATAGAGTTAGGCATCTTTGAAGTTTGGCAAAATCTTTCATCTCATAAAAATTGAGCAAGGTATGGCCTTGGGAAGTTGACTTTCAAATTAAGGTTTAGACAAAATGACCTATAATGTTTCAACATAGAAAATGATTTTCCAAGCAAAACTAGCTCTAGGTCTCAACATGAAAGTTGTTTATAATGTCATTCAGAGTAAGTTTTCGCTTGGAATAATTTTCATATAGTGAAAAGTGTAGGAGATAGGGTCTAGGGAGACCCATTTTTGATCATATGAACTCATCTGGCCAACCACGATAAACCAACTTGCTAATTTCCAATTATCTTGACTTTCTTGGCTCATGGTAGATAATATATGCATAAGATGATGAATTTTGATGTGTCCCTTGAGAAATTTGATAAATTAGTGAGATAGCTTCTTCGAGAAGTTACTCAAGATACCCAGTCAAACTAGGGTTTCCAAGGCAAATCACCCTCAAACTCTTCAAGCAAACTTGATCAATATAACATGTAGAGAACATTGGGACTCATATATGATGCTCATAACCATTCTTGAATCAATCCATGGTTGTGCTCTTTGTTCGTGAGGGTCTCAAACCCTAGATGTGATCAATAAATCAAGGAAATCATGTCCCTTACCTACAAAAGAGTTAGACAACTACAAAGACATAATTTTGGTATTTTGGTTAGTGAAAATGATAAAATACAGGTATGATATAATCACAAAGTGCTTGGTGATCTCTCCCAAAACAAACCCAATGAAAAGGGGTAAGTAGGATGCCTAGGTATGATACCAATGCTAATGCTTATGATGAAATGCATGAGGGATCTTACGGTCAAAATTGGGGTACACAGGCCCATCAAATGATTGTCCAAAAGTCAATAATAAAGTTAAGATGCATTGGAGGTGGATTGAATTGCAAGGCAATTGAGCATTGTTGTTTGAAGTTTGATCCATGATTTAAGCCATGCGCAGCCTATGCATTTCTCATCCAAAATGCATGAATTTTAGCTCTTTGGAAATGTGAGATCAAGAGGAACAAGTTTGATGTTGAACACTTTTTCATTTGGTGGTTGGAACTTGGAGATATTTGAGGTGGAAGTTTGGAAAAATTTGACATATTGAAAATTTTCTAAGTGTCAAGCCATATGTCTCAATATTCCACCTTGCTTAACTTTTTATGGGAGCTCCAAATGAGAAAAGTGTCTTCATCGAAGTTGTAGCTCTCTCAAAGAACTTCAAAATGGTCACCAATTTCATGTCATTTGGATTTGAAATGATAGAGTTAGGCATCTTTGAAGTTTGGCAAAATCTTTCATCTCATAAAAATTGAGCAAGGTATGGCCTTGGGAAGTTGACTTTCAAATTAAGGTTTAGACAAAATGACCTATAATGTTTCAACATAGAAAATGATTTTCCAAGCAAAACTAGCTCTAGGTCTCAACATGAAAGTTGTTTATAATGTCATTTAGAGTAAGTTTTCGCTTGGAATAATTTTCATATAGTGAAAAGTGTAGGAGATAGGGTCTAGGGAGACCCATTTTTGATCATATGAACTCATCTGGCCAACCACGATAAACCAACTTGCTAATTTCCAATTATCTTGACTTTCTTGGCTCATGGTAGATAATATATGCATAAGATGATGAATTTTGATGTGTCCCTTGAGAAATTTGATAAATTAGTGAGATAGCTTCTTCGAGAAGTTACTCAAGATACCCAGTCAAACTAGGGTTTCCAAGGCAAATCACCCTCAAACTCTTCAAGCAAACTTGATCAATATAACATGTAGAGAACATTGGGACTCATATATGATGCTCATAACCATTCTTGAATCAATCCATGGTTGTGCTCTTTGTTCGTGAGGGTCTCAAACCCTAGATGTGATCAATAAATCAAGGAAATCATGTCCCTTACCTACAAAAGAGTTAGACAACTACAAAGACATAATTTTGGTATTTTGGTTAGTGAAAATGATAAAATACAGGTATGATATAATCACAAAGTGCTTGGTGATCTCTCCCAAAACAAACCCAATGAAAAGGGGTAAGTAGGATGCCTAGGTATGATCCCAATGCTAATGCTTATGATGAAATGCATGAGGGATCTTACGGTCAAAATTGGGGTACACAGGCCCATCAAATGATTGTCCAAAAGTCAATAATAAAGTTAAGATGCATTGGAGGTGGATTGAATTGCAAGGCAATTGAACATTGTTGTTTGAAGTTTGATCCATGATTTAAGCCATGCGCAACCTATGCATTTCTCATCCAAAATGCATGAATTTTAGCTCTTTGGAAATGTGAGATCAAGAGGAACAAGTTTGATGTTGAACACTTTTTCATTTGGTGGTTGGAACTTGGAGATATTTGAGGTGGAAGTTTGGAAAAATTTGACATATTGAAAATTTTCTAAGTGTCAAGCCATATGTCTCAATATTCCACCTTGCTTAACTTTTTATGGGAGCTCCAAATGAGAAAAGTGTCTTCATCGAAGTTGTAGCTCTCTCAAAGAACTTCAAAATGGTCACCAATTTCATGTCATTTGGATTTGAAATGATAGAGTTAGGCATCTTTTAAGTTTGGCAAAATCTTTCATCTCATAAAAATTGATCAAGGTATGGCCTTGGGAAGTTGACTTTCAAATTAAGGTTTAGACAAAATGATCTATAATGTTTCAACATAGAAAATGATTTTCCAAGCAAAACTAGCTCTAGGTCTCAACATGAAAGTTGTTTATAATGTCATTCAGAGTAAGTTTTCGCTTGGAATAATTTTCATATAGTGAAAAGTTTAGGAGATAGGGTCTAGGGAGACCCATTTTTGATCATATGAACTCATCTGGCCAACCACCATAAACCAACTTGCTAATTTCCAATTATCTTGACTTTCTTGGCTCATGGTAGATAATATATGCATAAGATGATGAATTTTAATGTGTCCCTTGAGAAATTTGATAAATTAGTGAGATAGTTTCTTGGAGAAGTTACTCAAGATACCCAGTCAAACTAGGGTTTCCAAGGCAAATCACCCTCAAACTCTTCAAGCAAACTTGATCAATATAACATGTAGAGAACATTGGGACTCATATATGATGCTCATCACCATTCTTGAATCAATCCATGGTTGTGCTCTTTGTTCGTGAGGGTCTCAAACCCTAGATGTGATCAATAAATCAAGGAAATCATGTCCCTTACCTACAAAAGAGTTAGACAACTACAAAGACATAATTTTGGTATTTTGGTTAGTGAAAATGATAAAATACAGGTATGATATAATCACAAAGTGCTTGGTGATCTCTCCCAAAACAAACCCAATGAAAAGGGGTAAGTAGGATGCCTAGGTATGATACCAATGCTAATGCTTATGATGAAATGCATGAGGGATCTTACGGTCAAAATTGGGGTACACAGGCCCATCAAATGATTGTCCAAAAGTCAATAATAAAGTTAAGATGCATTGGAGGTGGATTGAATTGCAAGGCAATTGAGCATTGTTGTTTGAAGTTTGATCCATGATTTAAGCCATGCGCAACCTATGCATTTCTCATCCAAAATGCATGAATTTTAGCTCTTTGGAAATGTGAGATCAAGAGGAACAAGTTTGATGTTGAACACTTTTTCATTTGGTGGTTGGAACTTGGAGATATTTGAGGTGGAAGTTTGGAAAAATTTGACATATTGAAAATTTTCTAAGTGTCAAGCCATATGTCTCAATATTCCACCTTGCTTAACTTTTTATGGGAGCTCCAAATGAGAAAAGTGTCTTCATCGAAGTTGTAGCTCTCTCAAAGAACTTCAAAATGGTCACCAATTTCATGTCATTTGGATTTGAAATGATAGAGTTAGGCATCTTTGAAGTTTGGCAAAATCTTTCATCTCATAAAAATTGAGCAAGGTATGGCCTTGGGAAGTTGACTTTCAAATTAAGGTTTAGACAAAATGACCTATAATGTTTCAACATAGAAAATGATTTTCCAAGCAAAACTAGCTCTAGGTCTCAACATGAAAGTTGTTTATAATGTCATTTAGAGTAAGTTTTCGCTTGGAATAATTTTCATATAGTGAAAAGTGTAGGAGATAGGGTCTAGGGAGACCCATTTTTGATCATATGAACTCATCTGGCCAACCACGATAAACCAACTTGCTAATTTCCAATTATCTTGACTTTCTTGGCTCATGGTAGATAATATATGCATAAGATGATGAATTTTGATGTGTCCCTTGAGAAATTTGATAAATTAGTGAGATAGCTTCTTCGAGAAGTTACTCAAGATACCCAGTCAAACTAGGGTTTCCAAGGCAAATCACCCTCAAACTCTTCAAGCAAACTTGATCAATATAACATGTAGAGAACATTGGGACTCATATATGATGCTCATAACCATTCTTGAATCAATCCATGGTTGTGCTCTTTGTTCGTGAGGGTCTCAAACCCTAGATGTGATCAATAAATCAAGGAAATCATGTCCCTTACCTACAAAAGAGTTAGACAACTACAAAGACATAATTTTGGTATTTTGGTTAGTGAAAATGATAAAATACAGGTATGATATAATCACAAAGTGCTTGGTGATCTCTCCCAAAACAAACCCAATGAAAAGGGGTAAGTAGGATGCCTAGGTATGATCCCAATGCTAATGCTTATGATGAAATGCATGAGGGATCTTACGGTCAAAATTGGGGTACACAGGCCCATCAAATGATTGTCCAAAAGTCAATAATAAAGTTAAGATGCATTGGAGGTGGATTGAATTGCAAGGCAATTGAGCATTGTTGTTTGAAGTTTGATCCATGATTTAAGCCATGCGCAACCTATGCATTTCTCATCCAAAATGCATGAATTTTAGCTCTTTGGAAATGTGAGATCAAGAGGAACAAGTTTGATGTTGAACACTTTTTCATTTGGTGGTTGGAACTTGGAGATATTTGAGGTGGAAGTTTGGAAAAATTTGACATATTGAAAATTTTCTAAGTGTCAAGCCATATGTCTCAATATTCCACCTTGCTTAACTTTTTATGGGAGCTCCAAATGAGAAAAGTGTCTTCATCGAAGTTGTAGCTCTCTCAAAGAACTTCAAAATGGTCACCAATTTCATGTCATTTGGATTTGAAATGATAGAGTTAGGCATCTTTGAAGTTTGGCAAAATCTTTCATCTCATAAAAATTGAGCAAGGTATGGCCTTGGGAAGTTGACTTTCAAATTAAGGTTTAGACAAAATGACCTATAATGTTTCAACATAGAAAATGATTTTCCAAGCAAAACTAGCTCTAGGTCTCAACATGAAAGTTGTTTATAATGTCATTTAGAGTAAGTTTTCGCTTGGAATAATTTTCATATAGTGAAAAGTGTAGGAGATAGGGTCTAGGGAGACCCATTTTTGATCATATGAACTCATCTGGCCAACCACGATAAACCAACTTGCTAATTTCCAATTATCTTGACTTTCTTGGCTCATGGTAGATAATATATGCATAAGATGATGAATTTTGATGTGTCCCTTGAGAAATTTGATAAATTAGTGAGATAGCTTCTTCGAGAAGTTACTCAAGATACCCAGTCAAACTAGGGTTTCCAAGGCAAATCACCCTCAAACTCTTCAAGCAAACTTGATCAATATAACATGTAGAGAACATTGGGACTCATATATGATGCTCATAACCATTCTTGAATCAATCCATGGTTGTGCTCTTTGTTCGTGAGGGTCTCAAACCCTAGATGTGATCAATAAATCAAGGAAATCATGTCCCTTACCTACAAAAGAGTTAGACAACTACAAAGACATAATTTTGGTATTTTGGTTAGTGAAAATGATAAAATACAGGTATGATATAATCACAAAGTGCTTGGTGATCTCTCCCAAAACAAACCCAATGAAAAGGGGTAAGTAGGATGCCTAGGTATGATCCCAATGCTAATGCTTATGATGAAATGCATGAGGGATCTTACGGTCAAAATTGGGGTACACAGGCCCATCAAATGATTGTCCAAAAGTCAATAATAAAGTTAAGATGCATTGGAGGTGGATTGAATTGCAAGGCAATTGAGCATTGTTGTTTGAAGTTTGATCCATGATTTAAGCCATGCGCAACCTATGCATTTCTCATCCAAAATGCATGAATTTTAGCTCTTTGGAAATGTGAGATCAAGAGGAACAAGTTTGATGTTGAACACTTTTTCATTTGGTGGTTGGAACTTGGAGATATTTGAGGTGGAAGTTTGGAAAAATTTGACATATTGAAAATTTTCTAAGTGTCAAGCCATATGTCTCAATATTCCACCTTGCTTAACTTTTTATGGGAGCTCCAAATGAGAAAAGTGTCTTCATCGAAGTTGTAGCTCTCTCAAAGAACTTCAAAATGGTCACCAATTTCATGTCATTTGGATTTGAAATGATAGAGTTAGGCATCTTTGAAGTTTGGCAAAATCTTTCATCTCATAAAAATTGAGCAAGGTATGGCCTTGGGAAGTTGACTTTCAAATTAAGGTTTAGACAAAATGACCTATAATGTTTCAACATAGAAAATGATTTTCCAAGCAAAACTAGCTCTAGGTCTCAACACGAAAGTTGTTTATAATGTCATTTAGAGTAAGTTTTCGCTTGGAATAATTTTCATATAGTGAAAAGTTTAGGAGATAGGGTCTAGGGAGAGCCATTTTTGATCATATGAACTCATCTGGCCAACCACGATAAACCAACTTGCTAATTTCCAATTATCTTGACTTTCTTGGCTCATGGTAGATAATATATGCATAAGATGATGAATTTTGATGTGTCCCTTGAGAAATTTGATAAATTAGTGAGATAGCTTCTTCGAGAAGTTACTCAAGATACCCAGTCAAACTAGGGTTTCCAAGGCAAATCACCCTCAAACTCTTCAAGCAAACTTGATCAATATAACATGTAGAGAACATTGGGACTCATATATGATGCTCATAACCATTCTTGAATCAATCCATGGTTGTGCTCTTTGTTCGTGAGGGTCTCAAACCCTAGATGTGATCAATAAATCAAGGAAATCATGTCCCTTACCTACAAAAGAGTTAGACAACTACAAAGACATAATTTTGGTATTTTGGTTAGTGAAAATGATAAAATACAGGTATGATATAATCACAAAGTGCTTGGTGATCTCTCCCAAAACAAACCCAATGAAAAGGGGTAAGTAGGATGCCTAGGTATGATCCCAATGCTAATGCTTATGATGAAATGCATGAGGGATCTTACGGTCAAAATTGGGGTACACAGGCCCATCAAATGATTGTCCAAAAGTCAATAATAAAGTTAAGATGCATTGGAGGTGGATTGAATTGCAAGGCAATTGAGCATTGTTGTTTGAAGTTTGATCCATGATTTAAGCCATGCGCAACCTATGCATTTCTCATCCAAAATGCATGAATTTTAGCTCTTTGGAAATGTGAGATCAAGAGGAACAAGTTTGATGTTGAACACTTTTTCATTTGGTGGTTGGAACTTGGAGATATTTGAGGTGGAAGTTTGGAAAAATTTGACATATTGAAAATTTTCTAAGTGTCAAGCCATATGTCTCAATATTCCACCTTGCTTAACTTTTTATGGGAGCTCCAAATGAGAAAAGTGTCTTCATCGAAGTTGTAGCTCTCTCAAAGAACTTCAAAATGGTCACCAATTTCATGTCATTTGGATTTGAAATGATAGAGTTAGGCATCTTTGAAGTTTGGCAAAATCTTTCATCTCATAAAAATTGAGCAAGGTATGGCCTTGGGAAGTTGACTTTCAAATTAAGGTTTAGACAAAATGACCTATAATGTTTCAACATAGAAAATGATTTTCCAAGCAAAACTAGCTCTAGGTCTCAACATGAAAGTTGTTTATAATGTCATTTAGAGTAAGTTTTCGCTTGGAATAATTTTCATATAGTGAAAAGTGTAGGAGATAGGGTCTAGGGAGACCCATTTTTGATCATATGAACTCATCTGGCCAACCACGATAAACCAACTTGCTAATTTCCAATTATCTTGACTTTCTTGGCTCATGGTAGATAATATATGCATAAGATGATGAATTTTGATGTGTCCCTTGAGAAATTTGATAAATTAGTGAGATAGCTTCTTCGAGAAGTTACTCAAGATACCCAGTCAAACTAGGGTTTCCAAGGCAAATCACCCTCAAACTCTTCAAGCAAACTTGATCAATATAACATGTAGAGAACATTGGGACTCATATATGATGCTCATAACCATTCTTGAATCAATCCATGGTTGTGCTCTTTGTTCGTGAGGGTCTCAAACCCTAGATGTGATCAATAAATCAAGGAAATCATGTCCCTTACCTACAAAAGAGTTAGACAACTACAAAGACATAATTTTGGTATTTTGGTTAGTGAAAATGATAAAATACAGGTATGATATAATCACAAAGTGCTTGGTGATCTCTCCCAAAACAAACCCAATGAAAAGGGGTAAGTAGGATGCCTAGGTATGATCCCAATGCTAATGCTTATGATGAAATGCATGAGGGATCTTACGGTCAAAATTGGGGTACACAGGCCCATCAAATGATTGTCCAAAAGTCAATAATAAAGTTAAGATGCATTGGAGGTGGATTGAATTGCAAGGCAATTGAGCATTGTTGTTTGAAGTTTGATCCATGATTTAAGCCATGCGCAACCTATGCATTTCTCATCCAAAATGCATGAATTTTAGCTCTTTGGAAATGTGAGATCAAGAGGAACAAGTTTGATGTTGAACACTTTTTCATTTGGTGGTTGGAACTTGGAGATATTTGAGGTGGAAGTTTGGAAAAATTTGACATATTGAAAATTTTCTAAGTGTCAAGCCATATGTCTCAATATTCCACCTTGCTTAACTTTTTATGGGAGCTCCAAATGAGAAAAGTGTCTTCATCGAAGTTGTAGCTCTCTCAAAGAACTTCAAAATGGTCACCAATTTCATGTCATTTGGATTTGAAATGATAGAGTTAGGCATCTTTGAAGTTTGGCAAAATCTTTCATCTCATAAAAATTGAGCAAGGTATGGCCTTGGGAAGTTGACTTTCAAATTAAGGTTTAGACAAAATGACCTATAATGTTTCAACATAGAAAATGATTTTCCAAGCAAAACTAGCTCTAGGTCTCAACATGAAAGTTGTTTATAATGTCATTTAGAGTAAGTTTTCGCTTGGAATAATTTTCATATAGTGAAAAGTGTAGGAGATAGGGTCTAGGGAGACCCATTTTTGATCATATGAACTCATCTGGGCAACCACGATAAACCAACTTGCTAATTTCCAATTATCTTGACTTTCTTGGCTCATGGTAGATAATATATGCATAAGATGATGAATTTTGATGTGTCCCTTGAGAAATTTGATAAATTAGTGAGATAGCTTCTTCGTGAAGTTACTCAAGATACCCAGTCAAACTAGGGTTTCCAAGGCAAATCACCCTCAAACTCTTCAAGCAAACTTGATCAATATAACATGTAGAGAACATTGGGACTCATATATGATGCTCATAACCATTCTTGAATCAATCCATGGTTGTGCTCTTTGTTCGTGAGGGTCTCAAACCCTAGATGTGATCAATAAATCAAGGAAATCATGTCCCTTACCTACAAAAGAGTTAGACAACTACAAAGACATAATTTTGGTATTTTGGTTAGTGAAAATGATAAAATACAAGTATGATATAATCACAAAGTGCTTGGTGATCTCTCCCAAAACAAACCCAATGAAAAAGGGTAAGTAGGATGCCTAGGTATGATCCCAATGCTAATGCTTATGATGAAATGCATGAGGGATCTTAGGGTCAAAATTGGGGTACACAGGCCCATCAAATTATTGTCCAAAAGTCCATAATGAAGTTCAGATGCATTGGAGGTGGATTGAATTGCAAGGCAATTGAGCATTGTTGTTTGAAGTTTGATCCATGATTTAAGCCATGCGCAGCCTATGCATTTCTCATCCAAAATGCATGAATTTTAGCTCTTTGGAAATGTGAGATCAAGAGGAACAAGTTTGATGTTGAACACTTTTTCATTTGGTGGTTGGAACTTGGAGATATTTGAGGTGGAAGTTTGGAAAAATTTGACATATTGAAAATTTTCTAAGTGTCAAGCCATATGTCTCAATATTCCACCTTGCTTAACTTTTTATGGGAGCTCCAAATGAGAAAAGTGTCTTCATCGAAGTTGTAGCTCTCTCAAAGAACTTCAAAATGGTCACCAATTTCATGTCATTTGGATTTGAAATGATAGAGTTAGGCATCTTTGAAGTTTGGCAAAATCTTTCATCTCATAAAAATTGAGCAAGGTATGGCCTTGGGAAGTTGACTTTCAAATTAAGGTTTAGACAAAATGACCTATAATGTTTCAACATAGAAAATGATTTTCCAAGCAAAACTAGCTCTAGGTCTCAACATGAAAGTTGTTTATAATGTCATTCAGAGTAAGTTTTCGCTTGGAATAATTTTCATATAGTGAAAAGTGTAGGAGATAGGGTCTAGGGAGACCCATTTTTGAACATATGAACTCATCTGGCCAACCACCATAAACCAAATTGCTAATTTCCAATTATCTTGACTTTCTTGGCTCATGGTAGATAATATATGCATAAGATGATGAATTTTGACGTGTCCCTTGAGAAATTTGATAAATTACTGATATAGGTTCTTGGAGAAGTTACTCAAGATACCCAGTCAAACTAGGGTTTCCAAGGCAAATCACTCTCAAACTCTTCAAGAAAACTTGATCAATATAACATGTAGAGAACATTGGGACTCATATATGATGCTCATAACAATTCTTGAATCAATCCATGGTTGCGCTCTTTGTTCGTGAGGGTCTCAAACCCTAGATGTGATAATAAATCAAGGAAATCATGTCCCTTACCTACAAAAGAGTTAGACAACTACAAATACATAATTTTGGTATTTTGGTTAGTGAAAATGATAAAATACAAGTATGATATAATCACAAAGTGCTTGGTGATCTCTCCCAAAACAAACCCAATGAAAAGGGGTAAGTAGGATGCCAAGGTATGATCCCAATGCTAATGCTTATGATGAAATGCATGAGGGATTTTAGGGTCAAAATTGGGGTACACAGGCCCATCAAATGATTGTCCAAAAGTCCATAATGAAGTTCAGATGCATTGGAGGTGGATTGAATTGCAAGGCAATTGAGCATTTTTGTTTGAAGTTTGATCCATGATTTAAGCCATGCGCAACCTATGCATTTCTCATCCAAAATGCATGAATTTTAGCTCTTTGGAAATGTGAGATCAAGAGGAACAAGTTTGATGTTGAACACTTTTTCATTTGGTGGTTGGAACTTGGAGATATTTGAGGTGGAAGTTTGGAAAAATTTGACATATTGAAAATTTTCTAAGTGTCAAGCCATATGTCTCAATATTCCACCTTGCTTAACTTTTAATGGGAGCTCCAAATGAGAAAAGTGTCTTCATCGAAGTTGTAGCTCTCTCAAAGAACTTCAAAATGGTCACCAATTTCATGTCATTTGGATTTGAAATGATAGAGTTAGGCATCTTTGAAGTTGCCAAAATCTTTCATCTCATAAAAATTGAGCAAGGTATGGCCTTGGGAAGTTGACTTTCAAATTAAGGTTTAGACAAAATGACCTATAATGTTTCAACATAGAAAATGATTTTCCAAGCAAAACTAGCTCTAGGTCTCAACTTGAAAGTTGTTTATAATGTCATTCAGAGTAAGTTTTCGCTTGAAAAAATTTTCATATAGTGAAAAGTGTAGGAGATGGGGTCTAGGGAGACCCATTTTTGAACATATGAACTCATCTGGCCAACCACCATAAACCAAATTGCTAATTTCCAATTATCTTGACTTTCTTGGCTCATGGTAGATAATATATGCATAAGATGATGAATTTTGACGTGTCCCTTGAGAAATTTGATAAATTACTGATATAGCTTCTTGGAGAAGTTACTCAAGATACCCAGTCAAACTAGGGTTTCCAAGGCAAATCACTCTCAAACTCTTCAAGCAAACTTGATCAATATAACATGTAGAGAACATTGGGACTCATATATGATGCTCATAACAATTCTTGAATCAATCCATGGTTGTGCTCTTTGTTCGTGAGGGTCTCAAACCCTAGATGTGATATATAAATCAAGGAAATCATGTCCCTTACCTACAAAAGAGTTAGACAACTACAAATACATAATTTTGGTATTTTGGTTAGTGAAAATGATAAAATACAAGTATGATATAATCACAAAGTGCTTGGTGATCTCTCCCAAAACAAACCCAATGAAAAGGGGTAAGTAGGATGCCAAGGTATGATCCCAATGCTAATGCTTATGATGAAATGCATGAGGGATCTTCGGGTCAAAATTGGGGTACACAGGCCCATCAAATGATTGTCCAAAAGTCAATAATGAAGTTCAGATGCTTTGGAGGTGGATTGAATTGCAAGGCAATTGGGCATTGTTGTTTGAAGTTTGATCCATGATTTAAGCCATGCGCAACCTATGCATTTCTCATCCAAAATGCATGAATTTTAGCTCTTTGGAAATGTGAGATCAAGAGGAACAAGTGTTATGTTGAACACTTTTTCATTTGGTGGTTGGAACTTGGAGATATTTGAGGTGGAAGTTTGGAAAAATTTGACATATTGAAAATTTTCTAAGTGTCAAGCCATATGTCTCAATATTCCACCTTGCTTAACTTTTAATGGGAGCTCCAAATGAGAAAAGTGTCTGCATCGAAGTTGTAGCTCTCTCAAAGAACTTCAAAATGGTCACCAATTTCATGTCATTTGGATTTGAAATGATAGAGTTAGGCATCTTTGAAGTTGCCAAAATCTTTCATCTCATAAAAATTGAGCAAGGTATGGCCTTGGGAAGTTGACTTTCAAATTAAGGTTTAGACAAAATGACCTATAATGTTTCAACATAGAAAATGATTTTCCAAGCAAAACTAGCTCTAGGTCTCAACTTGAAAGTTGTTTATAATGTCATTCAGAGTAAGTTTTCGCTTGAAAAAATTTTCATATAGTGAAAAGTGTAGGAGATGGGGTCTAGGGAGACCCATTTTTGAAGATATGAACTCATCTGGCCAACCACCATAAACCAAATTGCTAATTTCCAATTATCTTGACTTTCTTGGCTCATGGTAGATAATATATGCATAAGATGATGAATTTTGACGTGTCCCTTGAGAAATTTGATAAATTACTGATATAGCTTCTTGGAGAAGTTACTCAAGATACCCAGTCAAACTAGGGTTTCCAAGGCAAATCACTCTCAAACTCTTCAAGCAAACTTGATCAATATAACATGTAGAGAACATTGGGACTCATATATGATGCTCATAACAATTCTTGAATCAATCCATGGTTGTGCTCTTTGTTCGTGAGGGTCTCAAACCCTAGATGTGATATATAAATCAAGGAAATCATGTCCCTTACCTACAAAAGAGTTAGACAACTACAAATACATAATTTTGGTATTTTGGTTAGTGAAAATGATAAAATACAAGTATGATATAATCACAAAGTGCTTGGTGATCTCTCCCAAAATAAAGCCAATGAAAAGGGGTAAGTAGGATGCCAAGGTATGATCCCAATGCTAATGTTTATGATGAAATGCATGAGGGATTCTAGGGTCAAAATTGGGGTACACAGGCCCATCAAATGATTGTCCAAAAGTCCATAATGAAGTTCAGATGCATTGGAGGTGGATTGAATTGCAAGGCAATTGAGCATTGTTGTTTGAAGTTTGATCCATGATTTAAGCCATGCGCAACCTATGCATTTCTCATCCAAAATGCATGAATTTTAGCTCTTTGGAAATGTGAGATCAAGAGGAACAAGTATGATGTTGAACACTTTTTCATTTGGTGGTTGGAACTTGGAGATATTTGAGGTGGAAGTTTGGAAAAATTTGACATATTGAAAATTTTCTAAGTGTCAAGCCATATGTCTCAATATTCCACCTTGCTTAACTTTTTATGGGAGCGCCAAATGAGAAAAGTGTCTTCATCGAAGTTGTAGCTCTCTCAAAGAACTTCAAAATGGTCACAAATTTCATGTCATTTGGATTTGAAATGATAGAGTTAGGCATCTTTGAAGTTTGGCAAAATCACTTGATCAATGGTATAGGTCCTAAGTGACCTATAATGTAGCCTCATATAACATGTGCAAAGAAGTTGAATTTGCTCCCACTCCAAACATAAAAGTTGAAGTAGACACATTGAATTTTATTGTGCAACTTCTAAATCTTTCATCTCATAAAAATTGAGCAAGGTATGGCCTTGGGAAGTTGACTTTCAAATTAAGGTTTAGACAAAATGACCTATAATGTTTCAACATAGAAAATGATTTTCCAAGCAAAACTAGCTCTACGTCTCAACATTAAAGTTGTTTATAATGTCATTCAGAGTAAGTTTTCGTTTGAAATAATTTTCATATAGTGAAGAGTTAGGAGATAGGGTCTAGGGAGACCCATTTTTGATCATATGAACTCATCTGGCCAACCACCATAAACCAACTTGCTAATTTCCAATTATCTTTGCTTTCTTTGCTCATGGTAGATAATATATGCATAAGATGATGAATTTTGATGTGTCCTTTGAGAAATTTGATAAATTAGTGAGATAACTTGTTGGAGAAGTTACTCAAGATACCCAGTCAAACTAGGGTTTCCAAGGCAAATCACCCTCAAACTCTACAAGCAAACTTGATCAATATAACATGTAGAGAACATTGGGACTCATATATGATGCTCATAACCATTCTTGAATCAATCCATGGGTGTGCTTTTTGTTCGTGAGGGTCTAAAACCCTAGATGTGATCAATAAATCAAGGAAATCATGTCCCTTACCTACAAAAGAGTTAGACAACTACAAAGACATAATTTTGGTATTTTGGTTAGTGAAAATGATAAAATACAAGTATGATATAATCACAAAGTGCTTGGTGATCTCTCCCAAAACAAACTCAATGAAAAGGGGTAAGTAGGATGCCAAGGTATGATCCCAATGCTAATGCTTATGATGAAATGCATGAGGGATTTTAGGGTCAAAATTGGGGTACACAGGCCCATCAAATGATTGTCCAAAAGTCCATAATGAAGTTCAGATGCATTGGAGGTGGATTGAATTGCAAGGCAATTGAGCATTGTTGTTTGAAGTTTGATCCATGATTTAAGCCATGCGCAACCTATGCATTTCTCATCCAAAATGCATGAATTTTAGCTCTTTGGAAATGTGAGATCAAGAGGAACATGTTTGATGTTGAACACTTTTTCATTTGGTGGTTGGAACTTGGAGATATTTGAGGTGGAAGTTTGGAAAAATTTGACTTATTGAAAATTTTCTAAGTGTCAAGTCATTTGTCTCAATATTCCACCTTGCTTAACTTTTAATGGGAGCTCCAAATGAGAAAAGTGTCTTCATCGAAGTTGTAGCTCTCTCAAAGAACTTCAAAATGGTCACCAATTTCATGTCATTTGGATTTGAAATGATAGAGTTAGGCATCTTTGAAGTTTGGCAAAATCTTTCATCTCATAAAAATTGAGCAAGGTATGGCCTTGGGAAGTTGACTTTCAAATTAAGGTTTAGACAAAATGACCTATAATGTTTCAACATAGAAAATGATTTTCCAAGCAAAACTAGCTCTAGGTCTCAACATGAAAGTTGTTTATAATATCATTTAGAGTAAGTTTTCGCTTGAAATAATTTTCGTATAGTGAAAAGTGTAGGAGATGGGGTCTAGGGAGACCCATTTTTGATCATATGAACTCATCTGGCCAACCACCATAAACCAACTTGCTAATTTCCAATTATCTTGACTTTCTTGGCTCATGGTAGATCATATATGCATAAGATGATGAATTTTGACGTGTCCCTTGAGAAATTTCATAAATTAGTGAGATAGCTTGTTGGAGAAGTTACTCAAGATACCTAGTCAAATTAGGGTTTCCAAGGAAAATCACCCTCAAACTCTTCAAGCAAACTTATCAATATAACATGTAGAGAACATTGGCACTCATATATGATGCTCATAACCATTCTTGAATCAGTCCATGGTTGTGCTCTTTGTTCGTGAGGGTCTCAAACCCTAGATGTGATCAATAAATCAAGGAAATCATGTCCCTTACCCACAAAAGTGTTAGACAACTACAAAGAAATATTTTTGGTATTTTGGTTAGTGAAAATGATAAAATACAAGTATGATATAATCACAAAGTGCTTGGTGATCTCTCCCAAAACAAACCCAATGAAAAGGGGTAAGTAGGATGCCAAGGTATGATCCCAATGCTAATGCTTATGATGAAATGCATGAGGGATATTAGGGTCAATATTGGGGTACACAGGCCCATCAAATGATTGTCCAAAAGTCCATAATGAAGTTCAGATGCATTGGAGGTGGATTGAATTGCAAGGCAATTGATCGTTGTTGTTTGACGTTTGACCCATGATTTAAGCCATGCGCAGCCTATGCATTTCTCATCCAAAATGCATGAATTTTACCTCTTTGGAAATGTGAGATCAAGAGGAACAAGTTTGATGTTGAACAATTTTTCATTTGGAGCATGGAACTTGGAGATATTTAAGGTGGACGTTTGGAAAAATTTGACATATTGAAAATATTCCAAGTGTCAAGCCATATGTCTCAATATTCCACCTTGCTTAACTTTTTATGGGAGCTTCAAATGAGAAAAGTGTCTTCATCAAAGTTGTAGCTCTCTCAAATAACTTCAAAATGGTAACCAATTTCATGTCATTTGGATTTGAAATGATAGAGTTAGGCATTTTTGAAGTTTGGCAAAATCACTTGAATAATGGTATAAGTCCTAAGTGACCTATAATGTAGCCTCATATCACATGTGCAAAGAAGTTGAATTTGCTCCCACTCCAAACATAAAAGTTGAAGTAGACACATTTAATTTTATTGTGCAACTTTTAAATCTATCATCTCATAAAAATTAAGCAAGGTATGGCCTTGGGAAGTTGACTTTCAAATTAAGGTTTAGACAAAACGACCTATAAGGTTTCAACATAGAAAATGATTTTTCAAGCAAAACTAGCTCTAGGTCTCAACATGAAAGTTGTTTATAATGTAATTTATAGTAAGTTTTCGTTTAAAATAATTTTCATATAGTGAAGAGTGTAGGAGATAGGGTCTAGGGAGACCCATTTTTGATCATATGAACTCATCTGGCCAACCACCATAAACCAACTTGCTAATTTCAAATTATCTTGACTTTCTTGGCTCATGGTAGATAATATATGCATAAGATGATGAATTTTGATGTGTCCCTTGAGAAATTTGATAAATTAGTGAGATAGCTTGTTGGAGAAGTTACTCAAGATACCCAGTCAAACTAGGGTTTCCAAGGAAAATCACCCTCAAACTCTTCAAGCAAACTTGATCAATATAACATGTAGAGAACATTGGGACTCATATATGATGCTCATAACCATTCTTGAATCAATCCATGGGTGTGCTTTTTGTTCGTGAGGGTCTAAAACCCTAGATGTGATCAATAAATCAAGGAAATCATGTCCCTTACCTACAAAAGAGTTAGACAACTACAAAGACATAATTTTGGTATTTTGGTTAGTGAAAATGATAAAATACAAGTATGATATAATCACAAAGTGCTTGGTAATCTCTCCCAAAACAAACTCAATGAAAAGGGGTAAGTAGGATGCCAATGTATGATCCCAATGCTAATGCTTATGATGAAATGCATGAGGGATTTTAGGGTCAAAATTGGGGTATACAGGCCCATCAAATGATTGTCCAAAAGTCCATAATGAAGTTCAGATGCATTGGAGGTGGATTGAATTGCAAGGCAATTGAGCACTGTTGTTTGAAGTTTGATCCATGATTTAAGCCATGCGCAACCTATGCATTTCTCATCCAAAATGCATGAATTTTAGCTCTTTGGAAATGTGAGATCAAGAGGAACAAGTTTGATGTTGAACACTTTTTCATTTGGTGGTTGGAACTTGGAGATATTTGAGGTGGAAGTTTGGAAAAATTTGACTTATTGAAAATTTTCTAAGTGTCAAGCCATATGTCTCAATATTCCACCTTGCTTGACTTTTAATGGGAGCTCCAAATGAGAAAAGTGTCTTTATCGAAGTTGTAGCTCTCTCAAAGAACTTCAAAATGGTCACCAATTTCATGTCATTTGGTTTTGAAATGATAGAGTTAGGCATCTTTGAAGTTTGGCAAAATCTTTCATCTCATAAAAATTGAGCAAGGTATGGCCTTGGGAAGTTGACTTTCAAATTAAGGTTTAGACAAAATGACCTATAATGTTTCAACAAAGAAAATGATTTTCCAAGCAAAACTAGCTCTAGTTCTCAACATGAAAGTTGTTTATAATATCATTTAGAGTAAGTTTTCGCTTGAAATAATTTTCGTATAGTGAAAAGTGTAGGAGATGGGGTCTAGGGAGACCCATTTTTGATCATATGAACTCATCTGGCCAACCACCATAAACCAACTTGCTAATTTCCAATTATCTTGACTTTCTTGGCTCATGGTAGATCATATATGCATAAGATGATGAATTTTGACGTGTCCCTTGAGAAATTTCATAAATTAGTGAGATAGCTTGTTGGAGAAGTTACTCAAGATACCTAGTCAAACTAGGGTTTCCAAGGCAAATCACCCTCAAACTCTTCAAGAAAACTTGATCAATATAACATGTAGAGAACATTGGCACTCATATATGATGCTCATAAGCATTCTTGAATCAATCCATGGTTGTGCTCTTTGTTCGTGAGGGTCTCAAACCCTAGATGTGATCAATAAATCAAGGAAATCATGTCCCTTACCCACAAAAGAGTTAGACAACTACAAAGAAATATTTTTGGTATTTTGGTTAGTGAAAATGATAAAATACAAGTATGATATAATCACAAAGTGCTTGGTGATCTCTCCCAAAACAAACCCAATGAAAAGGGGTAAGTAGGATGCCAGGTATGATCCCAATGCTAATGCTTATGATGAAATGCATGAGGGATCTTAGGGTCAATATTGGGGTACACAGGCCCATCAAATGATTGTCCAAAAGTCCATAATGAAGTTCAGATGCATTGGAGGTGGATTGAATTGCAAGGCAATTGAGCGTTGTTGTTTGACGTTTGACCCATGATTTAAGCCATGCGCAGCCTATGCATTTCTCATCCAAAATGCATGAACTTTACCTCTTTGGAAATGTGAGATTAAGAGGAACAAGTTTGATGTTGAACAATTTTTCATTTGGAACTTGGAACTTGGAGATATTTGAGGTGGACATTTGGAAAAATTTGACATATTGAAAATTTTCCAAGTGTCAAGCCATATGTCTCAATATTCCACCTTGCTTAACTTTTTATGGGAGCTTCAAATGAGAAAACTGTCTTCATCAAAGTTGTAGCTCTCTCAAATAACTTAAAAATGGTAACCAATTTCATGTCATTTGGATTTGAAATGATAGAGTTAGGCATTTTTGAAGTTTGGCAAAATCATTTGAATAATGGTATAAGTCCTAAGTGACCTATAATGTAGCCTCATATCACATGTGCAAAGAAGTTGAATTTGCTCCCACTCCTAACATAAAAGTTGAAGTAGACAAATTAAATTTTATTGTGCAACTTTTAAATCTATCATCTCATAAAAATTAAGCAAGGTATGGTCTTGGGAAGTTGACTTT
The DNA here is from genome assembly GCF_024323335.1 of Lathyrus oleraceus. Classification (NCBI taxonomy): domain Eukaryota; kingdom Viridiplantae; phylum Streptophyta; class Magnoliopsida; order Fabales; family Fabaceae; genus Lathyrus; species Lathyrus oleraceus. The sequence continues at coordinate 398,259,037 of NC_066583.1, forward strand.
CAAATTAAGGTTTAGACAAAACGACCTATAATGTTTCAACATAGAAAATGATTTTTCAAGCAAAACTAGCTCTAGGTCTCAACATGAAAGTTGTTTATAATGTCATTTATAGTAAGTTTTCGCTTGGAATAATTTTCATATAGTGAAAAGTATAGGAGATAGGGTCTAGGGAGACCCATTTTTTATCATATGAACTCATTTGGCCAACCAGCGTAAACCAACTTGCTAATTTCCAATTATCTTGACTTTCTTGGCTCATGTAGATCATATATGCATAATATGATGAATTTTGCTATGTCCCTTGAGATATTTGATCAATTAGTAAGATAGCTTGTTGGAGAAGTTACTCAAGATACCCAGTCAAACTAGGGTTTCCAAGGCAAATCACCCTCAAACTCTTCAAGCAAACTTGATCAATATAACATGTAGAGAACATTGGGACTCATATATGATGCTCATAACCATTCTTGAATCAATCCCTGGTTGTGCTCTTTGTTCGTGAGGGTCTCAAACCCTCGATGTGATTAATGAATCAAGGAAATCATGTCCCTTACCTACAAAAGAGTTAGAGAACTACAAAGACATATTTTAGGTATTTTGGTTAGTGAAAATGATAAAATAGAAGTATCATATAATCACAAAGTTCTTGGTGATCTCTCCCAAAACAAACCCAATGAAAAGGGGTAAGTAGGATGCCAAGGTATGATCCCAATGCTAATGCTTATGATGAAATGCATGAGGGATCTTAGGGTCAAAATTAGGGTACACAGGCCCATCAAATGATTGTCCAAAAGTCCATAATTAAGTTCAGATGCATTAGAGGTGGATTGAATTGCAAGGCAATTGAGCATTGTTGTTTGACGTTTGATCTATTATTTAAGCCATGCGCAGCCTATACATTTCTCATCCAAAATGAATGAATTTTAGCTCTTTGGAAATGTGAGATCAAGAGGAACAAGTTTGATGTTGAACACTTTTTCATTTGGAGCTTGGAACTTGGAGATATTTGAGGTGGACTTTTGGAAAAATTTGACATATTGAAAATTTTCCAAGTGTCAAGCCATATGTCTGAATATTCCACCTTGCTTAACTTTGTATGGGAGCTTCAAATGAGAAAAGTGTCTTCATCAAAGTAGCTTTCTCAAAGAACTTCAAAATGGTCACCAATTTCATCTCATTCGGATTTGAAATGATAGAGTTAGGCATTTTTGAAGTTTGGCAAAATCACTTGATCAATGCTATAGGTCCTAAGTGACCTATAATGTAGCCTGATATCACATGTGCAAAGAAGTTGAATTTGCTCCCACTCCAAACATAAAAGTTGAAGTAGACACATTTAATTTTATTGTGCAACTTTTAAATCTATTATCTCATAAAAATTGAGCAAGGTATGGCCTTGGGAAGTTGACTTTCAAATTAAGGTTTAGACAAAATGACCTATAATGTTTCAACATAGAAAATGATTTTCCAAGCAAAACTAGCTCTAGGTCTCAACATGAAAGTTGTTTATAATGTCATTTACAGTAAGTTTTCACTTGGAATAATTTTCATATAGTGAAAAGTGTAGGAGATAGGGTCTAGGGAGACCCATTTTTGATCACATGAACTCATCTGGCCAACCACCATAAACCAACTTGCTAATTTCCAATTATCTTGACTTTCTTGGCTCATGGTAGATAATATATGCATAAGATGATGAATTTTGATGTGTCCCTTGAGAAACTTTATAAATTAGTGAGATAGCTTCTTGGAGAAGTTACTCAAGATACCCAGTCAAACAAGGGTTTCCAAGGCAAATCACCCTCAAACTCTTCAAGCAAACTTGATCAATATAACATGTAGAGAACATTGGCACTCATATATGATGCTCATAACCATTCTTGAATCAATCCATGGTTGTGCTCTTTGTTCGTGAGGGTCTCAAACCCTAGATGTGATCAATAAATCAAGGAAATCATGTCCCTTACCTACAAAAGAGTTAGACAACTACAAAGACATATTTTTGGTATTTTGGTTAGTGAAAATGTTAAAATACAAGTATGATATAATCACAAAGTGCTTGGTGATTTCTCCTAAAACAAACCCAATGAAAAGGGGTAAGTAGGATGCCAAGGTATGATCCCAATGGTAATGCTTATGATGAAATGCATGAGGGATCTTAGGGTCAAAATTAGGGTACACAGGCCCATCAAATGATTGTCCAAAAGTCCATAATGAAGTTCAGATGCATTGGAGGTGGATTGAATTGAAAGGCAATTGAGCATTGTTGTTTGACGTTTGATCTATGATTTAAGCCATGCGCAACCTATACATTTCTCTTCCAAAATGCATGAATTTTAGCTCTTTGGAAATGTGAGATCAAGAGGAACAGGTTTGATGTTGAACACTTTTTCATTTGGAGCTTGGAACTTGGATATATTTGAGGTGGACGTTTGGAAAATTTTGACATATTGAAAATTTTCCAAGTGTCAAGCCATATGTCTCAATATTCCACCTTGCCTAACTTTTTATGGGAGCTCCAAATGAGAAAAGTGTCTTCATCAAAGTTGTATCTCTCTCAAAGAACTTCAAAATGGTAACCAATTTCATGTCATTTGGATTTGAAATGATAGAGTTAGGCATTTTTGAAGTTTGGCAAAATCACTTGAATAATGGTATAGGTCCTAAGTGACCTATAATGTAACCTCATATCACATGTGCAAAGAAGATGAATTTGATGCCACTACAAACATGAAAGTTGAAGTAGACACATTGAATTTTATTTTGAAACTTTTAAATCTTTCATCTCATAAAAATTGAGTAAGGTATGGCCTTGGGAAGTGACTTTCAAATTAGGGTTTAGCCAAAATGACCTATAATGTTTCAATATAGAAAATGATTTTCCAAGTAAAACTAGCTCTAGGTCTCAACATGAAAGTTGTTTATTATGTCATTTATAGTAAGTTTTCTCTGGGAATAATTTTCATAGAGTGAAAAGTGTAGGAGATAGGGTCTAGGGAGACCCATTTTTGATCATATGAACTTATCTGGCCAACCACCATAAACCAACTTGCTAATATCTAATTATCTTGACTTTCTTGGCTCATGGTAGATAATATATGCATAAGATGATGAATTTTGACATGTCCCTTAAGAAATTTGATCAATTGGTGAGATAGCTTGTTGGAGAAGTTACTCAAGATACCCAGTCAAACTAGGGTTTCCAAGGCAAATCACCCTCAAACTCTTCAAGAAAACTTGATCAATATAACATGTAGGGAACATTGGGACTCATATATGATGCTCATAACCATTCTTGAATCAATCCATGGTTGTGCTCTTTGTTCGTGAGGGTCTTAAACCCTAGATGTGATCAATGAATCAAGGAAATCATGTCCCTTACCTACAAAAGAGTTAGACAACTACAAAGACATATTTTTGGTATTTTGGTTAGTGAAAATGATAAAATACAAGTATGATATAATCACAAAGTTCTTGGTGATCTCTCCCAAAACAAACCCAATGAAAAGGGGTAAGTAGGATGCCAAGGTATGATCCCAATGCTAATGCTTATGATGAAATGTATGATCCCAATTCACTCTAACTCCAAGTATATTGAGAGATACATGGAGTTGAAATTTGAGGTACATGAACTGAGTTGCTTCGATTTGGCCTCAAAGCAACTCAATCTTCTTGCCTACATTGGTAGGACTTCAGACAACCAAAGAATCAATAGAATTGATCAAGAATTAGAGAGAATCAAAGAGATCAAATATTTTGGAAAATACCTTCAATGGAGGTCATGATTCAACTGATCTTGCTCTTGCTCGTGCTTGATCTCACTCCAAAAGCTTGCAGAAGAAGGATTGAATGCTCAAAAGGCTATGGATTCCTAGAGATATGAATTTCAATACAGTGGAAGTTCAAACTCAAATTCAAGTGAATTTCTCAGGTTCATCCTTTGCAATGTGAGGGTTAGAGTTAGGGGATTAAAGTTGGCGCTAATGTGTGTCAATTGCTGAGCATATGAGGCTCTATTTATAGTTGAATCCATTGCTTTTTGCACACTTGAATTCACTTTCCAAATTTGGTCATTGATGATGCATGGGTGCATGGGAGCGCATAGGCCCATAAAATCATTGCCATAAGTCCACAAATGAGTGTAAGATAGTCTGAAGTCAGCTTGGATTTCAAGGCAAGTGTACATTTTGATTTAAAGTTTGATCTTTGCTAAGTGATGACACCATGTTCATGCCATGCGTAGCCTATGCATTCCTTGTCCAAAATGAATGAATTTGAGCTATTTGGAAATGTGCGATCAAGAGGAATAACTTTCATGTTCAACATTTTTCCATTTGGAGTTTGTAACTTGAAGAAATTTGAGGTGGAAGTTTGGAAATTTTTTACATATCAAATATTTTCTAAGTGTCAAGCCATATGTCTCAATATTCCACCTTGCTTATATCATATGTGCAAAGAAGTTGAATTAGCTCCCACTCCAAACATCAAAGTTTAAGTAGACACGTAGAATTTTTTTTGCAATTTGGAAATCTTTCATCTCATAAAAATTGAGAAAGTTATGGCCTTGAGAAGTTGACTTTCAAATTAGGGTTTAGACAAAATGACCTATAATTTTTCAACATAGAAAATGATTTTCCATGTAAAACTATATCTAGGTCTCAACATTAAAGTTATTTGGAATGCAATTTAGAGTAAGTTTTCTCTTGGAATAATTTTCATATGGTGAAAATTGTAGGAGATAGGGTCTAGGGAGACCCAGTTTTGATCAAATGAATTCATCTGGCCAACCACCCTCAACCAACTTGATAATTTCCAATTCTATTGACTTTCTTGGCTCATGGTAGATCATATATTCATAAGATGATGAATTTTGAAGTGCCCCCATAAGAAATTTGATCAATTGGGGAGAGAGCTTGTTGGAGAAGTTACTTAAGATACACAGTCAAACTAGGGTTTCCAAGGCAAATCACCCTCAAACTCTTGAAGAAAACTTGATCAATATAACATGTAGAGAACATTGGGACTCAAAATGATGCCCATAACCATTCTTGGTTCAATTCTTGATTGCGCTCTTTGTTCATGAGGGTCTTAAACCCTAGATATGATCTTGATGAATCAATGAGATCATGCCCTACCTACAAAAGAGTTAGGCAAATACAAAGACATATTTTTGGTATTTTGGTTAGTAAAATGATAAAATACAAGTATGATATAATCACAAAGTTCTTGGTGATCTCTCCCAACACAAACCCAATGAAAAGGGGTAAGGAGGATGCCAAGATATGATCCCAATGCTAAGGCTTATGATGAAATTACATGAGGGATCTTAGGGTCAAAATGGGGGTTTTGCACAAACCATGTAGGAAAGACTCTATACCCGAGTCTAGAGTGGAAAAACATAAGATAGGACGATGGTTGAGTAGTACAGACTCCCGAGGTGTATAATTCGTAAGAGTCGGTATGAGAACTTCATTTAGAGTAGATCCTTTTGCAAATATTGTCGCTCGGGGTGAACACTTCGTAAGCCTCAACATTTCGAAGGGGCCCATGACTCTAAGAACCTTTTAGAACATTGAACCTCTAGCCAACTAGGAATGATGGTTGCGTAGTATGGATTCCCGAGGTGATTGCTTCGTAAGAATCGGTACGAGAACCTCGCTCAGAATAGATCCTCTAGATGGAGTTGACGATCTAAAAGTATTTTCCATAAGCTTCAAACATTCTTTTGAATCCGTGACTCTGAGTACCCTGTCTAGAACCAAGGTCGATGGTTGCATAGTACGGACTCCGAAGGTGAATACTTCGTAAGAGTCGGTATGAGAACCTCACCCAGAATAGATTCCCTTGATGGAGTTGATGATCGGAAAGCATTTTCCATAAGCGTCAAACATTCTTGTGAATCAATGACTCTAGGGGTCCTTCGTAACAAAATCCTAGATCATACCCTGTGAGAACCCCATTTTGGAGAGCAATCATATATTATCCATACCTCAGACCTTTACCAAAAAGCATTGCATCCATTCATTCATTGCATACGCATAAAAAGCAAAACTCTTAGTTTGTTTCATATTGTTTCAGGAATTCAAGACTTGTTAGCAAAATGAATCCTAAGAGAATAAGCATTTTTCAGTTCAAATACAAGAAAGTGGACCTTGCCAGCCTGCAGAAGTTGAGTGCCAAAGTGACACCAATCAAATTCAACAGCTTTGTGCAAGACTAAGGAAGAATTCTGAACATCTTAGATGAGAAGATGAACGTGATGACTGCGGTGACTATTGCTCAGTTCTATGATCCACCTCTATGTTGTTTCACATTCTTTGATTTCCAGTTGGCTCATACCTTGGAAGAGTTTGAGAGGATTGTAGACCGGAATTTGAAGGATCATAATCCATTTCCTAAGTTTGATGAAGGTATTACTCCCGAGAGGATATATTTAGCTTTGGGTTTGAAGGTTTCTGAAGTCGTGGACAATTGGGATGTGAAGGGAGCTTTCAATGGTTTTTCTAGAAAGTTCTTGGAAGATAAAGCCAATAAGATGGAAAAGGAGGGGAAATGGAAAGCTTTCTATGATGTGTTAGCTGTATTGGTATATGGGATAGTTCTTTTCCCAAATACTGACCATTTTGTGGACCACCTGGCTGTGAGGATCTTTCTCTCTGGTAACCCTGTACCGTTCCTCCTAGCAGACCTTCATTATGCTCTCCATGAGCGTCATGAGAAGAAAGGAGGAACCATTTTATGTTGTGTGTAGATGTTACATGCCTGGTTTAGATATCATATGCCCGGAGAAGGCCCTTTTGTCTCAAAGGAACTCAAGCCCTCTCAGAAGTTAGCTTCTCTCACCTCTAATCATGTTAAGTGGTACATCAGGGATTGGGAAACCAAGGATGTTATTGTCAGCATTGGAGACTTCCCCAATGTACCTTTGATAGGAACCAAGGGTTGCATCAACTACAACCCCGTGTTATCTTTGAGGCAACATGGTTACCCTATGAATGGCCCTTCAAAAGTTGAAGCTTTAGAGCCCTTTATCTTGCACAATGCTGAAGCAGATCACCCTATTGTGAGGAAGATCAAGAGGTCATGGCAAGCGATTATCAGAAAGGGTAAATAATTGGGTAAGAGAAATGCCATCGCTCGAGAGCCTTATACTTTTTGGGTGAGAGAGAGGGTTCAAATGGTTAAACTCCCCTTTCCATTTGATCCTTCTATCTATCCGTTGGTTCCTGAGCTAGAACCCATATTACCTGAAGATGTGGAGAAGTTTAATTCCCGTATTAAGGAGCTGGAATTGGAGAATACTGACTTGAGGATTAAGCTCGGCTGTGTATCGGTGGAGCGTGGAAATTTGAAAGATAGTCAGTAGAAGAAGGACGAAGAACTTGAAGTTTCCAACAAAAGGGCCAGGGAGTCTGAAGCAAGGCGAGAAAAGTTTGGACAAGCGCTCTACGGTACTAAATCGGTGTTCAAGACGAAGGAGGAAGAGTTGGATAAAGTTGTACTCCGGATCCAAAAGCTCAACAAAACTCTGGAGTTGACTCTTGAAAATAAAGAGGGAAGCACGCCTGATTTCTGAAATTCATACTCGTGAACTTGAGAACACCACTCAGAAGTACAAGGATGCTTGGGAATGTGAGAAGTTGAGGACTGAAGAGTCAGAAAGAGTTTGTACACGTTTGAATTATCAGTTGGAATAAGTCGATGCTAGGATCCAAGAACTCAAGGGTATGAATCAGGATGTCGCCTATCTAATGTTGCTGAGTGAGTGCAGATACTAGAGAAACCTCTATAGGGACATAGAGATGACCAAGGCTGAAGACTTGCGCATCATTCAAGACCTCCAAGGACTTTACGATGAGTGGAAGGGCAAACTTAAGAGGCTGTCTAGATTTGCAAATTCCGTCATGCAAGAGTTACCTGAGAAATTGCAAGAAGCTGATTGGTGCATGTGTCTAGAGAACACTCCACATCAAGTTTTTAACTTCATTAAATTTTATAAGATGATGTTGGAGGGGCTGACTACCGAACTTGCTACGGTTCGAAAGGCCCATATGCCGTAGGCATTTGTCTGTATTTGAACTTTATTCTAAATTAATGAAAAATCTCTTTTTGGGATTCATTTTATTGTGTTTTATTGCTTTATTTCTTTAAATACTTGTGAACAAATGTTGTGGTATTTCTGAATTGAATAACTGAAACTAACCAAGAGTTTTGCAAACAAGATGCATCCATACACGCATTCATACATTTTCAAGATAGAGTCTCACTCTGTCCTTTCTTCCTCCAGTTTCACGCTGAATCTTCAACACCCGTACAATACTCACGCCCGAGCAAGACAAAGGATGGATGAACAAGATCAAGAAAGCACCCGAGTTAGAGCTGAATTAGATGAAATCAAGGGAGGCATGTCCCAGATGAGAGAAATGCTACAAGCTTTGACTTTCAGATTTGAAGCTCCACAAGCGACCATGATTTCAAAGATCACGGGCCTAGTAGTCGAAGTCCAACTTCAGAGCTTTTTACCTTCAACCCTACCTCCATATGGGTTACCTTACGACTTCATCCCTCGAGCAGAAGTAGTGTATGACATGGGGCAATCTGTCCAACAAGCTGTGCCATTGCGAGTCTACACCGATGCACGCCCAGTCGTCCATACTGTTGCTCCACCAACTGCTTATGTTAGTTTTGTTCCGTATTTTGAAGATCAACATCACCTACATCAGACTGCCGAGTCAATTGTTAGTGGTGATGAAGTGAGATTAGAAGATTTCAAATAAGTGAAGGAGAACATGCAACTCCTCGAGAAGATGTTCCGAGCATTGGAAGGAGACCACGTCTTTGGTTCTGCTGCCAAAGAAATGTGCCTTGTATATGGGTTGGTGATTCTGACTAAGTCTAAAACTCCGTATTTCGACAAATACAACGGGCATACTTGCCCAAAAATCTACCTCATCATGTATTACCGTAAAATGGCCTCTCATGTGGAAGATGACAAGTTGATGATCAACTGTTTCCAAAATAGCTTGAGTGGGGCTCCTTCCAAATGGTATTTGAGTCTGGATCAAAGTAGGATCAAATGTTTCCAAGACCTATCAGACGCGTTCATCAAACACTACAAAGACAACATGGACACGACACCTGATAAAAGACAGTTGCAAAGCATGTTCCAGCATGACAAAGAGTCTTTCAAGAAATATGCTCAGAGATGGAGGGAACTGGCTTCTCAAGTTGAACCACCTCTTGCAGAAAAGGAACTTGCTGAACTATTCATTTACACTGTCCAACCTCAATTCTAAGAGAAGATGGTTGGAAGCACTTCTTTGGGTTTCTCCGAGCTTGTTGCTATAGGAGCTCGTGTTGAATATGGCTTAAGAAATGGTAAACTTGTAGTTATGGCCGGAACTTCAAGTGTTAATCCAAAGAAGTTATCTGGAGGGTTTCCTAAAAAGAAGGAAGGTGAAACCAATGTTATGTATATTTTCCAAGGAAGAGCCCCTCCAAGAAGAAGACAATAACAATATTCACAACATCAGTATGTTCAACAACCTTTTCCCTATCAGCAACCTATATATCCCGTTCAGTACGCCCCGCAACCGTACGTAGCTGATGTGACGCCCGCCTTTAATCAACAACCTGCTCAGGCTTATCAACCACCTCCAGTTTATCAACCAGCTCCAGTTCAACAATATGCTCCTGCTCCCCCTATTTATCAGCAAGCATCGGCAGTTCCTGCCTATCAACAGCTGAGAGCTCATGCTCCAAGAAAAAATGCTTAGAATCAGAACAGAAGGAAAGGGGATAGGGAAACCTTCAATCCAATTCCAATGTCATATACTGAGCTTGATCCCTCTCTGTTGCAAAAAGGTTTGGTGGTTCCTAGACCCATGGGACCTCCACCTAATCGTTTGCCTCCATGATACAACCCTAATGCACATTGTCCTTTTCATGAGGGTGCCCCCGAGCATGATCTAGAAGGTTGTTATGCATTAGAGCATAGGGTTCGTGAGGTGATTGATAGAAAGATTCTGTCTTTTAGGGATATGGGACCAAACGTGAAGAATAATCCTCTTCCCCCCCATGGAGACCCTATAGTGAATGCAATTGAAGATGCCTCAGACGGTGTTATGGTTGAGAAGATTGATGATGTTAAGACTCCTTCGGTAGCATTCCATGCCCAATTGGTGGAAGCTGGCATGATTGATGTTTGTCATGACAATTGTGAAGAGTGGGCCACACACACAAGGGGGTGTCAGATGGTACGAGATAATATTCAAGATTGATGAACAAAGGAGTGCTGCAAGTTTCCAGTGTTGCAAAGAATGAAGATGTGCCAGTAATTGAACCTTGTTTCAAATTACCAGAACTAGTTGAAATCCCTTACTATAGTAGTAGAGTGGTGCCTGCGAATAGTCATCCGTCACCTGTTGAGATCTGTATGCCTACGCCGTTTCCATATGAAAGCACCGAGGTTGTGCCTTGGAAATATGAGATTACCGTTATGGATAAGATCGTTGAAGGAAGTGAAGACGGTGAAGTGTCAGAAACTGTGAACGAAGACTTCACCGGTATTGCAGGAATGAGCAGAATGACTCGTAGTGGTCGAATCTATACACCTGAATTCAATGTGACTACTCAAGCGCCAGCCAAGGAATCTACAGTTGTAGCTCCTACTAAAGAACCCGAAGTGGTCCAATCTAAAGATGTTGTTGAATTCTTGAAGTTGATCAAGATAAGTGAATACAAAGTTGTGGATCAGCTACATCAGACACCATCTAAGATTTCTATTTTGTCTCTGCTTTTGAACCCCCAAGCCCATAGGGAGGCTTTGTTGAAGGTGCTTGCCCAAGCTCGTGTAACACAAAGCATAATAGTAGACCAGTTTGATGGGGTGGTTGCAAACATCACAACTTGCAATACTTTAAGATTTAGTGGAGAGGAATTACCTGAAAATGAATAAAATTACAATCATGCTCTCTATATCTCAGCGAAGTGCAAAGATGATGCTTTGACAAGAGTTTTGGTTGATACAGGATCTTATTTGAATGTGATGCCAAAGAGAACACTCACCAAGTTATCTTATCAAGGACCAGCTATGAAGCCTAGTGCCTTGATAGTGAAAGCTTTTGATGGTTCCTGGAGAAACGTGATTGGAGTGGTAGAACTGACCATAGTGATTGGCCCTCACATATTCCCGATTACTTTCTAAATCAGGGATATTAATCCGGCGTATAACTATTTATTGGGGTGTCCATGGATTCATGTTGCAGGAGCAGTTACCTCCACTTTACATCAGAAAATGAAGTTTGTAGTGGTCAATCAACTGATCATCATTTATAGAGAGGAGGACTTTATGGTCAGTCACCTTTCATCCTCCAGGTATATCGAGGCTGATGAGGATGCTTTGGAAACTTCTTTCCAAGCTCTTGATATATCCAACGCCACTTTTGTGGAGATGAAGAACCCTATTGAGAAAGCTTGTTCATCTTTCGCTTCTCTGAAAAGCGCCAAGTCTAGTATTGAAGGAGGGAACCCTGAAGGTTGGGGCCAGCTTATTGATGTTCGCGAAAAGCATGACCATTTCGGTCTAGGATATGCGCCTTTCGCCGAGAAAGGAGCATGGGTCCCTACAAAGGACAACACTCGAAGTATCCAGGAAGTATTCCTCAGTACAGGATTCATCCATAGAGATCAGGTTAATGCAATTGAAGACAACAACGAAGATGAAGATGAGTCGTGTTTGGTTTACCGGTGTGAGACAGCTTTGAACAATTGGAAGGCGGTTGAGATCCCTGAAATTTTTCCTTTGTCAAAGTAATAATTGTTGTTTTTCCTTTGAAAGCCTTTTCTCTTCCCAAGGCTAATGGATCATGTTTTAGGGCCCCTTTTTATTTTCAAATAATCATTATCAGTGAATGAAATGCATTTCGTTAAATTCTTATTATTCATTTATTTTCTTTCTCTTAAGAAAATGGCAATCTTTTCAAACAAAAAACTTTTTTCATTTGTGCATCTTTTATTTTTACTTTTCTAAAAATATGAATCATTCAAACATGCAGAGTAAATGATAACCCTGTTGAATCCAATGACTATAATCCCTCTCATAACTTTGACTCCCCTATCTACCAAGCGGAAGAAGAGGGTGAAGAAGATTTTTACATCCCCGACGAATTGGCAAGGCTACTCGAGCACGAGTCCAAAGCCCTTCAGCCACATAAAGAACCGGTGGAAACAACCAACCTTGGCACAGAGGAAGAGAAGAAAGAAGTCAAGGTTGGGACCACACTTGAAACAAGCGTCAAAGAGAGATTGGTCAAGCTACTACAAGAATATGTGGATTTATTTGCATGGTCATACCAGGATATGCCAGGCCTGGACACCGACATCGTTGAACACAAGCTGCCGCTTCAGCCAGACTGCCCGCCAGTAAAACAGAAACTCCGAAGAACAAGACCAGACATGGCTCTGAAGATTCATGAAGAAGTCAAACGACAATTTAACGATGGTTTCCTCACAGTGGCGAAGTACCACCAATGGGTAGCTAATATTGTACATGTGCCTAAGAAGGATGGAAAGGTGAGAATGTGTGTTGACTATAGGTATATCAACAAAGCTAGTCCAAAGGAAGATTTCCCTCAACCACACATTGATACTCTGGTAGACAACACTGCAAGTTTCGTTGAATTCTCCTTTATGTATGGATTTACTAGGTACAATCAAATCAAGATGGCTCCAGATGACATGGAGAAGACCATTTTTATTACCCCTTGGGGAACCTTTTGCTACAAGGTGATGCCTTTCGGTTTCAAAAATGTCAGGGCAACTTACCAAAGAGCTTTGGTCACTCTTTTCCATGATATGATGCATAAGGAGATAGAGGTCTATGTCGACGACTTGATCGCTAAATCTCAGAATGAAGAAGATCATATGAATCATCTGAAGAAAATTCACATGTGGGGTCCGTTCAGGGAAGTTGCTTGGAAAAGATCAAGCTATCGAATGGAATTATGATTGTCAAAGTGCTTTCGATCCGTCAATACTTGCTAGAGCCTCCTATTCTGATTCCACCTGTCCTAGGAAAGCCATTAACCATGTATCTAACTCTGCTTGAAGGTTAATTGGGATGCATGCTAGGGAAACATGACGAAACTGGTCGGAAAGAACATGCTATTTACTATTTGAGAAAAAAGTTTATCGATTGTGAAAGTCGATATTCGGTTTTGGAGAAAACTTATTGCGCGCTAGCATGAGCCGCTCGTCGTTTGAGGCAATATATGATTTGTCATACTACTTTGTTGATCTCGAAGATGGATCCAATAAAATATATCTTTAAGAAACCTGCCTTAATTGGAAGACTTTCCCGTTGGAAGATGCTCTTGTCGGAATAAGACATCTAGTACGTAACCCAGAAAGCAATCAAGGGAAGTGTTTTAGCAGAGTATCTCGCTCACCAACCAGTTGAATACTATCAACCATTCAAGTTTGATTTCCCCGATGAGGATATAATGGTAATAAAAGATTGTGAGATCCCAGGCCCAGATGAAGGACCAGAACCAGGATCTCGATAGAAGCTCGCGTTCGATGGTTCCTCCAATTACAGTGGTCATGGTGTGGGAGCTATTTTGATGAATCCAAATGGTGGCTTTACCCCTTTCATAGAAAGGTTGTGCTTTGATTGTACTAATAATGTCGTAGAGTATGAAGCTTGTATCCTTGGTATTGAAGCCTCAATTGATATCCGAATCAAGATCCTTGAGGTGTATGGAGACTCGTCCTTGGTGATCTATCAGGTCAAAGGTGAATGGGAAACTTGTAATGCGAAGCTGATCCCATATCGTGCTCATGTTGTGAAGCTGATTGAATACTTTGACGATATCACTTTCCATCACATCCCCATAGTAGAAAATCAAGTGGATGATGCTTTGGCAACATTAGCATAAATGTACCAAGTCAGATTCCGTAATGAAGCTCCATTTATTCGAATAGAGAGAAGAGATGAGCCTGCCTACTATCAACTGATTGAAGAAGAAACTGATGGTAAACCATGGTTTCATGATATCAAGCGCTATCTTCTAAGTCAAGAGTATCCAGAAGATGCTACATTGTTAGATAAGAAAACTCTAAGGAGGTTATCGTCCAAATTCTTTTTGAGCAATGATGTGCTTTATAAGAGAAACCATGACATGATTCTTCTTAGATGCCTGGATAGACACGAAGCAGACATGTTAATCAAGGAGATTCATGAAGGATCCTTTGAAACCCATGCTAATGGGCACGCCATGGCCAAGAAGATTTTGAGAGTTGGCTATTATTGGTTGACCACGGAGTCTGATTGTTTCAGCTATGCTAGGAAATATCAGATTTATGCTGAAAAAGTGCATGTACCCCCAACACTGTTGAATGTTTTGACATCACCTTGGCCTTTCTAAATGTGGGGCATCGACATGATTGGTGATATAGAGCCCAAAGCTTCCAATGGTCATCGCTTTGTCCTAGTTGTTATTGATTACTTTACTAAATGGGTAGAGGATGCTTCCTACATAAATGTAATGAGGCATGTGGTCGCTCTCTTTATTAAGAAGGAGATTATCTGCCGCTATGGAATCCCAAGCAAGATCATCACCGACAACGGTTCAAACTTGAACAACAAGACAATGACAGAATTATATGAGAGTTTCAAGATTGACCACCATAATTCTTCTCCATATAGTCCAAATATGAACGGTGTTGTTGAAGCTGTCAACAAAAACATCAAGAAGATCCTGCAAGAGATGGTGGAAACCTACAAAGACTGGCATGAGATGCTTCCCTTTGCTTTGTATGGATACCGGACCTTGATTCGCACTTCAACAAGGGAAACCCCATTCTCCTTGGTCTATGGGATGGAAGTAGTTCTCCTAGTCGAAGTAGAGATATATTCAATGAGAATCTTGATGGAGGCCAAGCTAGACGAAGCTGAATGGATCCAGAACATTTATGATCAACTTAACCTCATTGATGAGAAGCGTATTACCGCTTTATGCCATGGACAATTGTGTAAGACACCAATTTTTACCCTAAGGTCCCTCATTTTATCTCATCATATGCATTGGCATTGGGATCATACCTTGGCATCCTCCTTACCCCTCATTCATTGGGTTTGTATTGGGAGAGATCACCAAGCACTATTTGATTGTATCATACTTTGTACTTTAGCATCTTTTCTAACCAAAATACCAAAAATATGCCTTTTTATAGTCTAACTATTTTATAGGTAGTGCACATGCTCACCTTTGATCTATCAAGCTCACATCTAGGGTTTAAGACCCTTAATGCAAGGAGCTCGATCAAGAAATGGTTTACTATGGCTAGAAGCATCATATACGAATCCCCATGATCTTCACATGTTATTTTGATCAAGAAATCATCAAGAGTTTGGAATTGGTTTGCCTTGGAAACCCTAATTCATCTGGGTATCTTGTGTGACTTCTTCAACAAGCTTCTTCACCAATTGATCAAATATTTCAAGGGATACTTCAAATTTCATCATCTTATGCATATATGATCTCCCATGAGTCCCGAAAGTCAATATAATTGAAAGCTAGCAAGTTGGTTGATGGTGGTTGACCAGAGGAATTCATCTAATCAAAACTGGGGTTACCTAGACCCTATCTCCTACAATTTTTGTCATATGAAAATGATTCCAAGAGAAACATTACTCTAAATGACATTCCAAACAACTTTCATGTTGAGGTATAGAGCTAGTTTTGCTTGGAAAGTCATTGTTTATGATGAACGATTATAGGTCATTTTGTCTAAACCCTAATTTGGAGGTCAAGTTCCCAAGACCATAACTTGCTCAATTTTTATGAGATGAAATATTTCCAAGTTGCAAAATCAAAATCAAGATATATACTTAAACTTTTATTTTTGGAGGAAGAGCAAATTCAACTTTTATGTGCATGTGATATGAGGATACATTATAGGTCATTTTGGACCAATACCATTGAACAAGTGATTTTCCTCATCTTCAAAAATGCATAACTCCTTCATATTAAATCCAAATGAGGTCAAATTTATGACTATTTTAAAGGACTTTGAGAGAGATATAACTGTGATGAAGGAATGTTTCTCATTTGAAGCTCGCATAAAAAGTTAGCCAAGGTGGAATAAGTGAACATATGGCTTGACACTTAGATTTTTTTTGATATGTTTGATTTTCCCAACTTCCACCTCAAAATTCATCATAATCCAAGCTTCAAATGAAAAAGTGTTCAATATTAAAGTTGTTCCTCTTGATCTAACCTATCAAAAAAGTCCAATTTTATCCAATTTGGACAAGATATGAGCGATCTGCGCATGGCTTGAACATTGGATCATCATTTGGCATAAGTGAACTTGAACCTTCCATACACCAATGCATAACTTTCCAACATGACTTCAACAATGTTTGTACTCAATTATGGACCAGAAGAAGTGATTACATGGGCCTGTTACACGCCCATGCACCCATTCAATGTACATTGCTATTTTTGGATCTTCATTTCAAGTGTGCAAATATCAATTGGTTTGGCTATAAATAAAACCCATTGCCATCAGAATTAAGGACCTGGCACGCCAGCTTTGAATCCCAACCTTCAAACCCTCTCATTTCAAAGGATAACCTTAATAATTTCCATTTGAAATTGAGTTTGAATCTCACTGTTTTGAGATTCAAATCTCCAAGAGTCTTGTGCCTTTTGATCATTCAATTCCACTCCATCAAGTGTCCTGAGCAAGATCAAGAGCAAGATCGATTGAATATAGACCTGCATTGAAGGTATTTTCCAGAATTTTTCATCTATTCGATTCTCACTCAATTCTCCATAATTCTTCTTGATCTTTGGTTGTCTGAAGTTCTACCAATGTAGGCAACAATATTGAGTTGGTTTGAGGTAAAATCGAAGCAACTCAGATCATGCACCTCAAACTTGAACTCCTTGTATCTTTCAATATACTTGGAGTTAAGAGAAATTGAGGCTAAATTCGAGCTCCTGAGCATTTTTACTTTAAATTCATGTCCTTCTTTTTTATTTTAGTGATGGTTGAGAGTGAACCATTCCGGTGAAGCTCACCGGAGAAGGAGACCGAAGCTTTGGTTCCGGTGACGTGCTGGCACTCATTTGAACCACATGATCCTTTTCAAATGTTTTACTCTCGTGCCTTGGTTCTGCATACCACTCATACATCGCTTTGACTCGTGCCCACCATTGAACGCGCGCTAGCAGCCACTTGATCTTCCACCTCAATTAATGAGGGAGATCAAGTGGTCAACGTTTTTTCCTATTTTCTGATTTTTATTTTATTTGGTTTATTTTTATTAATTCATATTAATTTTAATATTGATCCAAAAAATATGAGAGTTTCACCCAAAAAAATTAAATAAATTCCTCTTTCATTTTCTGAATTAAAATTATTTTTTTGGATCATTATTAATATTTTTCATGATTTAATTTTTTTGTGAATATTTTTAATTGTTTAAAAATAGTTTTAAGTTTCCAAAATTAATGAAAAAATTTCTCCAAGGTCCTTTGTACTTGTTTGACCTATGATAAACCTCATGGCCATTTCTTTGGTGTTTTGATGAGGTTTTAGGATTTTGACCAACCATAATTTAATTTAATGTATTATTTATTTGATTTTAATTGTTTAAATGCAAAATAAATTATATTGAGTATTTGATATTGACTTGTTGAGTTTGACTTGTGTTGTTGGACCTTGGTAAAGGTTGATTTGACTTTGTTGAGTTAAAATCATTGGATTTAGGGGATTGAAGAAATATACATTTCATCTCCCAAAATGAATGAATGATTTTAATTTGGTAAAAGTCCTCTTTTGACCAATTTGTGTTGATTCCATTCCCCCTCCCTCTTCATCTTGATCCCATTCTCTTCTCATTCATTTCATGGACCTATAATATCTCTATATCCTAAGCCTAGTTGATTGTAAAATCAACAAAACTATGGATGAGATTAGATCCACCTCTTTTGCATATTCTTTTAAGTGTGGTATGTTTTAGGAGTATGGTTGATGCTTGTCGTGACTATATATAAAATATAGTCTATCGGGTACTTGACTGCAAGTGCACAGTCCAGTCGCTTTAGTTTTAAAAGATATCGATCCCACAGGGACCTATGGTCAAACTAGTGTTACTAACGTCACTATGTTTAGCTAAGGGAATGATTAGTAGAAGTTCGGGTGCAGAATAGTAAATCTAGGGGAAATTGTGTTTTAAGAAATAATTGATGGAAGGAATCAGTATGCAACGCATTAATTGTCAGGGATTCGATAAGTCACCGGTGAATAGTTTAAATGCCAAATATCTCTCAGTAGAAAATATTTAATTAAAAAGCTTTATCTCACACTCTCGTGATTGTTGATTCGGCCTATAGCTTTAAGTCAGAATGTACGCTCTCGCTATCCCATTTGAAGTTAAAATTACTTTTTAAAAATAAATAAGTTCTAATTGCTTTTAAAGTGCTTTCGCTATGTTTAAACTCAATGCCTAATTTTTACTATCCAGCTCGAGCCTCACGCTCTCGCGATTGTTGGTTCTCACCTTAGTTAATTTCCCACTCTCGTGGCAAAACCGTATTAAATAGCTTCTCACGCTTTTGTGATAAAGTTAAATAAATTTAAATTAAAAACTTCATCCTAAAAGATTGTTTGAGAAAAAGAGTTTTCACCGATTATTATTAAATCCCATCTAATCAAATTGCTACATACCGATACCGGTAATTTAGCCGGACATGTTAAATAAGGAAAACACAGAGCATAAATAGATCAACATTGTGACAAACATAATTATAATAATAATTGGTCAATAATAATCATAATTTAATAAAAACCTGGCAATCGAAGTAACATAGTATAGCGAATCTCGGAGTACTTGAGCAGTCCTCCACAAGTTGGTAGGCTTCTACTTCTTCAATACAAATTGTTTACTAAAATTAAATAAAGTGTAGTAGTTCCCCAGTGTAGGAAACTACTACTATGGCTAACAGGAAAACGGAAGGGAAAAGGGAAAAAGGAAATTCTAAAAAGAATGGCAAATGAACTAAGGCAACAGAAACAAAGTTGCTGAAAAGAAAATAACTAAAAAGCTAGAAAGCTGTAAAAATTAATTGCAGAGCGTAAGTGTAGATGTAGGCGTCAATTTTTCCAACTTTGGTCCTTTATATATTGCTCCTTTAGGTCTTGGTGGTTGAGAAATTTAAGGAGGACTGGTTTGAATGAGGAATCCGGGGGAGTCGTGCTATTGGAGAGATTTTAGGCACGTTTAGGTGCCTGTGATTGACTGTTTCAAAGCGTAAATTCTGGCCGCGCGACGCTCGTCATGGGCTTAATGTAAACGCGAATACATTACCCATTCATACATGGTTGTTAAGTGGATTGTTAAGATAACTGATATTCAAGTAAACGCGAAAGATACTGTGACGACACGAGCATTAAGCATTAACGTAGATCTCTCCTTTGCACAAGCCAGTTCGAATCATGCTATTATAGCTCAACCTAATGTCTCTGTTCCTATTTCACTCGGTTTTATTCTAGCGCAATCACATTAAGCCCTTTGCCTCCGCACACACTTAGTGAAGTAGCCGGTTAGTGACTTTGATCCTTTTCTTCGCACGGCGGTCTGTGTAAGACCCCAATTTTGTCCCTAAGATCCCTCATGGCATCATAACATTGCACTTGCATTATCTCAAGGATCATTAGCATCTTGGTTCCCTTTGTCCTTGGGTGGAACTTCTTGTGAGTGGTTTGAGATCACCAAGCATGCTTGAATTATATATCATTTCTTTTCTTATTTTGTTTACTAACCAAAAGCACAAAAATATGTAACTAACATCTTTTGTTTGTAGCTTGAGCAATCACAAGGTCCAAAGCTTCTAGGAGATCTTTTGTGCAATGATAAGGCCAAGAGGAAATGATAGCAAGCATGGTAATGGTTCCCAAAGCTCTCATCTAACAAGTATGCCTCCCTAGCATCTCAATTCATCATTTTGATTAAAGCAAGTCAAAGGGTTTGAGGTTTGTGCCCCAAAGAAGCCCTAATTCATCTGTGCACCATAATGCCTTGCTCTTGAAGCAACCTTAGCCCATGATCAAATGCAATAAAGGGAAGTCCTTTAATTCATCACTTCATGCATATTTGAACTTATTTGAGTATCCTCAATCATCAATTCATCAAGATATGAGTCATGGCCTTGAGAAGCTGATCAGTCAATTCATCTGACTATTTTGAAATGCACTGAGACCTAAAGTTTTATGTGTTGGTCAAATGGAGATGGTTCCAAAAGCAAAAATGTTCTTAAGGACAATATGAACAACTTTCATGTTCATCAAAAAATTTATTTGAAGCTTGGAAGGCCATCTCCCATTCCAATACATTATAGGTCATTTTGACTGAAACCCTAATTTTGGGTCAACTTCCCAAGGACATAACTCATTTATTTTTTATGATTTTAAGGTGGGATAAAATGAATTGGAAAGCTTAAGATGTATACTTCAAATGTCATGTTGAACAAAATTTCAAAATCTCAAAGGAAATACATGTGATAATGCAAGACATTACGGGTCCCTTTGGGCCAAATGCATTGAAAGGCAAATAAGTCCAACTTCAAATGCCCATAACTTCTTCATCAAAAATCCAAATGATGCAAAATTTAAGTCCAAATTCATTTGGGTCTTGCATCATCAAGACAGAAGGGCTTGAAGATGGTTCATTTTGACAAATTTCTCAAAAGCATATTTTGAGCATTAAACTTCATGGCCTGTTTTCACAAATTTCCACATTCCAAATGAGTTTTTGTCCAACATAACACTTGTTCCTTATACAAAGACCTTTCCAACCATTACTCACATGCCATGTTGCATTTTTTCAAGTGGTATTTTCAAAGAGATGAAGTTTTAGGCACAATTGTGGAATTTATTTTGAAACTTTATGCACAAGCAAATTCAAAGCAAATTACACGTCGATTTCATTCCAGACTGAGCTCAGGTTGCATTTGGCATTGATTTTGGGCCTTGTGCATGATCATGCAAGCCCATGCAAGGATTGTCCAATCTCATGCACACGACTTTGATCACCTTCTCCTTGCCATTTCCTCTATAAATAGAAGCTCTATCCCATTCAAAATTCACCCCTGATTCAATCTGAAATGCTGCAGAAATCAAAACCCAGCCATCACTAAAGGAATTTCTATTTTCTTCTAAAAAATTCAGATCTGAATTTCAACTACCTTGGTTGATTTTCAGACCTATAATTCCCCAGCCTTGCTTCCTCTTCATCACTAGATCTCACTACAAGCTTTGGTTGTGAAGGATCGTGCTCACCATACCTGCATTTCAAAGGTGGATATCAGAACTTTTTCTCTTCGAAACTCTTTGATCCTTGCCTATTTCTTGAGTTCCTTGGTGTGGCTGAAGTCCTCTCAATAGAGGCATCTGATTTGTGCTTTCAATTTTGTAAAAACATGAAGTTCATGATGAACACCATCGAGCTTCCATCTTTGATTTCTCCCTTAATAGAAATCTAGAGTGTAAGTGAATGGTATAGGAGTGATGTACATCACTTCCTCTTTCGATTGATGCCTAGATCGTTCATTTTGGTTTCCATTTTTTGTTCTGCAAATTTTTGAAGTGACCGGAGGTTGGCCGGAGAACACGGTGGCGCTGGCCACCGTCTGGTCTCCAGATTGGATCTGAGCCGTCCATCTCAGTTTCCAGATCTAATCTCGTCCACACATTGTTATGACTTCCAATAATGCACCATGTGTTTCAGTTGACTAAGGACCTTGGTGGAAGCGCGCTCAAAGGCCGTGTGATGTGCCAGCTCAATTAATGAGCCACCATCCAACGTCTCTCCTCTTTTCCTTTTTTTAATTTCTGATTTCTATTTTCTTTATTTCTTTTAATCCCCTTTTATTTCAAAAATCAATATCTTCTTTATTTTTAATCCAAAAATTATGGGACCAATTGCATTAGTCTCCAAATAATTTCTAGTTTCTATTTCTGATTTTTAATATTCTTTATGTTGTCATTTGATATTTTTTATGAATTTTCTCTTTTCTGGTTGTTTTTAATTCATTTTAAATAGTTTTTGATATTCAAAAAATACAAAAATATTTTCCTAACCTATTTGAATGATGATGAATCTATGAAAAAAATTCTCATCATTTTTTAATTGATTTGAGATTTATTTGAGATTTTAGTTCAATTAGGTTATTTTTATTCATTTTTAATTGATTAAAAATAGTTTCTCACTTTTAAAAATGCTGAATTTTTTTGTCAAACTTTATTTGACCTTGTTGAACTTGGGATAAATTACTTGGACCTTTCAAGGTTGATTTGAAGTAATTTTGAAGTTTGACCTTTCTTTTATTTTTAATTCAATTTTATTTTAATATTAAAAATGCCAAAAATATTATGCTCATTGTTTGATCTCCAATCTCCATCTCATTCCTGATTTCTTATTGTTTGACTTTGACTTTCAATGTCAATTGGTCAATACATATGGATTGGTACATCTTATTCCATCTTATGCATTTTGATCTTTCCATTTCCTTATCCATTCTTCATCTCCTTCTTCCTTCTTCTTCTTCTTTCTTTTTGATCAATGAGTTGAAGGTTGATAAGTTAGCATTGATTAGGAAGACTTAATCTTCCTTGAATCAAATCTAATTCATCTTGATCATTTGATCAAGTGAATGGCTTTGCATTAAGGATAGGTTGTTTTCTAAATAATGCAAAGGACTTAAACCAATACAAGATCAATTCTATTTTTTTTCTTCTTGGCATGGCATGTTGTTGGAACTTGGTTCACTAATCAAGACTTCTAACTTGTGTTGTTGCCTACATTATTATTGACCGGGCTCAGATAGTTGTGACTTCTACATAAGTCCAATTATGATTGCTTAACATAGCGCTAAATTTGCCTTATGGCACACTAACTACTAACACTAACCATTAACAACTAACATTTACTTTTTGCTCTTTATTTTTAATGCAATTTACTATTCTTGCACATATTATCCATGTGTTTTTCTCTTTGCTCACTTGAGCACATGTTTATGTTAATGCCATTTGCCTTTTGCTCACTTGAGAACATAATTGTGTATATACTATTGTCCTTGTGTTTTTGTTTTGATTGTTGAGAACCAAATGCAAAGAAGTGGACTTAGATTCTAGGACACACCCTATGCAAAGAATGGAGAAATAGACTTAGATCTTAGGACATTCCCTATGCAAAATTGGAGCAAAAAGGACCTTAATGATGAATATGGACCAAATCTCTAAACTCATTCTTGTCCATCCTTGGTTTACTTCATGAAACTTTTGATGTGTGTGCTTTTGTGCTAGGGAATTCCCACTTGAGCTTCATTGGAGGACCATTGCCATGTTCATCCAAAGTGAAAGACACAAGATACATTGAGGATCTCTTAAGAGGCTTTTTTGATGATTGCTTATGCTTTGTGTAATTGCTTATTCCAAAGGATGGGAGCTACTTGGATCATCTATATGATCTCAAGAGAGGGACACCATTGTGGTTTTGATTCTTCATCCCTCATCTTTTTTCTTTACTTAGGACTTAGCCATTCTTCTTCTTCTCTCCACTCTAACCCAAGCCAAAACATTTTGTGCAAACATTTGACCATTGTTTTCAAACATTAGAAACCTAAGCCTTATGCTTTTGATTTTCAAACCTTCTTTTCATAACACTTATTTTGAATTGAATCTTTAAGTCAACTTTGACCATTTTGTATATACTTCTAATTAGTAAATATAACCCATTCAAATGACTTTTTTGTGGTTCCAATGGCCACTTTCTTAATCAAATTTTCCATAACCTTTAGTTATTAGGTTTGAGTTATCCTTGTGGTAGATGTAATACTCACCTATATCCTTAGTGATGGACAATGAGTCTTCCATGCTTATTATAGGGTTAACCCCTCACTAGTATGTTGAAGCTATCCTCACATGGTGGATTTGTGGTTTTAGGTTGAGTTTTCTCCCTTGGATAACAAAAGACCTCAAGGCTTTTGGACCAATCAATTCACCAACTCATTTTGAGATTTTTACCCTGAACTACGAGGTTTTTATCCTAATCTTTTTATAAGAGGGTACGTAGGCAATGAGTTCATCCATCCAAACATAAAGTGTAAATAAACTTGTACATTCTCTTCTCATCACTTCAATCATGTTTGCACAAATAAATTTTCATAAAACAACAACCTTGCAAAAAGTATGGAAAGGGCTCCCTAGGAGTACCTAGGATGTTTTGGGTGCCTAACACCTTCCCATTGCATAACCAAACCCCCTTACACAGATCTCTGTTCTCTTTTACTAGTTTTTGTTAAAACTTTTAGGTTTTTGTTCGCTTTCTAACCATTCCTTTGGATAAATAGAAGTGCGGCGGCGACTCGACTTGTATGATTTACCTTGGATTTAGTCAATATCTCTAATGGTAACGAATATCCCGCTACAGAAAAGTGGCGACTCTGCTAGGGACTCTTTTGCCTAGTGGGTTTTGCCTACTTTTCATATTTTGTTGTATTGTATTGTTTTGTGACATATTTTTATGCAATTTGGGATTCCTGTATTGTATGTAATGATTGATTTGCTTGATATTAATTCCTTGTATGCTTGGTGATCTTTGTGAGATGAGTTCTATACCCGAACTCGAGTGCACTTAGGATAGGAGAATGGCATAGTCTTGTTGACTTGTGTGGAGTTATTCCTTAGCAAGTTGACTTGCAAGCCCATTCATTTGGTGGAGGTCATGTTGGGATCAATAATGTCATACAAGTAAGTTGTGGTTAGACATTACTCTTTCCAATATAGACCTTAGAAGCCAAGGACCTTAGTTTACCAAGCCCATCTTGGCCTATTCTTAGGATGTAGTGCGAAAGTCGTTCAAGTGTAAGATTTGATACGATTGTTACGCGATACTACACTCATAAGAGTCTCTCTTGAGAATATTTTTGGAATACGAGTAGTCGTTTATCCGATAATATCCGAAAGATGGGATGATGACTATGGGAACCTCTTGTAGAACATGTTTGGCAGGTTTAAACCGTAGTACACTCCCTTTGTGTGGTTCTTAACCAAGACTCCATGCTCGTGACTTGCAACAAACCCTTGATTCATGGTTGATCCGTTCATGTATCCTTAATATCAATGGAACTTGGATGTTGATAAGGTGTAAACCATAATCCACCAAAATGGATGATTGATATTAAGGATAATATGATCCATCCCATGACCTTTGTTTGGTGTGCTTTGCTTGATCCTTGAGTGTGATTGTTGCATTCATGCATTCATGCACCCATTTGCATCCATATCATCAATAATAAAGAAATTTTTCAAGGAACTTAAGGGGTCTATTTGCAAATTTTCAGACATGGAAAGACAAAGAAGGAATACAAAGAAGTACAATTTCAGACAACCAGACTTGAAAGAGCTAAGGAATTTGACGTCCTATGTATTAGATCCCTTGGGTTTCAAGGCTCGTTTTGGGAAGCTTCTTCCTCTTCTGACTACTCAGGTGGACGAAGGGTTGATGAGTGTATTGGTGCAGTTTTATGACCCTCTGTACCGTTGCTTCACGTTTCCGGATTTCCAGCTTTTGCCTACACTTGAGGAGTATGCCTACCTTGTGGGTATACCTATTCTAGACCAGTTGCCGTTAAGTGGCTTGGAGAGTATTCCTACTTCTCAAGAGATAGCAGACATGTTACACATAGATGAATCTCTGGTTGGTGCTCATATGACTGCCAAAGGTGGAATTCAAGGTCTCCGTTCTGAGTTCCTCATCGCTCAAGCTACTATGTATGGGAAGGCCATGAGTGAGGATGCCTTTGAGGCCCTATTTGTACTTCTCATCTATGGGTTGGTATTGTTTCCCAACATCGATAAGTTTGTGGATGTGAACGTTATTAGGATCTTCTCTACTCTTAATCCCGTTCCGACTCTGTTGGGAGATGCCTATTTCTCTTTTCATATGAGGAATGCAAAGGGTGGTGGTGCCATTGTGTGCTGTTTTCCTCTGTTGTATAAGTGGTTTATTTCTCACTTACCTCAGACGGTCGCTTTCAAGGAGAACAAAGGATGTCTACGGTGGTCCACGAGACTTATGTCTCTCACTAATGATGATATCTCTTGGTATAACCGTGTGTATGATGGTATACCGATTATCGACTCTTGTGGTGAATTCTCCAATGTACCTCTTCTTTGTACATGTGGTGGGATTAACTACAACCTTGTTTTGGCACGTCGTCAACTTGGGTTCCCCCTAAAGGATAAACTTAATAACATTCTGTTAGAGGGTGTGTTCTTCCAGGAGGGTAAAGATCCCCAAGGCTTGAAGGGCAGAATGGTTCGCGCTTGGCGCAAGATTCATAAGAAAGGAAGGAAAGAGTTGGGTCCTAAGAATTGTGTTGCTATGGAACCTTACACTGCTTGGGTAGGAAGAGAGCGTCTGAGTATCTCATGCCTTACGAGTATCCGAGACCTACACCTTTGGTTATGGCTGAGCCTTCAACCCTCCTTGACCAAGGAGTAGAGGAGTTGAGAGACGAAGACCGTTCACGTGCCTGGATCCGTGAACGAGAAGAGTTACTTCAGCAGATTAAGGAGAAGGATGCTTTGATAGAGTTTCTCGAGCATCAGGTTATTGATGATCCTGATGATGCATGGACTTCTCTACTTCCTCAATCTTCCAAGTTTTGGAAGAGGAAGTACGACCGACTCGCCAAGGAGAAAGCAGATATGGAGTCAGCCTACGAGAGGAAGGTGAAGAGGATTCGTGCATCCTATCTTCCGGTGTCCCGAGCTTTGGATGATTGTTTCTAGGGATCCATAGGATGATTAGTTTCCTTTTCTCTTGTATATGATTGACAACGTTGTACTTCTTTTCCCTGATATTATTTGATGAGATATTTCCATATGTGATAAATGTTTAATATTATCAAAATTTGCAAATAGAACCCTAAAGTTCCTTTGAAAATAAAAGAAAAATCATATGCACGAGCATTGCATGCATCATGTGCATAAGCAAGTTTTGTTCCCGGCTCCTTGTCCTGTGGTCTAACTCTGTGTTCTTCATGCATTTCAAAGACAAGCTGACTCACCGGTACTACACCAGAGCCAACATTTCAAGACTGATGGATCATCTGGAACAAGAAAACCGCGAGCTGAAAGAGGAAATGGCCAGATTAAGTGCCTTGATGGAATCATTCTTGGCTTCTCAAAGCCAGTCTTCTCCGACATCTTCAACTCCTCCCCAGAGGACAGCCATCTCTGAGATTGTATCCTTAACTGTGCCTGCAGCCAGTGCACACTTTGCTCCAGCGTCCATGCCAGCCGGATTCCCGTGGAGGATGCCTCCCAATTTCATGCCCGAGGGTCCTGCTCCCACCTTTGCTTCTATGTCGGCATCTAGCCCGGTCCTTGTTGTTCCTCCTCCTGTCGTGCATACTTTGCCTAGAGTAGACGACACCATCTATCATTCTGAGCCATCTGAGGGTCCGGATGTCTATGAGAAGATGGATGCTATGAATGATCAATTTCTTGAGCTTCGCAAGGAATTTAAAAGTCTCAGAGGAAAGGATCTTTTCGGCAAGTCTGTTGCCGAACTCTGCTTGGTCCCTAATGTGAAGATCCCTGTGAAATTCAAGGTCCCTGACTTTGAAAAATACAAGGGAAATAACTGCCCTCTCAGCCATCTGGTCATGTATGCCAGGAAGATGTCGACTCAGACCTACAACGACCAATTGCACATCCACTACTTTCAAGACAGTTTGTCCGGTGCCGCTCTGCGTTGGTACATGGGTTTAGACAGTGCGAACATCCGATCCTTCAACGATCTTGGCGAGGCCTTCGTCAAGCAGTACAAGTACAATGTGGATATGGCTCCCGATAGGGCCATGTCACAGAAGGACAAGGAAACGTTCAAAGAGTACGCCCAAAGGTGGCGAGAGTTAGCAGCACAGATCGTGCCTCCTCTAGAAGAGAAAGAGATGACTAAGATCTTTTTGAAGACCTTAAGTTCTTTTAATTATGAGCGGATGATTGCTAGCGCTCCTTCTGAGTTCACCGAGATGGTGAATATGGGGATGCGTCTAGAAGAAGGGGTTAGAGAAGGACGTCTAACCAGAGAAGAGGGCTCTTCTGCCAAACGTTATGGGTCGTTTGCGAAGAAGAAAGATGGAGAGGCACATGCTGTGACATCCCATGAGAAACCAAGAAGACCCTCTATGAGGAGAAAGACCGTGCGTCCCACCGGTAACCAGCACCAGGTGGCTCATATAGCACTTGTCTTCAGAGATAATCAGCAGTACCAGCAACATCACAACAATCAGCAACCACATCCGCAATATCAACATCAACAGCACCGTCCGCAACAGCAGGCCTACCAGCCTCGAAACAATAATCAAACCAGCACGAGTTACGAGAGGAAAAGGGTCACCTTCGATCCTATTCCAATGACATATGCAGAATTATATCCCTCTTTGATAGAGAGGAAGTTGATTACTCCGCGAGACCCACCGGCTATACCTGCTAACCCCCAGTGGTGGTATAAGCCCGAATTACACTGTGTTTACCATTCTGGTGCTCCCGGCCATGATGTGGAGAATTGTTACCCTTTGAAGACCAAGGTTCAAGACCTTGTAAGGTGTGGCATTCTGTGTTTCGAGGACGTAGGTCCTAATATGAAGAAGAACCCATTGCCCGAGCATGGGAAATCTGTCAACATGGTCCAGGGTTGCCCTGGCAAGTACTAAGTCAAATATGTCAATCATATTCGACAATCACTGGTCGAGATGCATCATTTGCTGTGTGATTATAGTCATTATGAGCATGACCATGATAGATGTCGAGTTTGTTCTGTCAATCAAAGGGGTTGTCGCCAGGTGCGTAAAGATGTTCAGGAAATGCTGGATGAAGGAGTTATTGAGATCCTTCAAAACAGAAATGTTGACGAAGATGCTGACGAGGTCAACGTAATTTCTCCAGTATTCCGGATCCCCGAACCTGTTATCATCAAGTATGATGGTAGCAAGCAAAAGGTTTCTCCTACATTAACCATCAAGCCAGCTGGCCCAATACCATACTCATATGAGAAAGCGGTTCCCTATCGCTACAATGTTGTCGCAGTAGAAAATGGGAAAGAAGTGTCCTTGCCATCTTCCTCTGTTGTTAACATTGCGGATGTTAGTGGTTTGACCCGCAGTGGTCGTGTATTTTCAGCACCCTCAAAGCCCCAAGCTAATGCTGATACTCGTGTTGAACGCCCGATTGGGAATGCAGTGAGCACTCCGAATTCGAAACTTGTTGTTAAGCCCTCCTCTACATTGAAAACTCTTGCTTCTGTTGGCCCAAGCGGGAATGTGAAAGAAGACTGTGATGAGATGCTGAAGCTCATCAAGAGAAGTGAGTACAATGTTGTAGACCAGCTTCTACAAACGCCATCCAAAAGGTTTTGGATGTGGCATATGTAGATCATGATGTCACGATAGAACAATTCGATAGCATTGTTGCAAACATGACTGCTTGTAACAACTTGAGCTTCTATGACTCAGATCTCCCCGAGGAGGGAAGAGACCACAACTTGGCATTACATATATCTATGGGTTGCAAAGACGAAGCCATGTCCAATGTGCTGGTGGACACTGGGTCATCACTAAACGTATTGCTAAAAACCACTCTTTCGAAACTGTCATATCAAGGGCCTCCCATGAGGCATAGTGGAGTAGTTGTGAAGGCTTTCGATTGGTCTCGTAAAACTGTGATTGGGGAAGTTGATCTCCCAGTCAAAATCGGACCAAGTGATTTCCAAATTACCTTCCAGGTTATGGACATTCACCCGTCGTATAGCTGTCCCTTAGGCAGAGCATGGATTCACGAGGCGGGCGCCGTGACATCCACCCTACACCAGAAACTGAAGTTTGTGAAGAATAAGAAGCTGGTGGTGGTAAGGGGAGAAAAGGCTCTCCTGGTTAGCTATTTGTCTTCCTTCTCATACATAGATACTGAGGATGAAGTTGGAACTCCTTTCCAAGCTTT
Source organism: Lathyrus oleraceus (assembly GCF_024323335.1). Lineage (NCBI taxonomy): Eukaryota > Viridiplantae > Streptophyta > Magnoliopsida > Fabales > Fabaceae > Lathyrus > Lathyrus oleraceus. The sequence goes on from NC_066583.1 coordinate 398,289,118, forward strand.
ATCTATTGTTGAGCCTATGGAGAAGAGAACTCCTTCATTTGCTTCCTATAAAGATGCAAAGTTGGCCATTGAGTGTGGTGCAACTGCTGGTTTAGGGAAGATGATTGAGCTAGAAGACAACAAGTCTCGGGCTGGCATAGGTTATTCGTCTGGGGTTTTCAACATGCAAGGGTTGTTCAAGAGTGGAGGTTTCATCCACACCAGTCAAGATGAGGAGGCTGCTGCCATTCTGGAAGAGGACGAAGAGGATTCTGGCAACTTCGTCATCCCTGGGGGAATTTGCAATAATGGGGTCGCTGTGGATATTCCAACAGTCATCCATAAGTCGAAGTAATGTTCATTGTGTTTGAAAACCCTCCTCCCATGCCAAAAGGAGGAGTGATGACATTGTTGGCGCATAAATACAATGATATTTTCATTCAATAAATTCATGCTAAATGTTTGTTTTTCCAATTATTTTCCCTTTTCGCTTTTTGCATGAAATTGGTGATCACATAAAACCTAAAAAATAAAATAAAATAAAATCAATCTTTTCATCTGCATAATGATTTGCCTTGTTTGAATTCTAAAGCTTTTCATATCCAAAATCATTATACAGGTTGATCAAACCCATTGAACATAATGACCCAACACCATCTCCTAACTTTGAATTCCCTGTATTTGAAACGGAAGAAGATGATGTTGAAGAGATTCCTGACGAGATTACCCGTCTACTGGAGCATGAAGAGAAGATGATTCAGCCGCATCTTGAGAATCTGGAAACAGTCAACTTGGGGTCTGAAGATTGTGTGCGAGAAGTGAAGATTGGGGAACTCCTTGAAGAATCTGTTAAGAAGGGGTTGATTGAATTGCTACGAGAATATGTCGACGTCTTCGCCTGGTCATATGAAGACATGCCCGGTCTAGATACCGATATTGTGCAACATTTCTTACCCTTGAAGCCTGAGTGCGTGCCTGTGAAGCTGAAGCTCAGAAGAACTCATCTTGATATGGTAGTGAAGATCAAAGAGGAAGTTCAGAAGCAAATTGATGCGGGGTTTCTGGTGGCTTCTACATATCCTCAATGGGTGGCCAATATTGTGCCCGTGCCTAAGAAAGATGGAAAAGTCCGAATGTGTGTGGACTATAGAGACTTGAATAAAGCTAGTCCGAAAGATGATTTCCCTCTACCGCCTATTGATATGTTGGTAGATAATACAACTAAATTCAATGTCTTCTCATTTATGGACGGATTTTCTGGATATAACCAGATCAAGATGGCACCCGAGGATATGGAAAAGATAACATTCATCACACCTTGGGGAACATTCTGTTATCGAGTGATGCCCTTCGGTTTGAAGAACGCCGGAGCCACGTATCAATGAACTATGACCACCTTGTTTCATGATATGATGCACAAAGAAATTGAGGTATATGTCGATGATATGATCGCTAAGTCAAGAACGAAAGTTGAACATGTAGAGCACTTGTTGAAGCTTTTTCAGCGTTTGAGGAAATATAAGCTTCGTCTGAATCCCAACAAGTGTACATTTGGAGTCCTTTCCGGCAAGTTATTGGGTTTTATTGTCAGTGAAAGAGGTATTGAGGTTGATCCTACAAAGGTCAAAGAAAGACAAGAGATGCCTGCACCCAAAACTGAGAAGCAAGTCCGAGGTTTTCTTGGTCGCTTGAATTTTATTTCCAGATTCATCTCCCACATGTCTGCCACATGTGCGCCAATATTCAAGCTCCTCCGGAAAGATCAGTCTCATGATTGGGCGGAGGATTGCCAGAAAGCTTTCGACAGAATTAAAGAGTATTTGTCTGAACCTCCAATCCTGCCTCCGCCTATGGAAGGAAGACCATTGATTATGTATCTGACTGTTCTTGAAGATTCAATTGGTTGTGTCTTGGGTCATCAAGACGAATCAGGAAAGAAAGAGTATGCTATTTACTACCTGAGCAAGAAGTTCACTAATTCTGAGTCTCGATACTTGTCGCAGCCTAAAAAAGGAATGCGAAAAATAACAACCGACGAAAGAAATGACAGAAGAGTCGCCACCGTGCGTTATTCATCCCAAAGGAGGGAAAGGAAACGCTCGAATTAAACCTGGAAAAAGGAATGGAAAAGACAAGGTCTCGCAACCAAATCTTGGGTTCGGGAGTCGATTATGCGAAGGGAAGGTATTAGTACCCCTACGCATCTGTAGTACTCTACGGGATCCACTCTTGTTGTTCTTGTCTAAAGGGTGTGGGTTTATCTATTGTACTATTTACTAAAAGAGGGGTCAAAAGAAAATGACTCGCACGGATGTCGCATCCACTGCATACGTATCTCATCTGAATATGAGAATCAAAGTCTTCGCAGCTCGGCTACCTATGGGTTAAAGAGGAGTGTGCTCGCTAAGACATCGCGTCTTATGCCTACGTATCTCATCTGAAATGAGAATCAGAGCAAGCCGTAGTTCGGCTAACCTATTTTTGTTTGTTTTGTGTTTTAGATGAACGACGTTACTACACAATCTACCGGATGCTCGACCTTGGGAGACTTATTCGCCTGTAGTAGAAGGAGTTAACGTGTTCTTAGGAGAAGAAAAATCAATGAGTTTGTTTGTGTTTTAGGAATGCTCATGCAAAAAGGAGGTCCTAGACGAAGGAACCGTGCTACCTTAATTGACATGCAAACGAGAGACTATACGAAGCCTGGCAATCCTATGGGGAGACGATCACACCATACAAAACAAACATGCATAAAGTAAACACGCCAACAAGGGGGCTCAACATACATGGGTAGGGCTTTAGTCAAAAGAGGTCATATCATCCTCAACAAACAAGCCATGGAAAGGTAATCAAATGGGCTCTTAACCACTGACACTGAACGTCAGGGTGAGCAGATCAAAAGGGTAATGAGGATAAGACCTCATAGCTCTTAACCCTGGACAGGGTGAGCTCATGACAAAAAGTGGGGATTCAGAAAGGTGGAACCCTCTCCACTGACTGACCGGACAAAAGATCTTCGGCTTTTGTTCTGAAGCATCGACACGTAGTGCGAGCATAAAGAACGACACACTGAATAACGGGGGATTGACTACTAATCCCTTTTATCCGTCAATTGCCTCTTCATGGAGGTCTTTAGCACTGGTGCCTCTTCTTGGAGGTCTTTGGGCACAAAAGTAAACACACAAAAACATTGCCTCCTATCGAGGTCTTCCAGCTAAGAAAGCGGTAAAACGCGGGGAAGATAAAGGGATCAAGAGATCTACCACACGGATAAAAATCCGAAGTAATAACAACTAAAGAAGCAAGAAACCCGGTGATCTCTCAAGCTGGTACCATCAAAGAAAACAGGTCAGCAAGGTAATCGGAATAAATCTCCAGATGGTATCCCACAAATAAAGTGGAATACTAAGCAAGCTATCTCTTCAAGAGTCATGTGAGCCCCCACAAAAACTCAACAAACAGGTTAGAATAACAAGATGGGGTGCAATCAAGAGTTGCACCAAATCAGAATGTAACCACAAGAATCATGCCATTAAAGTTCACAAAAAGCTCACAAGAAGCAACCAAGGGTAGGAGGCCTAGACCTCTTATCAAACAAATGCATCAAAAGGGTATCAAAACTCAAAGTCAGGGGGTAAGGATCCACACATCAAGGCGTGGCATATATACTGAAACATGTTCCCAGAGGCAATAGAAAGCATGTCATAACAAAGCGTGAAATAGATTGGAGAGCAAACAGAAAAAATCAGCTACTGTCGCGATCGCTACTGTCTCGCTTAGCGAAGGCTTAGCGAAGCTTCGCTGCAGGCTCGCCTAGCGATGCGGCTAGCGAATGCCTGCGGGTTATGGATTTTCCATGGATAACAGTACGATTTCAGAAATTAAGTGGTCAAACATTCAAGGCATTATTCTACACATTCATGCACATCTAAAACCACATGTGAAACCTAACGATACCCATTCTTCCAAATTCACCCATGATGCCTCATACATTCAGAAATTTCAAATTGAAAGCATACAGTAATGGAGATAGGGCAAACCTGATTGGAGAGATCGAATGAAATTGAATTGCACCGTTAGGTTTGCAAAGCAATGTTAGGGCTTGTGTGAGAAGTGTGTGAGTCAGAGAGAAAAGTCCCAGAGTCCGAGTGAATTTTTCTTCAGTGTCTGGAGGCTGCTGCAGATTAGTTAGTTTCTCTAGGGTTTTGTTTCGATGAAATTTATAATTTATAACCTGATTTTCGTGGCTTTGTGGGCTCAAATGAGAGAGGTCCAAGTCCAAGATTTTTCTGTTATATATATTTTTTTATTTTCAAGACGCGTGGCCTTCGCCTAGCGAAGAATTTCCTCGCCTAGCGAGCATGATAGTTCAGACTCTGGTGGCTCGCTAGGCGAACCATTCTGCTCGCCTAGCGAGCATGACAGTTCAAGTCATCTTTCCAAATTATGACTTGTGCGCTGGACCTTTGTTCCTTCAAGAGTAATATGTCGAATGATGAATAGGCCTCATTTGAACATGTTGGAAGTAACTCAAGTTATTCCCTAGCCATTTGACCTTCAGTTGACCAACAGTTGACTTTCGATTTCACAGTTGAATTTTGAACTGTACTGAGCCTGTTAAGCTTGATCTTATGAAGAAAACCTCTGAAAATGAAACCAATTAACTTGGATGATATCCAAGCTTCTTGGAAGATAAACTCTTGGAGCTAATTTTGATAGACATGATGAAATGCAATATGAAATGTTAAATGACCTAAAATGAATGCATGAATGAGGAGGGCAAATTTGAAGTGCTACAGCTGCCCCTATTCAATCAACTGTGAACCTGAACGGATGAAAGCAGCGACTATCAGACCTTCAAGGTAAACAAGGATTGAATACCAAAAGAACCAAAGAATTTGCACTCTGTAGGTGACGAAGCGAGGATAGCGAGGCCATTTACTGATGGCGGCTTCAAAACAAATTTGATATTTACCGATATCAAAGAGAGCAGGGCCATTTACCGATGGCGGCTTCAAAACAAATTTGATATTTACCGATATCAAAGAGAGCAAGGCCATTTACCGATGGCGGCCTCAAAACAAATTTGATATTTACCAATATAAAAGAAAGCGGGGCCATTCACCGATGGCGGCTTCAAAGCAAATTTGATATTTACCGATATCAAAGAAAGCGAGGCCATTTACCCATGGCGGCTTCAAAACAAATTTGATATTTACCGATATCAAAGAAAGCGAGGCCATTTACCGATGGCGGCTTCAAAACAAATTAGATATTTACCGATATCAAAGAAAGCGGGGCCATCCACCGATGGCGGTGTCGCATTACGCGAAAAACCGGCGGGAAAAAGAAACAACAGAGTCGCCACCGTGCGTTATTTATCCCAAAAGAGGGAAAGGAAACGCTCGAAGTAAACCTAGAAAAGACATGGTCTCACGACAAAAGAGAGATGGGATCAGGAGTCGGTTATGCGAAGGGAAGGTATTAGCACCCCTACGCATCCGTCGTACTCGACGGGATCCACGCACAAAAGGAGGGATAAAGGTTGCTAAACACTGCTCAAACAAACATCAAACACTAGCTGAAAAGAGACACAGAAAACAAAGAAACTAACTCGGCAGGATATCGGATCCTGGGCCTACGTAGTCTGTCAGGCACAGACATCAGAGTCGACGTAGTTCGGGACAGGGGAAACGTGCTTGCTAGGATGTCGCATCCTATGCATACGTATCTTCTCGGACTAAAGAAGAATCAGAGCACTCGTAGCTCGGCTAACGCACGCCAAACAAAACCACACAGGAAACCGACTGCCAATCACTGGACTTATGTCAGACTCCTACACAAACAGGCAAACATGGAAACCGAATGCCAATCGCTGGACTTACATCAGACTATGAACCAACAAACACACACAGGAAACCAACTGCCAATCGCTGGACTTATGTCAGACTCCAACACACACAAAGGGGTTGAAAAGGAAAAGGGCGCCCGGAGAGATCAGCTCATATCCTGCCTACGTACCTCATCTGGTATGAGGATCAGGGCGACGTAGTTCCCCTACGCAGGGACAAAGGACTAGCCTAACTAGAGACTGGGAAATGACATACTAGAAGGGAGACTAACTCGAGCCTAATAGTTATCATGCAAATTCACCATGGTCCTAGGTTAAGGTTTCTATCTAACTTGCATAGGGAGTAAAGGGATGACACACTGAATAGCAGGAGATGGATTGCACATCTCTTTTATCTGCCAATTGCCTTATCAAAGGACTTTTCCTGCTTGGCACAAAAATAAACAAACACAAGCATTGCCTCTTAAGGAGGACTTCAGACAGGTGCCTGAAAACAATCCAACTCAATCAGTACACAAGTCAAATGAACTAAACAGATAACCAATAGTCAACATCAACAATCTAATAGACAAGCAGTGCAACAAGGTGCATGGCATAAGCTCAACTCAAATGAGCTAAAAGCCACCTACAAAACAAGTCAAGATTAGTCAACATCACACAATCAACCAACTCAAGCAAATGAATCAATCCTCTCATGGCCATGTGCTTCTTATCCTGAAATCAAAACTCAAACATAAGCACAAACCACTAGGACAAGGCCTAGGGTCAAAGATGGAGAAATAATCCAAAACAGAACCTGAAAATTGACATGAATCAACTTAAGTCAACTAAGAACACAATCCAAAAGGTCTCATGTCAATAGCATCAACCAAATTCATTTCATAAACCAATCATGGCAAGGCATGCAAGTTAAAAGCACATTGAGGCAACAGAATGAACAAATGCACATTGATTCAAAAATGATTCAATTAACCTCAAGAAAAATCATGGCTAAACAGAACACACAACATGATCAACACACCAAAAATTAGGGCAATTGGACAAGTTTAAGCATAGTAATCAAATTCCATAAGGCAAGGCAAGCAAAAACAAGTTCAAATAGGACACAATTTGGTACATCAACTTAGCACAAGCCTAAAACAGAATTGGCAAATGATAAAGACCTCAAACCAAAGCCACAACAAGCTTCAATATGTCTAGAAACAATGTGCAAAATTCCACATCCATAGAATAAACAACCATCATTTCACAAATCATTGAAGTTCAAGACCATTCAAAGGCTCACAAATTACAATCCAGAAATAAAAATCTCAAACAAATCAGAAATGAATCCAAATATTCCACAAAAACTCATGAGCATCCACAACATCCAGAGGAAGCATCATACAGAAAATCACATCATTCGGAGTTTATTTGGCATGGCAAAGAAATTCATCAAATTGGACAAGCAAAGGTGTGACGCACATTGTCACACCTACATTCACAAGTTCATATCTCAGCAACCACAAATGATAAAAATGCAAACTCAACACCAAAATGTCCAGCAAGTTGTCTAGTTTTAGCATGTCAAATTTCATAATCATTGGATTAAAACTCATAATTTCACAAATGAAATAGTAAGGCAAGGTTAAGAAAACATGCATGTGCATCAACCCTAGGCAAAATTAATTTCCATCCGAGCACAATTTTTGGAAAAATAACCAAAAAAAAACTAGACATAAAATGTGATCTAATGCAAAAAGTCTCATATTATTTGGATGATTATTCAAGGATTTGTGAGTTTATGAAGTGAAAGAAAAATTAAAAAAAATGCAACCAAGGCATATGAACATGGATGGAATAACATAAAAAAACATGAAATGCAATTTCAATAAACGTCACAAGCCAGAATCGAAGTGAGTATGAATTTGAAATGTGACGCGCCTGGGATTGAAACGCTGCGTTTCATTAATCCCAGTGGCAGGTCAATGGTGACTGGACGCGGTCAAACGAATGAGGACGAATCAAAGCGCCATACAGGATACGACGTGGACCAGTACATGCAAGGTATTTCCACAAACACATGCAAGCCCTAAAAACTCATGCTAAACGGATCAAAACTCGGTCTGGGCAATGTTCTTCACCAAATTCATCATGTTCATCACGCACAGTACCATGCCAATAACATTTGTCTCAAAAATTAAAAACAATCATATCAATGGACAGATCTCTTAACATACAACACGAATCAATCAATATTTTGTCAAGAAATCCACAAACACGCACGAATCAAAGAAAACAAGAATGACACATGAAAGCTTCAATCTAACATATCTTGCTCAAATGTGCATGAAAATTAGTGGTTCAAAGCTCAGTTTCACCAGCATTCAAAGATCTATAACAACATCCTAATCATTTTAAGAATTGAGACATTCGAATTCTAACCTCTTGGAGATGCAGCTTTGGAATTCAGCAGATCTAGGCTATATAATGCTCGAACAGACCTTCCAACTCACTTGTATGGATGAATAGATGAAGAATTGAGACTTAATCTTGCACGATCTTGCCACAATATGAATTCACCATTAATGGATCAAAGCCTCGAGCTGCTCCAACAGTACATGAAATGCTATGGTTCTAGCTTCAAATTTGCTCCACAATACCTCCAGATGAAGAATGAATCAAGAACAATGCAATGTGTTTGGAAAAAATTGAAGAAAAAAATGAGAGAAAATTTGTGAAGAAATTCTAGATCTGGAAATTGTGATGTTGTTATGCAGAAATCTGTTATGCTTAGCCCTTTATACTCCCTCCTAATCATGCTGTTAATCACACTTAAGCCTTTTGTAATTGGATTAGGGAAAATGAGAGTGTTTGTGCAAAATTACTATTTCACCTTATGCATGAGAAAAGCAATGGAACAGTGCACGTGTGGCATGTGAATTCACTTGAAATGCTGTTTTGGAGCCAATGCAAGTGTTAGAATGTATGGACAATGCATTATTTTTAAATTTGAAAATTCCCTCCAAAATTCAAATGAAAATGCAAATATTTTTGTGATGGAAATGCATGGCTTATGATGCATGATTTGGATAGTAGAGATCAATAGAGAAATGTTGCAAAAAGAGCCACTCCATTTGGACATTTGGTGTGAAAGTTATGCATTCTTGAAGTTCAAATTCACTTGGCCATGATTGATCCATATCTTTTCAACCACACATGAGAAATTCATGATCTAGGACTTTTTGGAAATGGGAGAACAATATATTCAACTTTCATGTTGGACAAAATTTCATTTGAAGCTTGGTTGATGATGTAATCTTCAGGAGAAAACCTTTCCATTTTTGGCAATTTCAAATTACAGGTCACTTACTATTTTTGGAAAGTTTTGATCTGACCTCAAATCCTTCAATGTTGATGTTTGAAATGTCAAATGAGACTTGTATGGACATGAATGAGGCCTCTCTAACCATCTCCCACCTTCAAATCCATGATTGAACTGACAGTTGACTTTGGTTGACTTTCTAGGGTTTCAGCTGAATTGCATCTTGACTGATGAGCTTTGAGCCTTCAATGCTTGACCCAATCACTTCAAAATGATCCCTAGGTCACATGAACTCATTGAACCAACCCTAGGTCTTTGCTTCCATAGAAAATGCACTTGCTTGCTTGCACAACTGAATCTCCTGACCAGTCTTGATTGATGACTTGATGAACTATGCAATGACCTATGCAAATGTTAATGACCTAAAAAATGAAAATGTATGTACAAATGGGAGGTGCAAATTTGAGGTGCTGTAGCTGCCCCTATTCAATCAACTGGGAACCCGAACGGATGAGAGCAACGGCTGTCAGACCTTCAGGGTAAACAGGGATTGAATACCGAGGAATCGTAGAAATTTGCACTCTGCGGGGATCCAAGAAAAGAAAGTTCACCAACGGCAACTTCAACTGGATCTGATATTTATCACTGAACCAGACAAGATGTCTACCCACGACTCCACTGGGGATCTTGATTTGATTTTTTTTCAGAAAAAGGAACCCCATCCAGACATCGAAGGACGATGAATGGGAATAGAAATCACAACTAGACGCCAACGGACGACTAGGAAAAACTCGACGTTTACCGAAACCAACGGAGAGGTGACCAGACATCAACGGATGACTGGAAAGAAAGGAATACAACCATACGTCAACGGACGAATGGGAAAAACTCAACGTTTGTCGAAACCAACGGAGAGGTAACCAGACATCAACGGATGAATGGAAAAGAAATACATCTATACGTCAACGGACGAATGGGAAAAACTCAACGTTTATCGAAACCAACGGAGAGGTAACCAGACATCAACGGATGAATGGGATGACTCGACCAGACGTCAACGGATGAACGGGAGAAGCTCGACGTTTATCGACACCACCGGAGAAGGAGAAGCTCGACGTTTATCGACACCAACGGAGAAGGCAACCAGACATTAATGAATGACTGGGAAGGAAATACAACCATACGTCAACGGACGAACGGGAAAAACTCAACGTTTATCGAAACCAACGGAGAGGTAACCAGACATCAACGGATGAATGGGAAGACTCGACCAGACGTCAACGGACGAACGGGAGAAGCTCGACGTTTATCGACACCAACGGAGAAGGAGAAGCTCGACGTTTATCGATACCAACGGAGAAGGAGACCAGACATTAAGAATGACTGGGAAGGAAATACAACCATACGTCAACGGACGAATGGGAAAAACTCAACGTTTATCGAAACCAACGGAGAGGTAACTAGACATCAACGGATGAATGGGAAGACTCGACCAGAAGTCAACGGATGAACGGGAGAAGCTCGACGTTTATCGACACCAACGGAGAAGGTGAAGCTCGACGTTTATCGACACCAACGGAGAAGGCGACCAGACATTAATGAATGACTGGGAAGGAAATACAACCATACGTCAACGGACGAACGGGAAAAACTCAATGTTTATCGAAACCAACGGAGAGGTAACCAGACATCAACGGATGAATGGGAAGACTCGACCAGACGTTAACGGACGAACGGGAGAAGCTCGACGTTTATCGACACCAACGGAGAAGGAGAAGCTCGACGTTTATCGATACCAGCGGAGAAGGAGACCAGACATTAATGAATGACTGGGAAGGAAATACAACCATACGTCAACGGACGAATGGGAAAAACTCAACGTTTATCGAAACCAACGGAGAGGTAACCAGACATCAACGAATGAATGGGAAGACTCGACCAGACGTCAACGGACGAACGGGAGAAGCTCGACGTTTATCGACACCAACGGAGAAGGAGAAGCTCGACGTTTATCGACACCAACGGAGAAGGAGAAGCTCGACGTTTATCGACACCAACGGAGAAGGCGACCAGACATTAATGAATGACTGGGAAGGAAATACAACCATACGTCAACGGACGAATGGGAAAAACTCAACGTTTATCGAAACCAACGGAGAGGTAACCAGACATCAACGGATGAATGGGAAGACTCGACCAGACGTCAATGGACGAACGGGAGAAGCTCGACGTTTATCGACACCAACGAAGAAGGAGAAACTCGACGTTTATCGACACCAACAGAGAAGGAGAAGCTCGACGTTTATCGACACCAACAGAGAAGGAGACCAGACACTAATGAATGACTGGGAAGGAAATACAACCATACGTCAACGGACGAATGGGAAAAACTCAACGTTTATCGAAACAAACGGAGAGGTAAACTACTGGGGAAAAAGCTAATCACAACCAAATGTCAACGGACGATTGGGAAAAACTCAACGTTTATCGAAACCAACGGAGAGATGAACAGACATCAACGGATAACCTGTGGGGAAGACAACTAGATATCAACGGACAACTAGGAAAAACTCAACGTTTATCGAAACCAACGGAGAGGTAGCTCACTGGGGAAGGAAATACATCCAGATGTCAACGGACAACTAGGAAAAACTCAACGTTTATCGAAACCAACAGAGAGGTGAACCCTGGGGAAGGGCACAACTATACGTCAACGGACGCATAGGAAAAACTCATTGTTTATCGAAACCAACGGAGAGGTAGCTCACTGGGGATCAAGGTCACGACAGAAAGCAGACAGGAAGGAACACCAAGGATACCGGATTGTAGGCATGAAACAGGTGACCGACCAAAGCGTGAATTGGTTGTATTCCAAAACACTCATCATCCTGAAGAGGGCTAGAAAAGCAATCTTGTTAAAGGATGGACATTCGATTCCACAAGGAATACGAATCTTACTCATTTGGGGAAACAAACAAAGGGTTCAACCAAAGAGTGCATGAAATATATTATCTATAGCCGTCAAAACGTAGATAATATACTCGCGTGGAAGATTATCCTAACCGGGTTGTAGGTTGTTAAAGGATAAATCGACCGAAGAAGAAAGGCATCGGGATACCGAGACTAGGTATGCAAAGATTACCAATCAAAAGGGGAAACAACAAACATCACCGGCAAACGGTGAATGAAAGAGGGCCCACTGAGGATAAAACTGCTTACTCGGAGCAAATACCCACAAGGAAGGGGAAGACCCGCTGGGGATAAGATTGCTTAATCAAAGCAAATATCCGAAAGGGGAAAGGAATATCAATACCCAAAACTGGATAATGATAACCACAAAGAGGGGATTACATCTACCGGTTCGTAGGTAGAAAACCACGGAACAGTAACCGTCATCGTCTAGGATGAGCACAAGGGTTGACTCCACAACGGGGAGAAAAGAGGATTCACATCTACCAGTTAGTAGGTAGAATACCACAAAGATAAAACTTACAACTACCGGTTCGTAGGTAGAAGCCACCAAATTCCGCTGAGGATAAGATGAATGAGTGCCGGTTAGTGAGCAACTATTCATTTATACCACAGGGAGGCACAAGAGACAACCTCAAGGAAGCCAGTTTAGGATCGATCCAAAAAAGCAGACTGAATCAAGACTCATCCTAATGAGGAAAGAACTCAATAGGGAAAACCCATCCCGTTATGTGTGTAGGGAGGGAACGGAAACAACCGTCATCCACGAGGATATAACTCAGTGGGGAGCGCAGAAGGGAATGACCGACACTTTCTGCTTAAGGGGTCGACTCTATATGGAGAGATCAGCCACACCCATATCTGCTAGGGGAAATGATCCAAGCTTGCAAGATGCTACCAGTTTTGTGGGGAGTAGCAATGCTAGGGATACCCACTCAACTAAGGAGTCACTTGTTGGGAAAACACCAACCTCTCAACCATGTTGGGGAACCCAATTCTGAAGTCGATCCAATGTCGCGGTGCTAAACTCTTCCGACAACCCATTCTCGGATGGTCACCACGGCCTTGGGCTGATGGATATGTTTGCAATGCCGATGCATGAGTTTTTTTTAGCGCAATGCCCCATGACCATGGAAATGCTACGCACTAATGATGCAATATGCTATGCTTATCTAAATTGAATGCATAAAAACACGTCTCCTTCAGAGACAACATCGGGGAGCTCAAGGAACTCTGCTGAGGATTTCAATTCGACGTCCATTTCCACCCTGTTGGGGAAAGACAACCCTTGCTGGGGATGACCTCCATCGAACCCGAACTGCTTGGGGATTACCCTGCTAGGGGAGAACACCAATGCTTATCTCTAATGGGGATAATTTCACCGGACCCGATTCGCTTGGGGACCTTGCTGGGGGAAAACCATTAACACAAACCCTCTGCTAAGAGATCCTCTAGGGGAAAACACTCCACCCCCTGATGGGGGAATGCATAACTCTGCTGGCGAAAAGCCTACACCACTCTGCTGAGGAAATAATATACCAGGCCACACTGGGGATAGACATCCACAACCCTGCCGGGGACAAGCGTTCACGACCACGCTGGGGATACATCCTCAACCCTTAGGAACAAAGCTACCCATCGACGCTTCCACTGGGGATATGGAAACCTTCAGGCTCGTTGAGGAGACACCGATCTCGAATCTGCTAGGGAGATAACACTCTCAAACCCACTGGAAAGATACGGCTTATCTGACACGGAACACCTGTCGATTCGTCGAACACTGGCATTCACTATCCCACCACAGTGTTGACTTTCCACTTTTGAGAACTCCCGGACTCGTTTGGACTTTTCTGATTCATCACCTTGTATTCACGACTCCTCCGTACGCCACGGAGATCGAACTCCTGATATTCATACACACTTTCCAGTCCTCAGACTTTGAAGAGTCTTCTTGATTATCCCTCCAGGATCGTCGTCATTCTTTGGTCGTCCTTTCACCGTTCTCCTATCCCTTGCCCCTGATTGGACTCTGCAGGGATCTTTTGTCAACACGTTACCCATCACCAACTGCAAGTGAATGAAGATATCCAACAGCACCTGCACAAGAGATCATTAGATAAAAGCGTGCCCCAGGCGTGCCAACATTTCAACACCTAGGTCACTCAAACTTCCGAATAAGATTCCTAGATTTCAATCTTATAAGCATGCATCGGAAGGGATCTCCATGTTTCAAAATGCGAATATTCTTTATCAAACTAAACGGATGTTTTTGCAATCAAAGCGGTAATGAAAACAAAAAACAAAATTTATTTGACTGAACATGCATTTTTATCGATTGAACAAAAGGTGGCTCAAAACCGAGCAACACAGGAAACAATCCCTGAAAAGAGGTGATTGCGCACAAAAGGAAAAAATCTATCCTAATGGCAATATGGAACCGTGATCTCATCGAGGTCCAACTCGGTTATACCCCATATGTCCTCAAGACATTCCACACTTTCTGTCTTCTGAACAAGACGCTTCCGATCGATCTCTGTCGGGGATTATCCAGGTTATATCTGAAGCACAAACGACCATGCTAGACGCAGTTGTTCGTTTCAGTCCCTCTTTTGCCTGGACCGCCCTTTCGGGTTTTCAGTCCACCGGGATACCCTTTTTTTCCCATGTCGCCCTTGTGGGGTTTTCGACTTGTCGGGTGTACAATTTTTCTCTTTATTTTATCCCTAACTTTTGCCCCAACCTTTTCTTTTTTTTCTTTGGTTCGCCGGGATGCCCATTTTTTCCTGGACTCTTTTGTTCTTTTCGTCCAGCGGGTCTCTTTTACAAAGTATCTTCTAACTGCGTCCCCACTCACAAGGGATGAAAAATCTTCGTCATCCGTGGTCGTCAACAACAAGGTTCTACCAGAGAACGCCTTCTTGACCATGCTGGGGATTCATGATTGGGTGTCCACTTGCCCCATGATCGTTGAGGAGGAAGGACCCTTTTCCATACCAGCTCTCCCGCACGAGGTCGCACTTTTCGGTCAACAACACGCTTCATTCACTGGGTACAACTGCCCCATGACAAGTAACTGCCAGCCTCTTTTCCTCAGTCAGGCTCAACGTGTCATACCGAGTCCTTATCCACTCAGCCTTCTCTAATTTCTCATCCATCAGGACTCTCCACAATGGGATCTAGACTTCAGCAGGTAATACCACTTCTATCCCATACACGAGTGAGCTCGGCGTTGCCCCAGTAGACGTACGCACCGAAGATCGATACCCAGGATACAAGCTTCGTACTCAGCCACCATTGCGGGTGTCTTCACCTGTCAGTCGGGCAACAAGAGAAATGTGGGATCTTTTTAGCGTAACCAAAGCAGTGCTAACTCATTCACCTTAAACCCCATCAGACATCAGAATCCGTTCAGATTCAGGGTCAGGCCCCTCCTCCGGGATCGGTTCCTCACAATCTTTCGATTTGAGCACCTCGAGATGTCCTCATTAGGGAACTCAAACTTCCTTGGTTGATAATCCTCAATGGGTTGCGGGGCGAGATAATCATACAATACACTCCCCTTTACTGCTCTTTGAGAGGTGTACCGTATATCACAAATCAGTCAAACTCACTTTTTTACCATCTCGCAACCCGTCCGGTCCATGCTGACTTCCCAAACATATACTTGATCAGATCCATCTTGGAAATCCACGAAGTGGTATGAACCAGCATATACTGTCTTAGTCGGCGAGCAGCCTATGCCAAAGTACAGCAAGTTTTCTCGAGCAGTGAATGTATTGTTTCACAGTCGGTAAACTTTTTGCTTAGGTAAATTGCATGCTCTTTTCGACCAAACTCGTCATGCTGACACAATACGCACCTCATAGACCCCTCGAGGTCTATCAAGTACCAGATCAACAGTTGTTCCTTCCATGGGAGGCATCAGAATCAGAGGTTCCTGCAACTTATTCTTTTATCTTTCAATGCCCCTTGACAATCATTATCCACCTGACCGTTTGCTTTTTTTTTCTACTTGAATATGGGTGGGATCACACGTGATTATTAGATGAGATGTGAACCGTGAGATGCAATTCAATCTATCTAAGAAACCACGACCCTTCTTTTCTGTTCTCGGTTCAGGCATTTCTTTGTATTGCTTTTTTTCTTTTCTTTTTTTCTTCTTTTTTTTTTCTTTCTTTCTTTCTTTCTTTTTTTACTTTTTTACTTTTCTTTTTTTTTTTGTTTTTTTTTTTTGCAGGATCGACCTCGATTCCTCTTATCCGCTCACGATAAACCTCAGCAGTTTACCAAACCGCATTCCACAAGTGCACTGATTCAGACTCAACCTCGGTCTGAGTTGTTTCAACCCGGTCAAACGACTTGTCTCGGATCCACCAGATGCCCCTCTTCTGCTTGAGACTTTGCTATCATGTCATCAACATAGCATTTGATTCCACGATGAATCATATCATGAAACAAAGTCACTCTGATACGTGGCACCGACGTCCTGCTTCTCGAGAGGACAGTCTTCTCTCAATGGTAGCTTGCGTATACTGACATTGGTATCCGACCTGGCATATCCGGACACGACCAGGCGAAGGTATCCACATGCTCTTTCAACAGGGCTACCATTCTGCTCTCGACTCGCCTCTGAAGCGGCCCCAATTTCACTTCCTTTCTGACCTCTGCGGTGCTTGGAGTAACAATCTTGAATCGCTCCTCGTGCGGTTAAATCACCTTCTCCTCTTGTCTTACCAACCTGGATAATTCCAGCAGATCACACTCTTCTTCTCCTTATCCTTCAGCACGATAGATCGGATTGTCGAAGTCATACAGAGGTGTAACCGAATTGTTATCAATGAAATGAGGAGAATAGTCACTTTTGAGGTCGGAACAAGACGAATCAAAAGGAAAGAAAAATGAAAATAAAGATTGCCATTTTTATTTTTTAAACTGCAAAAATAAATGAAAGACAGGGAACATCGCTTTTAATCACAAAAACATCCATTTATTACTGATGCAAAATGTTGCACAATGAAACACATGAGATGGCCCTTACAATGGACCATTACGTTTCGTGCAAAACGTATGGCTTTCATGCAAACAAAATTGAAAAACAGAAATACTACACTTCAGGATGAGTGACAGTGGTGATCTTTGAGGCCTTCCAGTTCCCTGGTACGCACGATTTTATCCACGACTCAAGCTCGCGGTCACTGTCGATCTCTTCACCCACTGTACAGGCGTGACCAGGATCCAGCATTCCTGCACTGACAAAGGTGTACGGTGGACGACGTCCTCTGTTTTGTCTAGACGACTCTTGATCTGGCTGATAGCCAACCCCGAACATGTCCGCTTTCACCACAATGTCTATGATCTTTCCCCAGCCTAGGGCTTCTCCGTTCTTCACCACTTCCATGGTCTGTTTGTAAGAAGAAATGGACAGCTTCTTCTCTTTCTCAGCCAGAATGGCATTTTCCACCTGGACGGTTTCAACTGCCAAACTAGGCACTTTACCTCTTACATCGTCCATCTCTACTTTCATCATTCTCTGGATCGCTTCCCCCATCACTACACACTCATTTGTGGCGACGGCCGCACAACAATTGTCAACACCAGGGAAAGCTCCACTCTTCATCAGATGTTTTGGGACCACAGACATGGGGGCTTTCAGTTGATCTCCCTCAACCACCTCTACTCCTCTCTTGTCCTTTGACATCATTTTCACTTTTACAGGACCCTGCCTTGGTACGGGGTTAACATCCTCATTCAATATCTGTGCCAAGCTGATGGCCTTGGAGTCCACCATGTCCTGGATGGCATGTTTAAAAGCCCTACAACCCTCAATGTTGTGTCCGGGTATCTCAGAATGGAACTCGTACTTGGCATTCTCATCGTATTGTGCAGGCCTCCGATGCGGTTCTACAGGAAACAATATCCTTGGTCGGACTAACCCCAGATCCCTCAACCTTTTGAACAAAAGGGTATAAGTCACGGGTGGCTTATCAAACTGACGATCCGTCTTCCCCTTCTTCACTTGACTCTTAGCTTTCGGTGCTTTCTGTTGAAGTAGTGGTTGTTGCTGTTGTACAGGTGGATTACCGACAGGAGTGGTTACAGTGGCAGCATAAGGGTGATAACGATCCTTACCGCGTTCTATTTGGGCAGGCACACCACCTGATTCGACCTCCTTCTTGAGCTGACCATTGCCAGAGGGCTTCTTTACTACAGTGCCAGAGGGGTTTTTCACTGCGGACGATAGATCCTTTCCCTGAACTTTCTCCTCTATCATCCATTTCTCAATCCTCTCCAACCTTTCAACAATTTCCTTCTGCCCCAAGGCGAGCCCTTGCATGACTTTGAACAACTTCCCCATCATCTCTTTCAATTCGAGAATGTCGGTGTTGGGTAGATCCATCAGTTTGGATATCTGAACGGAAGAGCTATGCGCACCGGTTAGATACGGGCACCTACAAAACAGCAAACAGGTTAATATGACTCACACATGCAACGTCTATCCGTATGAGGAATGTCCTTTGATTCTAGCTTCATTGAGACGGATAATATTTTCACAATAACATTCTGACATTCGGATGTCTCTCGACCAGAATCTCAATAAAAAATGGACCCTGAGTACGGATAGACATGGGTTAAATGCATATGAATGCGAAATGGGAATGATGCAAATGCATGCAGGCAGGTCACTGCGCCATCTTCCAAGTCATCTGGAAAGCCATTAAGTCTCTGAACCAGTCACAGTCACCTGAGGGACTAAGTTACCATAAATCTGACTTGGGAAGTTCCGAAATAAACGGAACCGGAGATTACATCATTATCATCACAGGAACATCCACTGAACGGATGGCAACCAGATCCTCTGAACAAATACTCTCAAATTCAACTCGGGGATCCGAAATAAACGGAACCCGCTGATAAGTACCACAGACAGAATTCCGGCGTGTCAGAGATAGATATCCATAAATCCATTTGAACCCTAGTCACCATCTGTACCTGCAAATGATTCATTCCCTCCCCACTCACGGGTGTCATCTAGGCCAAGGTAAGGTCGAGAGAAACGCAGCATAAATAACCCTTTCATAGAATATCATCATATACACACCCGAAGTATGTAACGATAATACCCCATCAGAGTCTGAACTGCTCGTGATATCAATGTTCTGCTAAGTGGCACAATACCACCCGCTTCCCATGAATCACTCTATTCCTAGGTATCCTAGATTTCACTCATAGCCTGGGTATTGGGCCTTTTACCTCATGTAATTCCCACCCCAACAGAGAGACAAACACAGCACAGATGAATATATGAATGCAAACATAAATGCAAACAAAAAAAAATGCAACCAATAAATAAATGAATGCAATAAATGAAACAGCAAAAGAAACCAAACCTTATCCTAGAGAGCGCTAGGAGAGACTCGCTTAGGGAAGATGGACCAGCAGGAGGTCAACTTCTCTATGTCCCCAACAGAGTCGCCAGCTGTCGCATTACACAAAAAACCGACGGGAAAAAGAAACAACAGAGCCGCCACCGTGCGTTATTTATCCCAAAAGAGGGAAAGGAAACGCTCGAAGTAAACCTGGAAAAGACATGGTCTCGCGACCAAAGAGAGATGGGATCGGGAGTCGGTTATGCGAAGGGAAGGTATTAGCACCCCTACGCATCTGTCGTACTCGACGGGATCCACACACAAAAGGAAGGATAAAGGTTGCTAAACACTGCTCAAACAAACATCAAACACTGGCTGAAAAGAGACACAGAAAACAAAGAAACTAACTCGGCAGGATATCGCATCCTAGGCCTACGTAGTCTGTCAGGCACAGACATCAGAGTCGACGTAGTTCGGGACAGGGGAAACGTGCTCGCTAGGATGTCGCATCCTATGCATACGTATCTTCTCGGACTAAAGAAGAATCAGAGCACTCGTAGCTCGGCTAACGCATGCCAAACAAAACCACACAGGAAACCGACTGCCAATCGCTGGACTTATGTCAGACTCCTACACAAACAGGCAAACATGGAAACCGAATGCCAATCGCTGGACTTACATCAGACTCTGAACCAACAAACAGACACAGGAAACCAACTGCCAATCGCTGGACTTATGTCAGACTCCAACACACACAAAGGGGTTGAAAAGGAAAAGGGCGCCCGGAGAGATCAGCTCATCTCCTGCCTACGTACCTCATCTGGTATGAGGATCAGGTCAACGTAGTTCCCCTACGCAGGGACAAAGGACTAGCCTAACCAGAGACTGGGAAATGACATACTAGAAGGGAGACTAACTCGAGCCTAATAGTTATCATGCAAATTCACCATGGTCCTAGGTTAAGGTTTCTATCTAACTTGCACAGGGAGTAAGCTATCCTAAACAGCACAAGCAAAGCAAACGTACACACAAATAGCACACACTATATACAAACAAAGTGGACTCACACAAGGTTAGGCTGTGAAACACAAGCCAACTGGAATCGGGTGTAATTAGCTCTTAACCCTAACATTGAGAGTTAGGGTGAAGCAGATGAAATAAGAAGTGAGGCTAAGACCTCACAGCCCTTATCCCTGGCCTGGGAGAGGCTCAGACAAATGAAAGTGTGGGAGTTCAGAAAGTTGGAACTCTTCTATCCACATGTGACTGACTCAACAAAGATTTTGGGTTAATATCCACAATGCATCAACATGTAATGTGAGCAAAGGGATGACACATTGAATAGCAGGAGATGGATTGCACATCTCTTTTATCTGCCAATTGCCTTATCAAAGGACTCTTCTGCTTGGCACAAAAATAAACAAACACAAGCATTGCCTCTTAAGGAGGACTTCAGACAGGTGCCTGCCCAAGTAACAGGACAGGTCTTCCAGACTACATGAAGTCAGTGAGTTATACCTCAAATGGTTAAGCAACCAAGCAAAGCAAACGCAAGTTCAAAATGAACTTAAGCAACTAATGTACCTGAAAACAATCCAACTCAATCAGTACACAAGTCAAATGAACTAAACAGACAACCAATAGTCAACATCAACAATCAAATAGACAAGCAGTGCAACAAGGTGCATGGCATAAGCTCAACTCAAATGATCTAAAAGCCACCTACAAAACAAGTCAAGATTAGTCAACATCACACAATCAACCAACTCAAGCAAATGAATCAATCCTCTCATGGCCATGTGCTTCTTATCCTGAAATCAAAACTCAAACATAAGCACAAACCACTAGGACAAGGCCTAGGGTCAAAGATGGAGAAATAATCCAAAACAGAACATGAAAATTGACAAGAATCAACTTAAGTCAACTAAGAACACAATCCAAAACGTCTCATGTCAATAGCATCAACTAAATTCATTTCATAAACCAATCATGGCAAGGCATGCAAGTTGAAAGCACATTGAGGCAACAGTATGAACAAATGCACATTAATTCAAAAATGATTCAATTAACCTCAAGAAAAATCATGGCTAAACAGAACACACAACATGATCAACACACCAAAAATTAGGGCAATTGGACAAGTTTAAGCATAGTAATCAAATTCCATAAGGCAAGGCAAGCAAAAACAAGTTCAAATAGGACACAATTTGGTACATCAACTTAGCACAAGCCTAAAACAGAATTGGCAAATGATAAAGACCTCAAACCAAAGCCACAACAAACTTCAATATGTCTAGAAACAATGTGCAAAATTCCACATCCATAGAATAAACAACCATCATTTCACAAATCATTGAAGTTCAAGACCATTCAAAGGCTCACAAATGACAATCCAGAAATAAAAATCTCAAACAAATCAGAAATGAATCCAAAAATTCCAAAACAAATCATGAGCATTCACAACATCCAGAAAAAGCATCATACAGAAAATCACATCATTTGGAGTTTATTTCGCATGGAAAAGAAATTCATCAAATTGGACAAGCAAAGGTGTGACACACATTGTCACACCTACATTCACAAGCTCATATCTCAGCAACCAAAATGATAAAAATGCATACTCAACACCAAAATGTCCAGCAAGATGTCTAGTTTAAGCATGTCAAATTTCATAATAATTGGATTAAAACTCATAATTTCACAAATGAAATAGTAAGGCAAGGTCAAGAAAACATGCATGTGCATCAACCCTAGGCAAATTTAATTTCCATCCGAGCACAATTTCTGGAAAAATAACCAAAAAAAACTAGACATAAAATGTGATCTAATGCAAAAAGTCTCATATTATTTGGATGATTATTCAATGATTTGTGAATTTATGAAGTGAAATAAAAATTAAAAAAATGCAACCAAGGCATATGAACATGGATGGAATAACATAAAAAAACATGAAATGCAATTTGAATAAACGTCACAAGCCAGAAGCGAAGTGAGTATGAATTTGAAATGTGGCGCGCCTGGGATTGAAATGCTGCGTTTCATTAATCCCAGTGGCAGGTCAATGGTGACTGGACGTGGTCAAACGAATGAGGACGAATCAAAGCGCCATGCAGGATACGACGTGGACCAGTACATGCAAGGTATTTCCACAAACGCATGCAAGCCCTAAAAACTCATGCTAAACGGTTCAAAACTCGGCCTGGGCAATGTTCTTCACCAAATTCATCATGTTCATCACGCACAGTACCATGCCAAGAACATTTGTCTCAAAAATTAAAAACAATCATATCAATGGACATATCTCTTAACATACAACACGAATCAATCAATATTTTGTCAAGAAATCCACCAACACGCACGAATCAAAGAAAACAAGAATCACACATGAAAGCTTCAATCTACCATATCTTGCTCAAATGTGCATGAAAATTAGTGGTTCAAAGCTCAGTTTCACCAGCATTCAAAGATCTATAACAACATCCTAATCATTTTAAGAATTGAGACATTCGAATTCTAACCTCTTGGAGATGCAACTTTGGAATTCAGCAGATCTAGGCTATATAATGGTCGAACAGACCTTCCAACTCACTTGTATGGATGAATAGATGAAGAATTGAGACTTAATCTTGCACGATCTTGCCACAATATGAATTCACCATTAATGGATCAAAGCCTCGAGCTGCTCCAACAGTACATGAAATGTTATGGTTCTAGCTTCAAATTTGCTCCACAATACCTCCAGATGAAGAATGAATCAAGAACAATGCAATGTGTTTGGAAAAAATTGAAGAAAAAAATGAGAGAAAATTTGTGAAGAAATTCTAGATCTGGAAATTGTGATGTTGTTATGCAGAAATCTGTTATGCTTAGCCCTTTATACTCCCTCCTAATCATGCTGTTAATCACACTTAAGCCTTTTGTAATTGGATTAGGGAAAATGAGAGTGTTTGTGCAAAATTACTATTTCACCTTATGCATGAGAAAAGCAATGGAACAGTGCACGTGTGGCATGTGAATTCACTTGAAATGCTGTTTTGGAGCCAATGCAAGTGTTAGAATGTATGGACAATGCATTATTTTTAAATTTGAAAATTCCCTCCAAAATTCAAATGAAAATGCAAATATTTTTGTGATGGAAATGCATGGCTTATGATGCATGATTTGGATAGTAGAGATCAAGAGAGAAATGTTGCAAAAAGAGCCACTCCATTTGGACATTTGGTGTGAAAGTTATGCATTCTTGAAGTTCAAATTCACTTGGCCATGATTGATCCATATCTTTTCAACCACACATGAGAAATTCATGATCTTGGACTTTTTGGAAATGGGAGAACAAGATCTTCAACTTTCATGTTGGACAAAATTTCATTTGAAGCTTTCTTCATGATGTAATCTTGAGGAGAAAACCTTTCCATTTTTGGCAATTTCAAATTACAGGTCACTTACTATATTTGGAAAGTTTTGATCTGACCTCAAATCCTTCAATGTTGATGTTTGAAATGTCAAATGAGACTTGTATGGACATGAATGAGGCCTCTCTAACCATCTCCCACCTTCAAATCCATGATTGAACTGACAGTTGACTTTGGTTGACTTTCTAGGGTTTCAGCTGAATTGCATCTTGACTGATGAGCTTTGAGCCTTCAATGCTTGACCCAATCACTTCAAAATGATCCCTATGTCACATGAACTCATTGAACCAACCCTAGGGCTTTTCTTCCATAGAAAATGCACTTGCTTGCTTACACAACTGAATCTCCTGACCAGTGTTGACTGATGACTTGATGAAATATGCAATGACCTATGCAAATGTTAATGACCTAAAAAATGAAAATGTATGTACAAATGGGAGGTGCAAATTTGAGGTGCTACAGGCGGCTTCAAAACAAATTTGATATTTACCGATATCAAAGAAAGCGAGGCCATTTACCGATGGCGGCTTCAAAACAGATTGATATTTACCGATATCAAAGAAAGGGAGGCCATTTACCGATGGCGGCTTCAAAATAGATTTGATATTTACCGATATCAAAGAAAGCGAAGCCATTTACCGATGGCGACTTCAAAATAGATTTGATATTTACCGATATCAAAGAAAGCGAAGCCATTTACCGATGGCGGCTTCACTGGGGAGGGAAATGATGTTTATAAGTGAAACAAGAACAGACATTTACCGATGACTGGGAAGGAACTCGATGTTTACCGACATCGAACAATGATGTTTAAAAGTGAAACAAGACCAGACATTTACCGATGACTGGGAAGGAACTCGATGTTTACCGACATCGAACAATGATGTTTAAAAGTGAAACAAGACCAGACATTTACCGATGATTGGGAAGGAACTCGATGTTTACCGACATTGAACAATGATGTTTAGCGACACCAAAGAAAGAAATACACTTATGAAACGAAACCATTTACCGATGGCGAAAATGAAACACTCGATATTTACGGATAGCGAACCTGCTGGGGAATCTTAAATGACAAAACCATTTACCGATGGTTAACAAGCGGCTGATGTTTACCGACATCGAACAATGATGTTTAACGACACCAAAGAAAGGAAAGGACACACATGGGTGTTGACATAACGATTTTTTGTAGACACCATGCGAGACATCCCATTTACTGATGGCCAACAATTGGAATTCGATGTTTACCGACATCGAAAGATGTTGTTTGCCGACATCAAAGAAAAGCACAAACATTTACGGGGATCAACACGACACTTACCGGTATCGCAAGGATGATATTTACATATGTCAAAATAAGGCAGACGCTTGTCGGGGACTAAATCGGAAGGGAATCAAGTTTTCCTTTCACGGATTGGTGAGAAAATAAACCTCATTGGGATTATCGATTCTGAATGTTGCCAAGAGCAACTGCTGCAAACGTGCTATACTGATGTGAAAGAATGATCTGTCTCTGCTAGAGATATGATCCAATCTGGTCTAATACATGTATGCATATGTTTGATTTTTTCATGGCGTAATGCTCCACACTGAATGGAAATGCTACGCGATTTGAGAATGCGAATGCAAATGATGATTACTATATGCAAGATGCAAAGGGAGGAAAACTCCTGCTGGGAAAAAAATGATCACTTTACTGAGCACACAATTTCTGATTCGATCTTCCAAGTTTGTGGGGACATACAACAATTCTGCTGAGGATGCTTACTGATCTGAAATTCTCGGAACGGTAGAGAAACCAACTCAACTAGGGAGTCACTTGTTGGGAAAACACCAACCTCTCGACCATGCTGGGGAAACGAATTCTGAAATCGACTTAGACGACCCAACTTCTTACCCGACTGGACAGTGTTGAAACAACAGGGTCTTCCTTCGAACAAACTTTGGCTCATCTGCCTTAGCCATCAATCAAAGATAGTAACCTACAAAACGGCAGGACATACATGCCCCAGGGGATCGTATGGACAAAATATACTCAAGTGTACTCAACATTCAAAATGATTTTCAGATGTTTTATCTTTCCGCACGTCATTGTCTAGCCTTTATGTTTTTTAGATGCAATGTTTATCAAAAATTTGGACGTTCTTTTGCAAACAAAATAGTAGAAATAAAAAAACAAGAGATCAATTTGACTAAATAACGACTTTTATTGATTGAAAATGGCCTATAAAGGCAAATGCATCAGGAAGCAACTCCTAGGAAGAGGTAATTGCGCCAAAAGAGAAAATAAACTATCCTATTGGCAATGTGAACACGGCATTCCACTATTTTCCAATTCTGTTATGACTCACAGATCTTCAATTTCCCCCAAATTCTTTGCTTTCTGAGAAGAGTGATTGGACCGATCATATCCTTCAAGATGGTAGACACTGAAATGCGATGAAGTACAGATAACTCAGACTGTAGTCTTCGCTTTAATCCCTCTTTTGCCTGGATCGCCTTTTCAGGTTTTCAATCCACCGGGATACCCATTTTTGCCTAAGCCGCCTTTGCAGGTTTTCGACTTACCGGGTGTACATATTAATTTTACTCTTTATCCCTAACTTTTGCCCGAACCTTTTTCTTTTCTTTTTCTCTTGGTTCGTTGGGATGCCCTTTTTTGCCTGGACTTTCTTTCTTTGTCCAGCGGGTCAGTTTATGCAAAGTATTTTTTTACTACATCTGAATTCACAGGAGACGGAAAATCTTCACCATCCATAGTCGTAAGCATCAAGGCTCCACCAGAAAAGACCTTTTTAACAACATATGGACTTTCATAATTCGGAGTCCACTTGCCCCTGTTATCCGTACCGGGAGGAAGGATCCTCTTCAAAACTAAGTCACCTATCTGATAGCTTCGAGGATGCACTTTCTGATCAAAGGCCTTCTTCATCCTTCTCTGATATAGTTGTCCATGGCACACAGCTGGTAATCGCTTTTCCTCAATTAAATTTAACTCATCAAACCTGGCTTGAACCCACTCAGTCTCGTCAAGTTTTACATCCATCATCACCCTCAAAGAAGGGATTTCAACTTCTACTGGCAAGACTGCCTCCATGCCATACACAAGTGAAAACGGAGTTGCCCCGGTTGACGTACGCACTGAGGTATGATACCCATGCAAAGCGAAAGGCAACATCTCATGCGAATCCTTGTACGTCACAACCATCTTTTGCACAATCTTCTTAATGTTCTTGTTTTCCGCCTCTACAGCACCATTCATCTTTGGTTTGTAAGGAGAAGAATTGTGGTGTTTGATCTTAAAGTCTTTGCAAAGCTCTTGCATCATCTTGTTATTGATATTCGAACGATTATCAGTGATGATTCTTTCAGGAACCCCATAATGATAGAAAATTTCTTTCTTAATGAATCGAGCAACCACTTGTCTAGTAACATTGGCATAGGAAGCTGCTTCCACCCACTTGGTAAAGTAATCAATCGCGACTAGGATGAAGCGATGTCCATTAGAAGCAGTAGGTTCAATCTTTCCAATCATATTGATGCCCCACATCGCGAATGGCCAAGGAGAATTCATGATATTCAGAGGGTTTGGTGGTACATGCACTTTATCTGCATAGATCTGACATTTGTGGCACTTTCGAGCGTATTTGAAACAATCAGATTCCATGGTTATCCAGTAATAACCGACTCTTAACAACTTCTTGGCCATTGCATGACCACCAGCATAGGTACCGAAAGATCTCTCGTGTACTTCTTGCATTAACATGTCTGCTTCGTGTCCAACCACGCATCTGAGCAGAACCATGTCGAAGTTCCTCTTGTACAACACATCATCCTTGTTCAAGTAAAAGCTTCCAGCTAGCCTTCTCAGTGTCTTCTTGTCATTCTTTGACGCTCCTTCAGGATACTCTTGGCTTTTGAGGAAATTGTTAATATCGTAAAACCACGACTTCTCATCAATAACAGACTCGGCTGCAAACACATACGCAGGCCTCTCGAGTCGATTCACAGCAACGTGTGGCACATGATTCTGCCAATGAACTTTAATCATGGAAGACAATATGGCTAAGGCATCAGCCATTTGATTTTCATCTCGGGGTACATGATACAACTTTACTGTCTTGAAGAAAGTCAAGATCCTTCTGGTGTAATCTCTATAAGGAATCAAATGCGGCTGATGAGTATTCCAGTCTCCCTTGACCTGGTTAATCACTAGAGCAGAATCTCCATAAATGTCTATAGTTTTGTTCCTTAGATCGATGGCTTCCTCAATCCCCATGATACAGGCCTCGTACTCAGCTTCGTTGTTGGTTACTTCAAAAGTCAATCTGGCAGAAAAAGGTATGTGTGCACCTTTAGGATTAATGAGTACTGCCCCAACACCATTTCCATTTACATTTACCGCCCCATCAAACATCAATGTCCACTTGTCATCGGGATCCGGTCCTTCCTCGACAAGAGGCTCTTCACAATCTTTCATTTTTAAGTACATGATATCTTCATCGGGGAATTCAAACATCATCGGCTGATAGTCATCAATTGGTTGCTCGGTAAGGTAATCAGACAGAATACTACCCTTGATGACCTTTTGCAACGTGTACTGGATATCATACTCTGTCAAAACCATTTGCCAACGAGCCACTCGTCCGGTAAGAGCCGGCTTTTCAAAGATATACTTTACTAGGTCCATCTTAGAAATCAACAAGGTAGTATGGTTCAACATATACTGTCTTAGTCGGCGAGCAGCCCATGCCAAAGCGCAGTAAGTTTTCTCGAGCAACGAATATCTTGTTTCACAGTCGATAAACTTTTTGCTAAGGTAGTATATTGCATGCTCTTTTCGACCAGACTCGTCATGCTGTCCCAATACACACCCCATCGAATTCTCTGTTACTGAAAGGTACATTATCAGAGGTCTCCCAAGAACTGAAGGTATAAGAATTGGAGGTTTCTACAAATATTCTTTCATCTTATCAAAAGCTTTTTGACAATCATTGTTCCACCTGATTGCTTAATCTTTTCTTAGCAATTTAAATATCGGTTCGCACGTAGCTGTTAGGTGAGATATGAACCGCGCAATGTAGTTCAGCCTCCCTAAAAACCCACTAACCTGCTTTTCCGTTCTTGGTTCAGGCATTTCTTGAATAGCTTTTACTTTCGCTGGATCAACCTCAATCCCTTTCTCACTGACAATGAAACCTAACAACTTTCAAGATCTCACTCCAAATGTACACTTGTTTTGATTCATCCTCAGTTTGAACTTTCTCAATCTTTCAAACAACTTTTGCAAGTTTACCAAGTGTTCCTCTTTTGTCTGAGACTTCTCAATCATATCATCCACGTACACTTCAATTTCTTTGTGCATCATGTCATGAAAGAGAGTCGTCATAGCTCTTTGGTAGGTAGCACCGTCGTTCTTCAGCCCAAATGGCATTACCTTATAACAGAACGTGCCCCAAGGTGTAATGAATTTCGTCTTCTCCATGTCTTCTGGCGCCATCTTGATCTGATTATAGCCAGAAAATCCATCCATGAAAGAGAAAACCGAGGATTAAGTAGTGTTATCGACCAATACATCAATGTGAGGTAATGGGAAGTCATCTTTCGGATTGGTTCTGTTTAAATCTCGGTAATCGACACACATCCTGACTTTACCATCCTTCTTTGGCACGGGTACGATGTTGGCCACCAAAGGGGGATAACTGGTAACTGCTAAAAAACCTGCATCCAACTGTTTCTGAACCTCCTCTTTGATCTTGACAGCCATATCAGGACTAGTTCTGCGAAGCTTCTGCTTTACCGAAGGACAATCTTCTCTGAGAGGTAGCCTGTGCACCACAATATCTGTATCCAAACCAGGCATATCTTGATACGACCATGCGAATACATCCACATATTCTTGCAGCATTTCAATCAGCTCTTTCTTGACCTTTTCCTCTAAAGCAGCCCCTATATTGATCTCTTTCTTTGCGTCCTCAATACTAAGGTTAATGACTTCCAACTCTTCCTGATGAGGTTGAATGACCCTTTCCTCCTGTTTCAATAGTCTGGCCAATTCTTTAGGGAGTTCACAATCTTCTTCACTCTCCTCTTCGGCTTGGTAAATGGGATTATCGAAGTCATACTGAGCCATAACATAACTGTTTTTAATGGAATCCGCAAGATCAATTCTGCACGAACGATGTTTCATGCTTTATTTTAGAAAAGAGTTCAAGGAAGTCACAAAAAAACATTGCCATTTTTATTGTTTTGAAATTAAAGGAAAAACAGAAAGACAGTGAGCACAAATTTGATTGCAAAACGTCCTTTATTGATGATAATCATATTAAATTCAAACATGATGTGGCCCAACAATGAACCACTACGCCTTGGGCAGAGCATAGGGTTTTCATGCAAAATGCAAAACAAAAGAAAATTACTCTGTCTGAAGAGTAACTTGGACTATTTCTTCAGCAGTCCAGTTGTTGATCTTCTCCCCTGGAGCGCACGGGCGCACCCAATTATCCATATCACAATCACTGTCACCATCTTCATTGTCTGTTACAAAGACATCCCAGTGATTCATCAAGTTCAAATTTCCCCATCTTCCACATTATTTACTCTGGGCCCTCCATGCTGAGGCATAGGATTATTCATCATATTCGGAGTAGGAGCGAAGTTAATCGTCTTGGCATCGATCAAGTCTTGGACTTTATGGTGAAAAGCCCCACAATTCTCGATGTGGTGCCCTGGCGCACCAGAATGAAAATCACAACGGACATTGGCATCATAACCAGCGGGAATCCTTGTTAATGGAGCCATAGTGCGAAGTTCAACAAATTTTAACCTGAGCAGTTCAGAGAGTAATTCAGCATAAGTCATTGGCAACGGATCAAAATGACGATCTGGCATTCTTTGTCTTGGTTGGAATTGGCGTTGTTGTTGTTGTGGTTGTCCTCTTTGTTGTTGTTGAGGTGGGGTTGCTGGAATAGTCACAACAGCAACTTGACGGTATTGTCGTCCTCTGTTTCCATTTCTCTAATTACATATAGCTTTTGTCTCACCCTCTCTCCTTCTGGGTGCCCCTGAAAATGATTTCTTAGCACTTGAAGAACTTGAAGAACCAGGGTCTTGGATTTTTTCCGCTTTGATAAGACTTTCGGTTCTTTCTCCGCAAATCACAACATCCGAAAAACTACCAAACGGGCAACTTCCCATACGATCCATGAATACACCTTGTAGGGTTCCAATGAACATATCAGTCAATTCTCTCTCCAACATCGGAGGTTGCACTCTCGCAGCTAGTTCACGCCACCTCTGGGCGTATTCCTTGAAACTCTCACCGGTCTTTTGAAACAAACTCTGCAACTGGGTTCTGCTTGGAGCCATGTCCATGTTATGCTTGTACTGCCTTAGAAAAGCTTCACCTAACTCTCTCTAGCTTCTGACAGATTCTCTTTTCAAGTCCATGTACCAATCCAAAGAGGCTCCAAACAAGCTGTCTTGGAAAAAGTACATCCACATCTTTTCATCATCAGTATAAGCGGATATCTTCCGGTAGTAGGCTTGCACATGAGTTCGGGGACAAGAAGTGCCATTGTATTTGTCGAAAGATGGTGCTTTGAACTTGTACGGGATCCTCAACCCATTAACTAAACCCATATTAGAAACATCAAAACCCAAAGAATTCTGGCACTCCATGGCGCGAATCTTTTCAGCAAGGGCGTCGACCTTTCTATCTCTCTCTTCCGTCTTTCCAAATTCATCATCATCACTGGTAATGGTGAACATATCTTCTTGCTTGTCAACCAAATGAGAAGGATGGTGAACTGGAGCACGTGCCGCTTGAGCATTAGCAGCCTCTGTAATGATGGGTTGTCCATTGATTCTAATACCATGCAATTCGTCACCAGTAGCATGGTTGTTGACAGGGTTGGTAACTGCAGCGTCATCGACAGGGGTCCCTTCTGGCGGATTCTAACCGACAGGGGGAATCACTGTTTCTTGTCTCTGGACCAAGGCTCGGAGTTCCTCTTGCCCTTGCACTACCCCTTGCATCATACTCATGAATTGGGCCATGTTGGTCCTCATCTATGCTAGATCTGCTTGAAAGCTATCCATTACTCTCTGTTGGTTTCTACGGGTACCGTACCGATGAATTCCTGTATCAGCTATCCTGCTAGTGGAACACCAAATAATATAAGAACACCGCAGCGGTACCTGTTATGCAAGATATGCCAATGAATATGTAAATGCAATGACATGTTTATCAATTCCAACGGGTATTCTACCCCCTTGATTCCAATCTCACATCCGACAGAAAGCGCAAGAAGACTGAGTTGTGGGTAAACTTCTGAGATTAAGATGCAATAAGGAAAACCACCATATAAATGGGTTCAAGAAGGGAAAGGCCTTAGCCAACAATTCATCAAAAAAGGATCTCCACAACAAGCCTATGGATCATCACTACAATACAATAAGTAAAGAGAGGGACCAAAAATCAGGAATCAGCCTCCTGTATACAACCCATAAGGACTGCTCCTCACTTCAGCCAGTAGTACCACTGTGTCAGGATGATCTGGAGATTCTGTCAAATGCCGGATAAGCAGATTCCTCTTGTGAATAACTCCATCCAACTCGTTGATGTGCTCTCTGTAGTAATTCCCATCATCTTCTCCGAATACCTCTTCAAGTCTGGATTTCTTCAAACCTGCCAACACTTTGAGTTCCTCAATCTGTCCTTGAGCTTTGTTGAGGTGATATGTGATATAACCATTGGTTGAACGGGCGCACAGAAGCTCATTGTTCTTCTCCTTCAACAAAATCTTCAACTTCTCCGTCTGACCAGTTAATTCGGCCACCATCTCCTCCTCCTTTACCTTCCTAGAAGCTGAAAATGTATCCCATTGCTCTTGCCAACTAGCTAGCTTACCATGAGCATCTGTTAACTGCTGCTTGACTCGCCTTAACTCAGAATTGGATGATCCCAGGGCTTTGTCTGTCTTCCTGAAGAAGTCCACCTCCACAACTAATTTCCTCTCTGCTTCCCCTTGCAATATGACGGCTTCCCCCTTCTGATATTCTGCCTCATGGAATTGATGCGTACAGTCTTGCAGCTTCACCATTAACTCCGAGTTTTCAGTTTGAAGCTCCTCCATGGATACAAAGGTTCTTCAATAGGAAACGGCAGACCAAACTCTTCGACTCTTCCTTGAAGCCACTCTTCATACTGAGGGTAAGTTCTACAATCTCCTTTTCCAAGCACAGTTCTTCCTCTCTTGATCACCTTGAGCCAAGCCTCAGTTGCCTTACGGGATACAGTCAAATCAGATGAAGAATGAAAAATAGAGATTCTTCCACATCTTTTTCCAAAGGCGGAGTTCTTAAAGCATATCCAAACTGTCTGACTGCCAAAGAAGGATTGTAGTTGATACTTCCTTTTCTTCCTACCAATGGTACATTCGGGAAGTTCCCACAACTATGAATAATATCTGTCCGAAGCAAGCTCTGGTCTGACCACCAAGAAATATCTTTAGCTCTTACCCCCATCAATCTATTTGACCAACTCAACGAGTTCTTGACATCAACGAACGCTCCTGACTTGGGTAGGTGGGAACTGAACCACTTATAAAACAAAGGCGCGCAACAATTCACCAATCCTCCCTTTCTAATCTCATTCCTGTGATGCACTGAATGAAAGAAATCTCCCAACAAGGTCGGCACTGGATTTCCCAACATGAAGAGGCGTATGGCGTCTACGTCCACAAATTTCGCCACATTAGGGAACAGGACAATCCCATACACACAAAGAGCCAACACAACATTGAAACCCCTCTGGTCACCGTCTTCAAGCTTCTTCTTTGCTTCTCCCAGTAAGAAACTCAGATGAAAACCATTAACTCCACCCTTCTGACACATATTAGCCTTCAAGACTGATTTCCCCAAATATGTGGCTGAAGCAACCATGTTGAGATTGGGCAGAAACTCGGAACTGTAGAATAGCAACTGCGGCTTGATAGGAACTCTGAGAAAACTAGCAACCTCCTCCAAAGTAGGGACCAAAATATAATCTGGGAACGTGAAACACCTCAATGGAGGGTCATAAAACTACAACAATGTAAAGAGAGCATCATGTTGATCTTTGGAGAGAACCGTAATGAAGCTTAGAATCAAACCATAGTCCTTCCGGAATCTTTCTAGATAATCCTGATCCATTAACTTCATCAGCTTTTGAATAGGCTCCAAACAAACCACAGGAAACTTGTAGGCGACGTGTTTCTTTCTGCCAATATCCATCTTAAGAGAACCAGAGAACCCCGGCCGGAATCAAGAGGAAGATGTAAACCCCTAGAAATAGATAAACATGTGTTAAATGATATGAATGCAAATAGATGTGATGCAATGCAGTGACATGGAAATCAGGATTGCTGCATCTGCTTGAACATCTGTCGGGTTGCACTGTCTGAAGAGAAACCCACTGAGGAATATAATACAAGATCAAAACTCTGCTCTAGAAAACCGGGTTGGTTGAAGGTTAAGGTTCCCTGAGTTTAGCCCGCCCTTCACTGGTAGGTTCTAAGAACAGATGTTCATCAGCTTCAGCCCTTCAGTCGAGAATAATACGTTTACCACTGAAGGTTTGGCATTATTACGGAATAAAAGACCTCCACTAACTCCCCTCAACAGGACATCCTAAAGAAAGTTCCCAGTCTCGGGGTCCTCGGATTGAGCAGCGAGAATGCGCCCACCAGAGCTAACATAAACGCGTCTCGGAGGAGAGGCCTCGACTGAGTTCTCGGGAAATGATCACCAGAGTCGATGATTTCTAAAGGAACATCTGTCGTTGTGGAACACCCATAAGACAGAATATATCCAAAAGAAACCTCGTCTGGAATGTGGGTCTTCATGAACAACTTAACGTAGCAACATGCCACGCAAACCTCATGACTATCCATACTAAAATCTGTGTGTACGCTCAAGCCTGGGTAGTGGGCTTATCTCATAGAACATCCCACCCCAACAAACAAACAACCCAACAGAACCCACAGATACAACAGACATATGTACATGAATGAAATAAGGTAAAGCAGGTAAATAAATAACTGTACAAAAGAATGAACACCCAACAACAAGAAAACCTACAAAAGCTAGGAGGGACTCGCTTAGGGAAACCGGGTCCCCAGCAGAGTCGCCAGCTGTCGCAGCCTAAAAAAGGAATGCGAAAAAAAACAATCGGCGAAAGAAATGATAGAAGAGTCGCCACCGTGCGTTATTCATCCCAAAGGAGGGAAAGGAAACGCTCGAAGTAAACCTGGAAAAAGGAATGGAAAAGACAAGGACTCGTAACCAAATCTTGGGTTCGGGAGTCGATTATGCAAAGGGAAGGTATTAGCATCCCTACGCATCCGTAGTACTCTACGGGATCCACTCTTGTTGTTCTTTTCTAAAGGGTGTGGGTTTATCTAATGTACTATTTACTAAAAGAGGGGTCAAAAGAAAATGACTCGCACGGATGTCGCATCCACTGCATACGTATCTCATCTGAATATGAGAATCAGAGTCTTCGTAGCTCGGCTACCTATGGGTTAAAGAGGAGTGTGCTCGCTAAGACATCGCGTCTTATGCCTACGTATCTCATCTGAAATGAGAATCAGAGCAAGCCGTAGTTCGGCTAACCTATTTTTGTTTGTTTTGTGTTTTAGATGAACGACGTTACTACGCAATCTACCGGATGCTCGACCTTGGGAGACTTATTTGCCTGTAGTAGAAGGAGTTAACGTGTTCTTAGGAGAAGAAAAATCAATGAGTTTGTTTGTGTTTTAGGAATGCTCATGCAAAAAGGAGGTCCTAGACGAAGCAACCGTGGTACCTTAATTGACATGCAAACGAGAGACTATACGAAGCCTAGCAATCCTATGGGGAGACGATCACACCATACAAAGTAAACACGCCAACAAGGGGGCTCAACATACATGGGTAGGGGTTTAGTCAAGAGGGGTCATATCAACCTCGACAAACAAGCCATGTAAAGGTAATCAAATGGGCTCTTAACCACTGACACTGAACGTCTGGGTGAGCAGATCAAAAGGGTAATGAGGATAAGACCTTATAGCTCTTAACCCTGGACAGGGTGAGCTCATGACAAAAAGTGGGGATTCGGAAAGGTGGAACCCTCTCCACTGACTGACCGGACAAAAGATCTTGGGCTTTTGTTCTGAAGCATCGACACGTAGTGCGAGCATAAAGAACGACACACTGAATAACGGGGGATTGACTAATAATCCCTTTTATCCATCAATTGCCTCTTCATGGAGGTCTTTAGCACTGGTTCCTCTTCTTGGAGGTATTTGGGCACAAAAGTAAACACACAAAAACATTGCCTCATATCGAGGTCTTCCAGCTAAGAAAGCGGTAAAATGCGGGGAAGATAAAGGGATCAAGAGATCTACCACACGGATAAAAATCTGAAGTAATAACAACTAAAGAAGCAAGAAACCCGGTGATCTCTCAAGCTGGTATCATCAAAGAAAACAGGTCAGCAAGGTAATTGGAATAAATCTCTAGATGGTATCCCATAAATAAAGTGGAATACCAAGAAAGATATGTCTTCAAGAGTCATGTGAGCCCCCACAAAAACTCAACAAACAGGTTAGAATAACAAGATGGGTTGCAATCAAGAGTTGCACCAAATCAGAATGTAACCACATGAATCATGCCATTAAAGTTCACAAAAAGCTCACAAGAAGCAACCAAGGGTAGGAGGCCTAGACCTCTTATCAAACAAATGCATCAAAAGGGTATGAAAACTCAAAGTCAGGGGGTAAGGATCCATACATCAAGGCGTGGCATATATACTGAAACATGTGCCCGGAGGCAATAGAAAGCATGTCATAACAAAGCGTGAAATAGATTGGAGAGCAAACAGAAAAAATCAGCTACTGTCGCGATCGCTATTGTCTCGCTTAGCGAAGCTTCGCTGCAGGCTCGCCTAGCGATGCGGCTAGCGAATGCCTGTGAGTTCTGGATTTTCCATGGATAACAGTACGATTTTAGAAATTAAGTGGTCAAACATTCAAGGCATTATTCTACACATTCATGCACATCTAAAACCACATGTGAAACCTAACGATACCCACTCTTCCAAATTCACCCATGATGCCTCATACATTCAGAAATTTCAAATTGAAAGCATACAGTAATGGAGATAGGGCAAACCTGATTGGAGAGATCGAATGAAATTGAATTGCACCGTTGGGTTTGCAAAGCAATGTTAGGGCTTGTGTGAGAAGTGTGTGAGTCAGAGTGAAAAGTCCTAGAGTCCGAGTGAATTTTTCTTCAGTGTCTGGAGGCTGCTGCAGATTAGTTAGTTTCTCTAGGGTTTTGTTTCAATGAAATTTAGAATTTATAACCTGATTTTCGTGGCTTTGTGGGCTCAAATGAGAGAGGTCCAAGTCCAAGATTTTTCTGTTATATATATTTTTTATTTTCAAAACGCGTGGCCTTCGCCTAGCGAAGAATTTGCTCGCCTAGCGAGCATGACAGTTCAGACTCTGGTGGCTCGCTAGGCGAACCATTCTGCTCGCCTAGCGAGCATGACAGTTCAAGTCATCTTTCCAAATTATGACCTGTGCGCTGGACCTTTGTTCCTTCAAGAGTAATATGTCGAATGATGAATAGGCCTCATTTGAACATGTTGGAAGTAACTCAAGTTATTCCCTAGCCATTTGACCTTCAGTTGACCAACAGTTAACTTTCGATTTCACAGTTGAATTTTGAACTGTACTGAGCCTGTTAAGCTTGATCTTATGAAGAAAACCTCTGAAAATGAAACCAATTGACTTGGATGATATCCAAGCTTCTTGGAAGATAAACTCTTGGAGCTAATTCTGATCGACATGATGAAATGCAATATGAAATGTTAAATGACCTAAAATGAATGCATGAATGAGGAGGGTAAATTTGAGGTGCTACAATACTCAATGCTTGAGAAGACATGTTGTGCTTTGGCCTGGGCTGCTAAGCGCTTACGCCAGTATATGATAAAGCATACGACTTGGTTGATATCTAGAATGGACCCAATCAAGTACATCTTCGAGAAGCCTGCTTTAACAGGGAGGATTGCTCGTTGGCAAATGTTGTTATCTGAGTATGACATCGAGTATCGAGCTCAGAAGGCTATTAAAGGTAGTATCTTGGCTGACCACCTGGCACATCAGCCGATCAAGGATTATCAGTCAGTTCAGTATGACTTCCTTGATGAGGAAATTCTGTATTTGAAAATGAAAGAT
Organism: Lathyrus oleraceus; assembly: GCF_024323335.1. Lineage (NCBI taxonomy): Eukaryota > Viridiplantae > Streptophyta > Magnoliopsida > Fabales > Fabaceae > Lathyrus > Lathyrus oleraceus. Next base: position 398,327,271 of record NC_066583.1, read on the forward strand.
TGTGATGAGCCTACACTCGATGAAGGGCCAGAGCCTGGTTCCAAATGGAGTATGGTATTTGATGGCGCTGTAAATCAGTATGGAAATGGTATTGGGGCAGTGATTATTACCCCTCAGGGCACACATATTCCTTTTACAGCAAGGCTAACTTTCAGATGCACGAATAATATGGCTGAGTATGAAGCTTGTATTATGGGACTGGAGGAATGCATTGATCTAAGGATCAAGCATCTTGATGTTTATGGTGATTCGGCCCTAGTCGTTAATCAGATTAAGGGTGAATGGGAAATGAATCAGCCTGGTCTCATTCCATATAGAGATTATGCGAGGAGAATTTCAACATTCTTTATTGAGGTTGACTTCCATCATATTCCTCGAGACGAGAATCAGATGGCAGACGCCCTTGCTACACTGGCTTCAATGATGGTAGTCAGACTTTGGAATGAAGTCCCCAATATCACTGTGATGCGCTTGGACAGACCAGCTCATGTGTTTGCGGTAGAAGAGGTGAAAGATGATAAGCCATGGTATTACGACAACAAGTGTTTCCTTCAGAACCAGGTTTACCCGCCCGAGGCATCTGTGAAAGATAGGAAGACTTTGAGGAGATTGTCTGGCAGTTTCTACCTCAACGGTGATATACTTTACAAAAGAAATTTTGACATGGTTCTACTCAGATGCGTGGATAGACACGAAGCAGACCCGTTAATGACTGAGGTCCGTGAGGGTTCATTTAGTACTCATTCCAATGGACATCCCATGGCTTGAAAGATGTTGAGAGCAGGCTACTATTGGTTGACAATGGAGTCTGACTGCTGCAAGTATGTGAAGAAATGCCATAAGTGTCAGATTTATGCGGATAAAATTCAAATTCCCCCTACACTTCTGAATGTGATCTCATCACCTTGGCCTTTCTCCATGTGGGGAATTGACATGATTGGCATGATAGAACCGAAAGCGTCCAGCGGACACAGATTTATTCTCGTAGCAATTGATTACTTCACCAAGTGGGTTGAAGCGGCATCATATGCAAATGTGACCAGGCAGGTGGTCGTGAAGTTTATCAAGAATCAACTCATATGCCGTTATGGTGTGCCAGATAAGATCATTACTGATAATGGATCTAACTTGAACAACAAAATGATGAAAGAGATGTGTCGTGAGTTCAAGATCGCGCATCATAATTCTTCTCCTTATAGACCCAAGATGAATGGGGCTGTTGAAGCTGCTAATAAGAATATCAAGAAGATTATCCAGAAGATGGTTGTCACATATAAAGATTGGCATGAGATGCTGCCATTTGCTTTGCATGGATATCGTACATATGTCCGCACTTCAACAGGGGTAACCCCTTTCTCTCTTGTTTATGGCATGGAGGCGGTACTCCCAGTAGAGGTGGAGATCCCATCAATGAGAGTCTTGATGGAGGCCAAGTTGACTGATGTTGAATGGGTTCAGAGCCGTTATGACCAGCTGAAATTGATAGAAGAGAAGAGATTGACGGCTATGTGCCATGGTCAGTTATATCAACAAAGAATGAAGAAAGCCTTTGATAAGAAGGTCAAGCCTCGTGTGTTCCGAGAAGGTGACCTTGTGCTCAAGAAAGTCTTGTCTTTCGTGCCCGATTCCAAGGGCAAGTGGACTCCAAACTATGAAGGCCCATATGTTGTTAAGAGAGCCGTTTCAGGTGGTGCTTTGATACTTACAAATATGGATGGGGAGGATTTCACTCGTCCTGTGAATTCAGATGCAGTCAAGAAATACTTCGCCTAAAAATAAAAACAAAATAGCTCGCTAAGTTGAAAATCCGAAAGGGCAGCTTAGGCAAAAATGAGCGTCTCGGTGTATTGAAAACCCGAAAGGGCGGTCCAGGAAAAAGTTACAGACATAAAAAATGAATATAAGTATCCCGCTAGATTGAGTACCTCATCCTGGGGAAATCTAGGAAAAAATTAGGGATTTGGCAAGTAACTGCATCCTGACAAGACTTTGTTCTACAACTGTCATCCATCAGAGATTCTCGCCCATTCGTCGTCAACCGAAGCTTCGAATACATCGAATTCAGAATTGGTCGAGAGATGGTCATTATGTTCAATGTATCCCTTTTCTAATATATATCACCAATTTCAAATTTGTAAAGATCTATGGAGTCTTGCCATTTGCAGACTACCATTCCATCAAATAAATTTGAGCCTTTTATCCAAGTATTTGCACTCTTATTTGTTTCTATTCGACAAATGTTTTGCATGTTTTAATTGAAAAAATATCATTGTTTTGAAGAAACAAATTTTTCATAACCTATTTTTAAACAAAGTGAACATTCACTACGACGAAAAGATACTTAGGAGATCCTCAGTGCTTTCCCAACGATGGTATGATCTCCAACAGGGTAAGACATTTATTCATTTTCTTGGCATGACTGTATCTTCTTCCTCCGAAGCCTTTTGTGGTTTATCCTACTGAGTGGAATGCTTGTTGGGATATTCACCAGTCTTCCCTTCAGCAGAGTAGCGACCTTTCCTCCTCAGCAGATGTGATCTCCTTGGTGGGTACGGTACTTGATGGTTGATCCCCAGAATCCCTTTATCCCTCAGATAGATTCCCCAGTGGAGTTGCTTACGCAACAGATTTTATTTGTGCAATAAACTCATGTCCCCAACAAGATTGACTAATGATTCATCCCTTGCAGAGGTCTTTGCTTCCTGGTATCTCTGATCCCCGACAGATTAGATACTCTCCATGGAGTATGGCTTTCTCTCTTGAGATGTAGTACCGGCTGTTGAGTGCTTATTCCCTGGAGATGTTTGTGTTAGAAATGTCTGTTTGTCAGTATTCATCATACATAAACCACGCTTGTGTGCATATAATTTTCAAACATTCGGATATTCATATTTCATTCTTTGCCATATATCTTTGTTTGTTATTCTCTGCTAGTTGGTAGTACATTCCCAAAGCAGATGTCGGCGTCTGATCCCTCAATATAGAGTCAGCCCGTTAAGCAGAAAGTATTTATCTTTCCTTCCGCATTCCCCACTGAGTTATATCCTCGTGGACGACGGTTGTTTTTGTCTCCTCCCAACACATATATTGGGATGGGTTCCCCTATTGAGTTATATCCTCACTAGGACGAGTCTTGATTCAGTTTGCCTCTTTGGTTTGATCCTAAATTGGCTCAGTAATTAGTAATTATTCATCTTATCCTTCGGCGGAATCTGTGGTTTTCTACCCTCATACCGGTAGTTGTAAGCCCTATTTTCTCCCCTTTGCAGAGTTAACCTTTTTGTTCATCCTAATCGATGACGGTTACTCTTCCGTGGTTTTCTACCCAATATCCGGTAGATGTAATCCCCTCCTTGATGGTTATCATTATCCAATATTCGGTGTTGATATTCCCTTTTTTGGATAATTGCTCTGATTAGGCAGTTTATCCCCAGTAAGTCATCTTTCATTTATCGGTTGTCAGTAATGTTTGTTGCTCCCCTTGATTGGTCATCATTATATACCTAGTTTCGGTATCCCGATGCCTTTCTCTCTTGGTCGATTTATCCTTTATTAACTTAGTAACCGGCTGTGGATAATCTTCCATGCGAGTATATTATCTATGTTCTGACGGTAATAGATAATATGTCTCATGCACTCTTCGGTCGAAGCCTTTTGTTCTTCCCTAGTTGAGTAAGATTCGTATCCCTTTGTGGAATCGAACGTCCATCCCATAATCTAGTTTGCTTTTTTGCCCTCTTTTTGGATGATGAGTGTTTTGGGAATATTCCCCAATTCACGCTTTAGTTGGTCACCTATTATATGCCTAGTAACCGGCATCCCTGGTGTTCCTTCCTTCTTCTCCCTATTATGACTTTTTGTCCCCTGTGGAGTCAGATTTTCCTGAGTTGAGATGTACCTTTCTAGGTCTTCCTCAGATAATTTGGTTGATTGATATCTCTCACCCTTATACTGGTGCCAGATATTCATTCTTCCGGGGCATGTTCTTCTCTCACCCTTATACCGGTGTTCAGATCGCACGTCTCTTTGAGCTTATTACCCAGTAACCGGTAATACCTCACCCCATTGTTTCCCCAAAAGGTTGCTGTTGGGATCTTCCTCAGCTGAGTCCTTAGTGGACATCCCCACCTGAGCCCGGATTTTTATCCGAAGTATCCGTTGCAGATAATTTGGCTGTATTGGCATATTCCCCAATACATGCATCTTCGAGTCAGCTCAAGTCCTTCCATTGATTTATTTCATGGATTCTCTCTGTGTCTCTCAGCAAGTCTCAAGTCGTGACATGCTCACGCATTTTTCCCTTTACACCCCCTAGAGTCTCTGTCTCCCTAGTGAATGTATTACTCCTTTGGATTTGTAGTTTCTCCGGATTTCTTTTTCTTTTGTGGACGCATATCCCCACAGAGTTTTACCACTTTTGCATGCATACATCTGCATCGTGAGGTCTCTTAGGGACCAAAATTCGTCTCTTTGTTATTATTTAAGCCCATTCTACCCCGTCGAGACGAAGATTTTAACCTTCACTTCTCCGGCTAGAAAGATCTTAAATAGTGGCATCTGTAAGACCCCAATTTTGTCCCTAAGATCCCTCATGGCATCATAACATTGCATTTGCATTGTCTCAAGGATCATTAGCGTCTTGGTTCCCTTTGTCCTTGGGTGGGACTTCTTGTGAGTGGTTTGAGATCACCAAGCATGCTTGAATTATATATCATTGCTTTTCTTATTTTGTTTACTAACCAAAAACACAAAAATATGTCACTAACATCTTTTGTTTGTAGCTTGAGCAATCACAAGGTCCAAAGCTTCTAGGAGATCTTTTGTGCAATGATAAGGCCAAGAGGAGATGATAGCAAGCATGGTAATGATTCCCAAAGCTCTCATCCATCAAGTATGCCTCCCTAGCATCTTAATTCATCATTTTGATCAAAGCAAGTCAAAGGGTTTGAGGTTTGTGCCCCAAAGAAGCCCTAATTCATCTGTGCACCATAATGCCTTGCTCTTGAAGCAACCTCAACCCATGATCAAATGCAATCAAGGTAAGTCCAATAAGAAGCAATGGACGACTTCTTCTCTTTCCCAGCAAAAATGGCATTCTCCACCTTCACGGTTTCAAACGCCTGACTTGGTGTTTCAAATATTTCACCGTCCATTTCCACATATTTGAATGATGACAACTGGCTGACAAAAATATCCTCCTCCCCATAAACTGTTACGACCTGCCCGTCCCAGATATACTTTAACTTCTGGTGCAAAGTCGAAGTTACTGCCCCAGCAACATGTATCCATGGTCGACCCAACAAGCAACTGTATGCCGGCTGAATGTCCATGACATAGAACACAGACTTGAACACCTCGGGACCAATCTTCACAGGGAGCTCAACTTCCCCAAACACAACCCTCTTAGAGCCATCAAACGCTCTAACCACAAAATCAGTCGGCCTTAAAAACACTCCTTCGTAGTCCAACTTAGACAGGGCCTTCTTAGGCAACAGATTGAGTGAAGAGCCTGTATCAACCAGAACATGCGAAAGCACGGCTCCTTTACACTCCATCGAAATATGTAATGCCTTATTGTGATTACGCCCGTCCACAGTAAGATTGAGATCAGTGAAACCCAACCCATGGCTGGCATTGACATTTGACACCACTGTCTCCAACTGATTGACCGTAATCTCATGCGGGACATAAGCCCTATTCAAGATTTTTAACAAAGCATCTCTGTGGCCTTCTGAATTCAACATCAAAGATAATATTGAAATTTTGGACGGAGTCTGCTGCAAATGATCAATAAGTTTATACTCAGACTTCTTGATAATCCTCAAAAACTTCTCGGCTTCATCATCAAGCTCATTCTCCAGCCCAACAGGCGCCAGTGCCGCTTTAGGAGTACCCTCATTCACCACCTGTTTACCTTTTTCCCTGGCTAAAGCCTCGGCCTTATCTCGCTGTTCTTTTTCTCCATCCCTACCTCTCAACGTATCGGGCGCAAACAACCTCCCACTGCGAGTGAAACCACTAAGTCCGACATTATCCACCTTTGAAACGGTGGTATCACTGGAAGCCTGATCTTCACTCTTTTTTCCATTACAATACACCTCCCCACCATAGTCCCACGGCACCGCATCATCGTTTTCTTATGGAATAGGTCCAGGCACCGTGATGGTAACTGGAGCCGCACCTGCCGGCACTGACAAGTGGACAGGATCAAAATAAATGGTTATTGTTGAAACATCCTCATTCTCCAAATCCACTTTCTCAACTCGGAGACTTCCCTCATCCATCATCTTCTGAACCGTCTCCCTCAACATTACACACCCATTTGTAGTGACAGTGCAAGCAGCACAACAATTATCACAACCAGGGAAAACTCCACTCTTCATCAGATGTCTCTTGACCATAGACATCGGAGTCCTCAACCGATCCACATCCGTCACCTCTATTTTTCTCTTATACTCTAAAATCACATTCACTCCCATCTGACCATGCGTCGGCATGGGATTAGCATTAACATTCGGCGATGGTGCAAAATTGATGGCTTTAGAATCCACCAAATCTTGAACGACATGCTTAAAAGCTTTACAACCCTCAATGTTATGCCCGGTAGCACCAGAATGGAATTCGCACTTGGCATTCTCATCATAATTGGCAGGCCTCTGATTTGGTCTTAACGGAGCCAACGTCCTCAGCTGAACCAACCCAAGATCCTTCAACTTCTTCAACAGAAAGGCATATATCACGGGTGGCCTATCAAACTGGCGATCTTCCATCCTTCCTCTAACTTGGTACCCGGCCCTTTGTGTTCTCTGTTGAAATAGCTGCTATTGTTGTTGCTGTTGTGCAGATTGATTATCAGCAGGAATCGTTACTGCAGCAGTATACTGGTAGTAATGATTCCTACCGTGTCCTTTCTGGGCATACACAGCAGTCGAATCACCCTCTTTCTTGCGCTGACCATTACCAAAGGGCTTCTTTACTCCGGACGACGGGGCATTTCCCTGTATTTTCCCCATTCTCAGCCAACTTTCTATCCTCTCGCCGGCCCCTACTATATCTGCAAAGCCGGTAACCGGACATCCCACCATCCTTTCAGCAAACGTCCCCTAAAGGGTACCCATGAACAAATCCGACATCTCCCGATCCACTAATGAAGGTTGAACTTTGGCAGACAACTCTCTCCACCTTTGTGCATACTCTTTAAACCCTTCATTCGGCTTCTGAGACATACCCTGCAACTGGGTACGGCTTGGTGCCATGTCAGCATTAAATTGGTACTGTTTGAAGAAAGCATCCCCCAAATCCTACCATCTCTTAATATCTGATGATCTCAACTTGGTGTACCACTCAAGAGACCCACCAGATAAGCTATCCTGGAAGAAGTACATCCAGAGCTTCCGATCCATGGTGTAGGCAGATATCTTTCGGACAAAGGCCTGAAGATGAGTTTCCGGGAAAGAAATCCCATTATACTTATCAAATGTGGGCACTTTGAACTTCTGTGGAATCACAATCCCCTCAACCAGCCCCTTGTTTGACATATTAATAGTCCCAGGAGAGGTATGGCTTTCCAGAGCCCTGATCTTTTCTTCTAGTACCTGAATCTCTTTATTCGGCGGTGGAACACCATATTGCCCGAACTGCTCATTCAGCATAGAGAACTGATCCTCTTCCTTATCCTCCACAGCCCCAAAGAAAGGAGGAAACTGAGTGTCCTTCAGAGTGTTGCCCACAGGACCTAGTCCACCGCCTGCAGCAAAACCAAAACCACCACCATTGTTGAGGACTACACCAGCAGTAGTTACCTTCCTTCTGGGATCGCCACCATCCTTAGAACCACCAGGACCATTGTTGGAGGTACCCTCTTGATTATTGCCACTATTGGCAACTGAAGCCCGCTCAAGCTTCTCCACCTTATCGGCGAGTGCTTTCTGCCCAGGGTGAACCCTTGCATGGTGTTGATCAACTCACTCATCTTCTCTTTCAGCTCGAGAATGTCAATGTTGGGGGTATCCATCATTCTGGGTTTGTTGCGTCTGGTAAAGTATCTGTGCGGGCGAGCTACGTGCAGAGGAATGACTCGGCGTGCGCGAGCAATGATTCCTGAGTCAATCAAACATGTTAGATACTGACACCTGCAAAATATAAGACAAGTTATTATGATTCATGCATGAATGCAATGTGTATCCATATGAGGAACATTCTGTCCTTCGATCCTGGCTTCATTGAGACGGATAATAATTTGACAGCAACATTCTGACGTCAATCATCTGGCTTCGCCGTACAGAACAGGAAGTTGTGCTCTAGCAAAGATATCACCCGACCATGTGTGTGTCAAATAAGTGTAATACAGAAAAGCAAATAAAGCTTTTAGATCAATCACTGAATGATAATAACCACTGTATAGCAATAGTGCGCAGCACGTGCGAGAGTCATACATCACATCTGATACAAATCAAATTTACAATCCTCGAGAATCGGAAAGAAATACAAATAAGTGAATTCCGTCAACATGCCTGACGGTAATCCAACACATGATGACAACTGCAATAAAAGTCTAATCTGAAGAAGGTCCCACAGAAGGCTATGCATCATCAACCATCCTGGTAAACTTCATAGCGAACCTGAGCTCAGTATTCTTTTGCTGAAGTCTTCCCACCTCTTTCTGGTAAATCTTCATCTGACGGAAATAATGATCCCTCTCGGCAAGATAGTGATCTCTCTCGGCCATAATCTTCGCTTTCTCTTCTTCCTTAACCCTCAGCTTCGCTTCCCACTCTGTGGTAAGGGTTTTGGCTCTAGCTTCCCTCTGAGTCTTCACGAGGACTTGTCTCCTCTTTTCATCTTCAATGACTTTCAAAGCTCTAGCCAACTTCTCCTTGGTAAGGTCGTGCTCCTTCGTAGATGACTCTAAAGCTTGGCTGATCTTACAGTAATGGGCAGTGTCTTTCTCAAAACGCTTCACCTCCTGAGCATGTTTCCTAGCCTGGTCTTCTGCTTTCCCCCTGATTTCCTGATTAGCCAGTTGAAATCCAGCAACACTCATTTCTATCTCAGTCTTCTCTGCTTGCAGTTGATCTCTTGCCTTCCTCATCTCAAGAAATGCTTCCATACTGACAGAAGAACATGGCTCCTCAATCAACGGATACCAAAGATCACCCACAAGAAATGACAGACGAGTGAGCTCATCCCTCTTTCTGAGCCAATCATCAAATGGAGGAAAAGACCTGTTATTAGCTCTAACAAAAGGAATCTTGCCTTTCCTTTGAATGTTACGCCATGCCTCAGACACTTGCTCCAACAATGACTGATTACCCTCAACTGGGAAGTAGAAAGACTCCTGAATCTCACACTCGAGGGGAGGAACCTCCACAACAAATCCCATTTGTCTCTTAAGAAGCGTCGGGTTGTACTTAATACACCCTTGAACTCCTATAAGGGGCACATTGGGAAAACTACTGCAGCTGTAAATAAAATCTCGTCCAGCCACACCAATGTGAGTCCAAGCTATGTCCTTGGCTCGCAAACCCATCAACTTGGTTGCCCAATTTATAGTATGATCAAGAAAGACAAAGGCACCCTTGGAAGGCAAATATCCCATGAACCACATGTATAACAATTGAGCACAACATCTGACTAATCCTCCATGCCGCTTCTCATTCCGATTATGGACCGAATAATAAACATCCTCGATCAAGGTAGGAATGGGATTCTTCTGAGCAAACACCCGGATGGCATTAATATCCACAAAATTCTTCTGATTGGGGAACAGAATAATTCCATAAATGCTTACGGCAAGCAGAGCACAGACAGTCTTCCAATCACCCAAAACAACATGTTCCTTGGCTTTGGCCTCCAAGAAACTCAGATGAAAACCAAGCAACTTTCCTTTCTCCTTCAAACCCTTCTTAGTCACTTCCGGGCTCAAATAAAGAGCACGATAAATCTCAACAATGTCAGGTTCTTCCTTAGTAACATAAAAAGGAATCTGGTTTCTGACCCGAATGCCCAGAATGCCGGCATAATCCTCCATCAAAGGTCCCAACAAATAGTCTGGGAAGACAAAACACCTCAAACCCGGATCATAAAACTGGAGGAGAGTATGGAGGGCACTCCTATCCCCATCTGTGAGTCTGAAGACCATCTTCATAATACTACCATAAGCCTCACGGAACATCCCCACATGGTCAGGTGTAATCAATGCTATCATACCCTTCAACACGCCAATCTCTGGATCGAAGAAATTGTATACAACATCATCTTTTAAGTCGGTCCTCATATCTGGAACAAAGATGTCTGTCAACCAGGATCTCAATCAAGAATGTACCCTGCATATGGATAAACATGAGTTAGATGCGGATAAATGCAAAATGGGAATGATGCAGATGCATGAATGCAATGCATAGTGCCATCCTCCAAGACATCTGAACACCAACTGTACGGAAATTTCAGTCTCTGAACTGATCACAACCATCCAAGGGACTAAGTAACCACAAATCCAACTCGGGGATCCGAAATAAACAGAACCGGAGGATACATCACCACCATCACAAGAAAGTCACTGAACGGATAGCAACCAGATCATCTGAACAAATAACTTCAAATCCAACTCAGGGGATCCGAAATAAACGAAACCCGCTCATAAATACCACAGACAGAACTCCGGCGTCTCAGAAATAAATCCATAAATCCATCTTATAAATAGAACCCAAATTACGGACCGAACCAAAGTCACCATCAAAGAGTCGCCAACAGAACCTGTATCTGTAGGAATCAAACCCCTCCCTTCACAGGTGAATCCTAATAAGGTCATCCTAAGGCGGATAATGGTCTCGACAATCGGACAAGATACTCAACGGGTTTGCCCTTTCGGGTGTGTCGTGCAGCTCTTATAAGATCATCTAAACCAAAGATCCGGGAAAGAACGGTCGCCGAAGTCAACAGCTCAAAAGAGGTAACCCAACCATAGTGGAAACTCCACAAGGAGGGGCTCTCTCAGAAGAACCTCGTCCGGCTGTGGTATGTCATGTCACAAAAACATGTTGATCCAACATGTGAGATAACATGAGACCATGCTAATCCTAGGTGTATACTCGGGCTTTGGGTTTTAGCCCCACTCAGAACACCCACCCCCAAATCATAGGAACCACACCTGTCCAGAATCCAACACGGTGATAACATGATGCATGCAAACATATATGCAAATATATACAATCACAGTATAATAATCACAAATGCAATAAATAAGCAGTAAAAGCAACCCAAACTACCCTAAAAACTACGCTAGAGAGCGCTAGGATTGACTCGCTTAGGGAAGATGGACCAGCAAGAGGTCAACTTCAGTCCCCAGCAGAGTCGCCAACTGTCGCAACGCGAAAAAACAACTGGCGGTAAAAATACAGAGCCGCCACCGACGCTATTCATCCTATGACGGAAAGGGAGCGCAGGACTAACCTAAGAAAGGGAAAGGAACGGTCTTACGACCAGAGATTACAAGGTACGGGAGTCGGTTACGCAAGGGGAAGGTATTAGCACCCCTCACGTCCTCCGTACTCGACGGGATCCACGCTCAAAAGATAGCTCAAAGGAAAGGAAAAGGGTTGCTAATAAACTACTCAAAGAAATTGCACAAACTGGAATAATAAACAAGTGAAAGAAGAAAGAAGACGGAGGAAATGGACTCGGCAGGATGTTGCATCCCGGGCCTACGTAGTTTGTAAGAAACAAACATCAGAGTCGACGTAGTTCGGGAAAAGGAGACATGCTCGCTAAGACATCATGTCCTATGCCTACGTATCTTCTCTATCCAGAGGAGAATCAGAGCACTCGTAGCTCGGCTAACGCACGCCGAAACAAGACACTAAAAAGGGACGCTGAGACGTCAAAAGAAACACTCAAAAGGAAACAGAATGCCAATACATGGACTTACGCCTGACTCCCAACAACAATAAACAAGGAAACAGAATGCCAATACATGGACTTATATCCGACTCCCAACAATAACACACGCTAACCAGCGAACACCAAAGAAAAGGTTATCAGAACAAACCCCAACAAAGAAACTAACTATCCAGCCAGTCACCACAAATAAACTCCAAAGATGAACCCTAATATGAATCACCATCGTCATAAATGAACCCCGAATGATACAGGTAAAACCCAATATGAACCCCAAGTAATAACAGGAGAAATCCCCCAAGGTATAAACATACAACACATGTCCCCGCTGAACAAACAAATACTCACACCAAAACAAAGAAGAGGGTGAACACACACAAGACAACACAGCAAAAAAGAAAAAGGGTGCCCGGAGAGATTGCTCGCAACCTCCTGCGACGTAGTTCCCCTTAACAGGGGTAAAACACTCTCCTAACCAGAGACCAGGGAGACAACAAACTAATACGGAGACTAATACTCGAGCCTAATAGTTGTCATGCAATCAAATATCCCTAAGTTAAGGTCTCTAACATGCATTCAACTTCCTCAAAAATCAATCATACAACTCCTACCGAAATGGAGATGAGAAGAGGAAAGCAGATAAACACACCAGCACAAGTGAACAAGCATCACACACCATATCCATACAAGAGGGGTCATATCAACCTCGACAAACAAGCCAAACTGTAAAGGGTAATCTATAGCTCTTAACCACTAGCATTGAACGTCAGGGTGAGCAGATCAAAATGGTAATGAGGATGAGACCTCATAGCTCTTAACCCTGGCCAGGGTGAGCTCATGACAAAGAAAGCGTGGGGATCCAGAAAGTGGGATCCTATTCCACTTAACCCTGGCCAGGGTGAGCTCATGACAAAAGATATGGGGCACATGTTCAGAAGCATCAGCACGTAGTGCGAGCATAAAGAACGACACACTAAATAACAGGGGATTGGCTGCTAATCCCTTTTATCCGTCAATTTCCTCTTCTCTTGGAGGTCTTATCAAATATCACATGCCTCTCCTTGGAGGTCTTTGGGCAGAATGTTAAACAAACACAAACAGAGCCTCTGAAGGAGGACTTGCCAACAAAATGCTTGCCAAAAAGGTGACAGGACTTCAAACTACATTAAGTAAGAAGCTAACTACCTGAGTGGTGTATCAACCATAATCCAAAGCTCAAGCAAGAGCTAAAGCAAGCAAGCAACTAAGGCACCTGTACAAAGACTAAACAGTCAGTGCTTCAGTTATTAAACCAACAGACAAACAGTGAAACTTTCCCACAATTTTACACAATTCAGTGCATAAGTGCCTTAGCACTCAAATGAGCTCATGAGTTCACCACATCAATTAAATCCTACAAAACAAACATAGGTTAGAACTCAAATACATTTGCATCTCACAAGTGAGAACAAATCAACCATCAATGCTAAATGCCCAAACCTGAAACACAAGACAAAGTTAGTTTATGTACAAACCACTAGTGCAAAGACTAGATTTAAAACCAAATCAAATGACCAAAACAGAACCCAATCTTTTGCATAATGCATATTCAAACAATCCATCTGATTTCCTCAAAAGGACCAGCATCAAATCAATAAGAAAGTATCTCAAATGATCTATGTCATGCAAGGACAAAAAATATGCACAAAATGAACTTCCAACTTAGAAAATTCACATCAAATCAGAAATGCATGCAATGACTTTGATATTTTTTGTATAAGTTCATCATGTCATGAACAATCAATATGCAAAAGATCAAATCTAGAAAGGTTCAAATGATATATGAACAAAAATGCAACATTTCAATGTCAAAAATGTGACACAAATTGTGACACTTTTCTCTATGTGTCAAAAATGATGATGGCATGTGAGAAAAATTCCAAACCAATGACCAAAAATTCATATCATGTGTGAATATTAAGCATGCAAAGAATTGGATCAAACGGCTTAACATAGAGAATTTCACAATGCATTGAATGTAACATATCAATTTAGCACAACATGGATTCAAAAATTCCAAAATAAAAATCCAGACATCAACATTTCATGAAATCAGCATCGAAAAATAGTAGAGATCAAGACAAAACTATAAAAAAAATTGGGATTAAATTGGATCATTTTTGAATTTTTTATGATTTAAACAAAATGAGCTAAACAAATGATATAAAAAAAGAATATGGAGGGAAATGTATTTATTTGAATCAAATCAGAATAATCCACAGCCGTTGGATCTGGCGCACAAACAGATCAAAGGTCCACATTCAAATAACCAAAATGCACTGTTTCATTAAACGGTCAGCATGCATAGTCATCATTCAAAGCACACGCGGCATTGGTCAAACAAATCACAGCCAATCAAACTTCCACGCAATGGCACACAAGGCAAACATAGTCTCAAACCCTAACACACTCAGATGCCGGAGCTACAGTCTGCGGTCGTCTTCTCCGGCGCGATTCCGGCGAGTTCAGACAAAAAATTTCCAGAAATCATCAAGGCTTACATCATTCGAACCGCCTTGCCATGTACATTCCAAATATCATAACCAAATCTCCTAATTCCTCATGGATTTTCCAGATCGAATGAAAACATTTCCTAGATCTAAACTTATAGTTCATCATACATGCTTAATTCTCAACCATTTTTAATTCTAAACATGTCTACATAACCTACGCAGCATGCTCTTCACATCTATGATCATAAAACAGCAAAAGGAAAGGATGAATTTCAACTCACCTGAAATTGAAGCTTCCTCAATTCACGATCTCACAGGCTATGAAGCTCCAGATCTACTCCTTTGACCTTGCCTTGAAGCTTTGTGCAAACAGAATCAGTTGAAACCACCTGGATCTACTTCAATTTTCAAATTCCATCAACATGAGAGTGCACATGAACTGCTCGAAATCTAGCTGATTTGCTCAAAACAGTGGATGATTCTTGCTCAATGAAGCATGATGATCAAGAATATGCAAGAATTTTTGGTGTTTGTGTGGAGAAAATCAAAATTCGAAGAGAGAGAAATTGGAGGGAGTTTTGAATTTTCAGATCTGAAATGGTTATGTTATGGTGGTTATGGCTAGGGTTTCACTATTTATATCTCATGCTAATTAAACTGAAAACCAATTTAGACCTTTACTAATCATGATTAGGGAATTATTAAACCATTTGCAAAAAATGAAAAGTGAGCTATTATGGCCATAATCCATGTACACTCTCCCATGCAAGGCTTCCAATTCACTTATAAGCAACCAAAGGCCAAGATTGAAGTGTTATCTTGCTTGTATCATAAGCCAAAAATGAATGGTGAAGATTCACTTTAATTTGAACATGTGTCAAATAATGAGCATACACACTTTTCCCATGCATGGCAAAAGCACATTTGAGAAGTCTTGAACATGAGAAACATTTTGCAAAAAGAATGAGCCAATTTGGAGCATTGTATCAAAAGTTATGCCATTTTGAATTTCCATGCACACCTTGTGATCAAATGACCATAACTCCTCAACCATTCATCATATGAACATGAATTAGGACTTTTTGGAAAGGGGAGACAAAGCTCTACAACTTTCATGTTCACCAAAAATCCATTTGAAACTTCTTTGGTATTGAAAAGTCAAGTTGAATGTGGACCAAAAACTTACCAAATATGGAAACTTTGAATTACAGGTCACTTTCCATTTTTAGTAACTTTTGCCATGACCTATGAATCTTCAAGATGGATGTTTAGAATGATGAATGAACCCCATTTGAACATGATTGAGGTGTCTCAACTCATTTCCCCACCTCATAGCCCTTAGTTGACTGCACAGTTGACTTTTTGGTCCTTAGATGACCTTGAAATGTCCTGATCAGCTTGAGCCTCCACCACTTGGGGAAATTGCTCAAAAATGAAACCCTAGCTTATGTAAGCTCCTTATAATAATCATGTGATCCCCGTCCCAAGAAAATACCTCATCTCTTTGAGAAACCCTAGTTGGAAGAACTACATTGATTAGGGTTGACCAGAGGTCACAACCCTAATCCAAACGAACTTGAGGATGAACTATGAAACCCTTGATGATGATAGAACAATGATGATGGTGATATATCCTTGCAGATAAGATGATGCTCAAGACCTTTGAAGAATCAGGAAGCCCTAGTTAGAGCCCATGCCCTCAGATGATTGATCATTAATTCATAAAGACCCTTAGGCTTGAATCATGTAACTTCTCCATCTTTTGAAAAGACTTTGGAGGATGATCTTCTTATTTTCATATGAGATGCAAAATGCAATGCCTAATGCTCTAAAATACGAAATGCAATGTGTCAAACTAGTCTCAAGAAGAGGAGGGCAAATTTTGAGGTGTTACAGATTGCCCGTTGGCAAATTTTGTTATCTGAGTATGATATTGAATACCGATCTCAGAAAGCAATTAAAGGTAGTGTCTTGGCTGACCATTTGGCTCACCAACCGATCGAAGATTACCAGTCAGTGCAGTACGGCTTCCCTGATGAGGAGATTTTGTACTTAAAAATGAAAGATTGTGATGAACAGTTGCTTGAAGAAGGGCCAAAACCTGGTTCCCGTTGGGGCATGGTATTTGATGGAGCTATTAATCAATATGGTAATGGCATTGGGGAGGTGATTATTACTCCTCAAGGCACGCATTTTCCGTTTACAGCTAGATTAACTTTCAAGTGTACAAACAACATGGCTGAGTATGAAGCTTGCGTTATGGGGCTTGAAGAGGCCATCGATCTCAAAATCAAATATCTAGACGTCTATGGAGATTCAACTTTGGTTGTGAATCAAATCAAAGGTGAATGGGAGACGAATCAACCCGGTTTGATACCATATAGAGATTATGTGAGGAGGATTTCAACTTTCTTTACAAAGGTTTAGTTTCATCATATCCCTCGAGATGAAAACCGGGTGGCAGATGCCCTTGCAACATTGGCTTCCATGATTGTGGTCAAGTATTGGAATGAAGTTCCTAATTTGACTGTGATGCGTCTTGATAGGCCAAATCATGTGTTTGCTGTTGAAGAGATCACAGATGAGAAGCCGTGGTATTTTGATATCAAGTGTTTCCTCCAAAGTCAGATTTACCCATCTGGGGCATCTTTGAAAGATAAGAAGACTTTGAGAAGACTAGCCGACAATTTCTACCTGAATGGGGATATATTGTACAAGAGAAACTTCGATATGGTTATGCTCAGATGCATGGATAGACACGAAGCAGACCTGTTGATGACTTAAGTCCATGAAGGTTCCTTTGGTACTCATTCCAATGGACATGCTATGGCAAATAAGATGTTGCCAGCAGGTTACTATTGGCTGACAATGGAGTCTGACTGTTGCAAGTTTGTGAAGAAATGCCACACGTGTCAAATTTATGCAGATAAGATTCACGTTCCTCTGACACTGTTGAATGTAATTTCCTCTTCGTGGCCCTTCTCCATGCGGGGAATTGATATGATTGGCATGATTGAGCCCAAAGCTTCGAACGAACATTGTTTCATTTTGGTGGCAATTGATTACTTCACAAAGTGGGTTGAAGCGGCATCATATGCAAATGTAACCAAGCAAGTTGTTGTGTTGTTTATCAAGAAGTAGATTATATGTCGTTATGGTGTGCCAAGTAAGATCATTAATGATAATGGATCAAACTTGAATAACAATATGGTGGAAGCTCTTTGCAAAGACTTCAAGATTTCACATCATAATTCTTCTCCCTACAGACCTAAGATGAATGGAGCTGTTGAAGCTGCAAATAAGAACATCAAGAACATCATTCAGAATATGGTTGTGACGTACAAGGATTGGCATGAGATGCTCCAAATTTCTTTGCACGAGTATCATACATCCATCCGCACTTCAATAGGGGAAACCTATTTCTCTCTTATTTATGGAATGAAAGTTATGTTCTCAGTAGAAGTTGAGATCCCATCATTGCATGTGCTGATGGAAGCCAAGTTGACAGAGGCTGAATGGTGTCAGACCAGGTATGATCAGCTGAATTTGATTGAAGAGAAGAGGTTGACTGCCATATGTCATGGTCAGTTATATCAACAGAGGATGAATAAAGCTTTTGATAAAAAGGTCATACCTCGTGTGTTCAAAGAAGGTGATCTTGTGCTCAAGAAGATTCTATCTTTAAAACCAGATGCTAGGGGCAAATGGACTCCTAATTATGAAGGCCCATATGTTGTTAAGATATCCTTTTCAGGCGGTGCTTTGATTCTTAAAACTATGGATGGTGAAGAGTTCACTCGTCCTGTGAACGCAAATGCATTCAAGAAATACTTCGCCTAAAAAAGAAAAGAATAACTTGCTAAGTTGAAAACCTAAAAGGGAGGCTTAGGCAAAAATGAGCATCTCGGTGGATTGAACCGAAAAGGGCGATCTAGGTAAAAGTTAGAGACATAAAACATAAAAATTTATCCCGATAAATTGAGTACCCCACCTTGGGGAAATTTATGCAAAAATTTAGGATTATGGCAAGTAACTGCATCATGCTGATCTTCAGTTTTGAAGACATTTTTGAGCAAGTGGGTCAAGTCTATGTCATCCCCAGCAGAGCGCCAAGAGCACAATGGACATCAAAAGTTGGTAGAAGGATTAGTGATCATTGTATTCAATATAGCCTTTTTCCATGTAAATTACCATTTTTCAACTTTTGTAAAGATGTATGGAGTCTTGTCATTTACAGACTAACATTCCATTAAATAAAGTTGAGTTTTTTATCCCATTGCTTCTATTCTTGTTTAATTCAGCCAAATAGATTTAAATTTTATTATGAACATTTTTGAAATTAAATTTTAAATTAAAATCATATTTTCTTAAATATATAAAAGAAGTTATTTTAAGCAAACCATTTAAAGGAATGTCAACAGCGGTTTGAAAAGCGGTAAGCCCTAAATGTGGAGCATTATCGGGTCTCCCTAAGCAATGAGCGTGATCCCCGTTTCATCCCCGACAGAATTTCAATAACCAAGTTCTGTTGGTTTCCCCCTCCGAGTTTGTAGACCTCCCTTGAGTTGTAGGCATGTTGTTTCGGCATGTTTGCACGGTTTCGGCAGATTTTGCTTCTCCGCAAGTCGTCAGAATTGTTTCTGATTTTGAGCAGCTTTTGTGTTAATCCCCTGCAGGGTTGTCTCCCATTTGATATGGTGTTGACCTAAAATTCCCCGCAGAGTTTGTAGTAGTTTCCTCAGCAGATCCTCTCATTTCTTCCCCAGGCAGGGTCGAACCATCGAGATGTTTGATCTTTTCTCCAACAGATGTTTCCCTCTTGTGCGAATTGGCCGAGAATTGTATCGATGATTCAAATCAGTGACATTTGTATCCTTTGTGATCATTTTGTCAACATAATCATCATATATACATATACATATACACTCATACAATTTCATCATTTGCATTACTGCACTTTGAGATTCATCATTTATTTGATCCTCTGCTATGGTGGGGTCAGTATCCCCATGTAGATTTGGTGTGTTTGTCCTCCTTCAATTGTAGAGTGTCATCCCTGTTAAGCAGAAAGACTTTAACCTTTCTCCTTTCCCCACTGAGTTATTTCCTCGTGGATGATTATTATTTTAGCTCCCTCCCCAGTTGATTATCTGGATGGGATCACTCCCCTTTAGTTATATCCTCATTGGGTTGAGTCTTGATTGACCGTTTCTTTCTAGATCTTACCTAGATAGATGTTTTTAGTCCCCTAGGAGTCTATTACCATGTAGTTGGTAATATTCTTCTTAGTCTGCAGTTTGTTACTTCTACCCAATACGTGACAAGAGTAACCCTTTTTCTCCCCAGTGGATTCATTTTCACGTTTCCCAAGGAAGTATATCCTTGATATATTCATCCAAATCGATGACAGATATTTTCTTCCCTTGCTTAAGTCTATCCTTGATATATTCATCCTAATTGGTGATAGATATTCTCTTTTTGGTATTCTACCCAGTAATCGGTAGTTGTAATCCCTATTTTATTCTCTAGAGAGTTAATCCTTGATATGTTCATCCTAACCAATGACGGATTTCCTTCTCTTTGTAGTCTTCTGCCCAGTAACTGGTGGTTGTAAATCCTGCTTTTTCTTCCCTTCGCAGAGTATATCCTTGATATATTCATCCTAACCGGTGACGGATACTCTCTTACTGGTATTCTATCTAGTAACTGATAGATGTAAAACCTATTTTCCCCTCTGATTATATCCTTGATATGTTCATCCTAACCGATGACGGGTATTCTCTTTTCGGTATTCTATCCAGCATTCAATAGATGTAATTCCTACTTTTTCGGGAAGTTTCTCCTTGATATGTTCATCTTAACCGTTGACGGATATCCTTCCTAGTTTCCCCAGGAAAATCTATCCTTGATATGTTCATCTTAACCGATGACGAATTTTCTTTCCTTTGAGTTTATCCTTGATGTGTTCACTTTAACTAGTGACAAATATTCTCTCTCTTTGGTCTTCTGCCTAGTAACCAGTAGTTGTAAATCCTATTTTGGCTTCTCCCATCAGTTTATACTTACCTAGTAACCGATAATGAATACACCTCCTGGTTGCCTTCAGCGAGTCATCCTTGATATGTTTACCCTAACCAGTAATGGATGTCCTCCCTGTCAGATTTTGTTATCTTCTTACCCAGTAACCGGTAAAGGATAATATATTTCTGGTCCTCCTGTGTTGAAGATCTTTTCTTCCCCAGTCGAGTTTGAGTATGCATTTCCTAAGTGAAATTGTTATTTCCTATTTGGCCCGAGTACTTCAGCTTTGTTTTGATTTACTTGTTTCCCCCGCAGATGCTTTTATTCCCCTACTGAGTCTTTCCAGTGATTTATTTCATGGAATCCCTCTAGTACCCCAGTTCTTTTAATTCGTAGCCTGTCCTACGCGCAATCTTTTTATCCCCCCCCCCAAAGAGTCTTTGTCTCCCCAGTGAGTTTTTCTTACGGAATGCATTATGCTCCTACGGATTTTCGGTCTCTCTGAATTCTTTTCCTTTGTGGCAACATTTCCCCACAAAGATGATTTTAACATTCATATCATATGCCTCATGAGGTCTCTTAGGGACCAAAATTTGTTCCTATATGTTGTTATTTAAGCCCATTCTACTGAGACGATACGAAGATTTAAACCTTCACCTCCTCAGTTAGAATGTCCTTAAATAGGCGTAGTTGTAAGACCCAAATTTTGACCCTAAGATCCCTCATGCTATCTCATCATATGCAGTGGCTTTGGGATCACACCTTGGCATCCTCCTTACCCCTCATTCATTGGGTTTGTATTGGGAGAGATCACCAAGCACTATTTGATTGTATCATACTTTGTATTTTAGCATCTTTACTAACCAAAATACCAAAAATATGTCTTTTTATAGTCTAACTATTTTGTAGGTAGTGCACATGCTCACCTTTGATCTATCAAGCTCATATATAGGGTTTAAGACCCTTAGTGAAAGGAGCTCAATCAAGAAATGGTTTACTAAGGCTCTAAGCATCATATACGAATCCCCATGATCTTCACATGTTATTTTGATCAAGAAATCGTCAAGAGTTTGGAATTGGTTTTCCTTGGAAACCCTAATTCATCTGGGTATCTTGTGTGACTTCTTCAACAATATTCTTCACCAATTGATCAAATATTTCAAGGGATACTTAAAATTTCATCATATTATGCATATATGATCTCCCATGAGTCCCAAAAGACAAGATAATTGCAAGATAGCAAGTTGGTCGATGGTGGTTGACCAGAGGAATTCATCTGATCAAAACTGGGGTTCCCTAGACCCTATCTCCTACACATTTTGTCATATGAAAATTATTAGAAGATCAAAGTTACTCTAAATGAAATTTCAAACAACTTTCATGTTGAGGTATAGAGCTATTTTTGCTTTGAAAGTCATGTTTTATGGTGAAAGATTATAGGTCATTTTGTCTAAACCCTAATTTAGAGGTCAACTTTCCAAGACCATAACTTGCTCAATTTTTATGAGATGAAAGATTTCCAAGTTACAAAAATAAATTCAATATGTCTAATTCAACTTTGATGTTTTTAGGAAGAGAAAATTAAACTTTTATGTGCATGTGATATGAGGATACATTATAGGTCATTTTGGACCAACGCCATTGAACAAGTGATTTTCCTCAACTTCAAAAATGCACAACTCCTTAATATTAAATCCAAATGAGGTGAAATATGTTACCATGTTGAAGGAAATTGAGAGAGATACAACTTTGATGAAGTAACATTTCTCATTTGAAGCTCACATAAAAAGTTAGCCAATGTGGAATAAGTGAACATATGGCTTAACACTTAGATTTTTTTTTGATATGTTTGATTTTCCCAACTTCCACCTAAAATTCATCATGATCCAAGCTTCAAATGAAAACTTGTTCAACCTAAAAGTTGTTCCTCTTGATTTAACCTTTCCAAAAAGTCCAGTTTCATCCCATTTGGACAAGATATGAGTTACCTGCGCATGGCTTGAACATTGGATCATCATTCGGCATAAGTGAACTTGAACCTTCCTTACACCAATGTATAGCTTTCTAACATTACTTCAACAATGTTTGTACTCAATTATGGACCAGAAGAAGTGATTACATGGGCCTGTTACACGCCCATGCACCCATGCAATGTACATCGCTATTTTTGGATCTTCATTTCAAGTGTGCAAATATCAATTGGTTTGGCTATAAATAGAACCCCTTGCCATCAAAATTAAGGACCCGACGCGCCAGCTTTGAATCCCAACCTTCAAACCCTCTCATTTCAAAGGATAACCTTGATAATTTCCATTAGAATTTGAGTTTGACTCTCACTGTTTTGAGATTCAAATCTCCATGAGTCTTGTGCCTTTTGATCATTCAATTCCATTCCATCGAGTGTCGCGAGCAAGATCAAGAGCAAGCAAGAGCAAGATCAATTGAATACAAACCTGCATTGAAGGTATTTTCCAGAAATTTTCATCTCTTCGATTCTCACTCAATTCTCCATAATTCTTCTTGATCTTTGGTTGTCTGAAGTCCTACCAATATAGGCAACAAGATTGAGTTGCTTTGAGGTCAAATCGAAGCAACTCAGATCATGCACCTCAAACTTCAACTCCTTGTATCTTTCAATATACTTGGAGTTAAGATAAATTGAGGCCAGATTCGAGCTCTTGAGCATGTTTTCTTTAAATTCACGTCCTTCTTTTTAATTTTTGTAATGGTTCTGAGTGAATCAGTCTGGTGAAGCTCATCGGAGAAGGAGACCGGAGCTTTGGCTCCGGTGGCGTGCTGGCACTCATTCACAAGATCCTTTTCAAATGTTTTAATCTCGTGCCTTGGTTTTGCATACCATTCATATAGCGCTTTGACTTGTGTCCACCATGGAACGCGCGTTAGCAATCACTTAATCTTCCACCTCAATTAATGAGGGAGATCAAGTGGTCCACGTTTTTCCTATTTTATAATTTTCATTTTATTTGGTTTATTTTCATTAATTCATATTAAATTTAATATTAACCCAAAAAGTATGAGAGTTTCACCAAAAAAATTTAAATAAAATCTTCTTTCATTTTCTGAATTAAAATTATTTTTTAAATCATTATTAATATTTTTCATTATTTAATTGTTTTTCTGAATATTTTTAATTGTTTAAAAATAGTTTTAAGTTTCCAAAATTAATAAAAAAAATTCTCCAAGGTCCTTTGACCTTGTTTGACCTATGATAAATCTCATGGACATTTATTTAGTATTTTGATGAGGTTTTAGGATTTCGACCAACCATAATTTAATTTAATGTATTATTTATTTCATTTTAATTGTTTAATTGCAAAATAAATTATGTTGAGCATTTGATATTGACTTGTTGAGTTTGACTTGTGTTGTTGGGCCTTGGTCAAGGTTGATTTGACTATGTTGAGTTAAAATCATTGGATTTAGGGGATCGATGAAACGTACATTTCATCTCCCAAAATGAATGAATGATTTTAATTTGGTAAGAGTCCTCCTTTGACCAATTTGTGTTGATTCCATTCCGTCTTCATCTTGATCCCATTCTCTTCTCATTCATTTCATGGACCTATAATATCTCTATATCCTAAGGCTAATTGATTGCAAAATCAACATAAGTATGGATGAGATTGGGTCCACCTCTTTTACATATTCTTTTAAGCGTGGTATGTTTTAGGAGTATGGTTCATAATACCATATCTCTAACATGCATTAGCACTAAAATTTCTATTGCCCGGCCTCAAATAGTTGTGACTTCTACATGAGTCCAATTACGATTGCTTAACATAGTGCTAAATTGTTGACACAAAAGGCATAACATTCTAGTAAGTGAGATTGTAAGTCTCCCCTCTTTCATGGTATTGTGTGGAAACTTGGCCCTTTTTCCTTCCTTTGGATGATGTCTTGGTTCAAGGATCCATGCTTGTGAATAATGGGTTGAATGTTCTCCAAAGAATGAATTAAGCTAAGCAAGAGTAAAAGCAATACTAACTTCTAACCAACTAACAACTACCATTAAATTTCAAGTAATTTACTTTTATGCACTTTAACTTTAAGCCTTTATTCATTTTTCATTATTCATACCATTTAACTTGTTTACTTCAATGCCATTTTCACTTTGTTCACTTGAGCCATATTTTATGATTATATTGTGTTTGTATATACTTGTTTGTGTTTGTGGTCTTTTGACCTTAATGTACATAATAAAAACAAAAAATCTTAAAAGACATTTGTGTGAACTGTTGGATTTGATCTGAAACTTTGGACTTATCATTAGGCAACACTCCCTATGCGAAAGGACTTGGCCAATGCCAACTTTCATGAAAACAAGTGCTTGTGAAGTGAACTTCATATGAATAAAGTATTGTGATCCTATTTGAGTTCATCTGCTACATGATCCTATTGAAGTTGTTACTTTAAACCTGTGTCTAATGCTTGTCTCTTGAGTTCATCTGGTACATGGGAGTTTATGAAGAAGATCATGGAATTGCTAAGCATGGATGTGGCTATCTTTATTTTATGCCTTGCTCTTTATCTTGCTATGTGTGTATTTATATTGCTTGACTTAATGTCCAAGGGAAATTTAGGTTTCTATATGACATACTTGTCTATTGGATTGTAGCCCATTGGTCAGATCTTTTCAATTCTTAACTTTTAAATTTGTTCTTAGGATTAGTCTCTTCATCTCCTCCCCACTTGTTTAATTTCAAAATCTCTCCCTCCTTTTAAAAAATTCTTATTTGCTTGTGTTTTCTAAACTTAGACCATATTGCAAATTAGAAACTTTGGCCTTATGCCATTGCATTTTCAAACTCATTTTCTTAATCAAACTTGTAAATGAATCTAATCATATTGACTTAAAATTTCAAAAGCCAAAAAGAACTAACACTCATCCAGGCTCTTTCAGGCCCTTTGTGCTTTTCTTAAACTTAAAATTTTTTGAAAAGAAACTTACTCACTTTGAAATTGATACCATGAACTACGAGGTTTTGATCCCTCATTTTATGTTGGTACGTAGGCACAAGTTCGAAGGTCTTGTCAAACACAAAAATATAACTAATGAATTCTTTTCTCATCCCCCCACTCTATTTATCGCAAACATCATTTTGTATAAAAATACATATGCATACAAAAAAAGGCTCCCTAGGAGTACCCAGGACACTTTGGGTGCTAACATCTTCCCTCTGTGTAACCAACCCCCTTACCTGTAATCTCTGGCATTTTATTAGTTTTGAATTGAAAACTTCTTATCTTTGGGTTTTGTTCGTACTTTTCCCTTTTCCCTTGGAAATAATAAAAGTGCGGTGGCGACTCTGGTTTAATTGACGTTAAGTTCATCAATAGCTTAATGGTCATGAATTTACCTCTACAAATTGTACCAGCACCAAATCAAGAAAGCTTTTGATAAGATGGTCCATCCTCGAGAGTTCAAGGCCCATACTATGAAGATCTTGACAGTACACAAAGATTCACGTGGGAAATGGACTCCCAACTATGAAGGCCCATACGCTGTAAAGAGAGCATACTCTGGAGGTGCTTTGTTCCTCACAACTATGGATGAAGAAGAGCTCATTCACCCTGTGAACTCTGATGCAGTAAAAAAATACTATGCCTAACAAAAAACCCTCTAAGTCGAAAACCTGAAAGGGCGACTTAGGCAAAAATGGGTATTCCGATTGATTGAAAACTCGAAAGGGATGTCCAGAAAAAAGTTAGGGATAATAAAAAAAATGTAGCTCGCTAAGTTGAAAACCTGAAAGGGCGACTTAGGCAAAAAAAGAGCGTCCTAGTGGATTAAAAACCCGAAAGGGCGATCTATGCAAAAATTAGGGACAAAAGGCATGGACTGCATCAGTTGTTACTGATCAACACAGAAGAGCCAAAGATGGAAGATCAATCAGTTGCTCCCTTCAGAAGAGAAGTCTCGTGGAGTCATTGTTATTAGGGACGGTTGTATTCATTGTGATTCAATGTATACCTTTTCCCATTTCCATTTTCTAAATTTGTAACGTTCCATGGAGCTACACCTTTGTGTGCTACCATTCTTGAATAAATATAAGTTTGCCTATCAATTTCTATCATTTCCTGTTTTTCTCTGATTTCCTTTATTATGCAAAATACCATTTATTTGTTAATAATGAAATTTTGAACTTAAAAAGAATTTTTCAACATATTGAGAAAAACAATTTTTGCTTTGACCTGTGGAAATATTAAAAGGAAATCTTTCGTCTTTCCCCACAAGTCTCAAGTGAAGAAGAAGAGCGATCCAAAATGCAACGGAATTTAAAATTTCTCCTTTAGTGATCCTTACGAATGGGCATGATCAGTGATAGAATCGTTACCTCTTGTGGCGATTGTAACCTTTGATGCAGATCTACGGAGCAATCACGAATGTTGAACGATGACAACGCCACTACTCAGTCCACGCGAACGAATTCCTCCAATCTCAGTGCTAGCTGCTACGAATGAAGGCTTTGAGTGAGAGAGAGAGAAACAAAATTGCAACTGCACAAATGCTTCTACACAAGGGTTCTATTTATAGAACCACTTGTGTGGGCTGCAAGCTAAAAAATACCCACTCAAGTGTATGTGGCCCATATCTTATAATATGCCAAAATCACTTAAGCGCGTGGTACCTTACCATACTTCATATTTTACTTAAGTACATCGTACCTTACGATGTTCAACAATTCACTTAAATGCACCGTACATTATCGTATTCCTTAGTTACTCTATCTCTCATCAATCCATCCTTTTGTGTGTGACCCTGTAGGTTTTCGCGCCATTAGCAATTATATTAAATCATGTATTTAACATAATAAATAGTGAGCGGTATCTAGCAACACATCACTGCTACCCAACACACGAAAATGTCATGTGATCTGACAAATCCTTTTGTGATAATACTTATGTGTACAATTACCCTTTTTCCCTTATATCTATATTGAACACAAGGCATATACCTTGTCATCCTTGTCCAATTTAATATTAAGCCCATATACATCTATCCTATTATGCAGGATGGGCAAATTCCATCTAGGTCACTCATGTCCCTTAGCATGCTTCGTGGAGCACCCATCAACTGTCTTTATGGTCATCCAGTTACGGATAATGTTTGATCAGCAATAAGGCACTCAACTCTACATCTATGGTCCATAGTGGTTTCAGGTCGAAGGGTGGTATACACCATTATCACCATGAGAATAACTTATGACACTTTACATAACATTCTATATAGTATTCTCATAGCGAGTCAATCCAGTATAAATATTACTCTTAATATGCATACCTATGTTTAAGACTTGATAACTCCTTATCCATGATCCATGAGATGTGATCATTAGTCTATATACATAATAGTCTTAATGCTTTAATGTTATCCCACTTCACAATAAATCTCGACTATGGATACTTTAAGAATAGTGTTCTTATGTTTAATGTGATCTCATGATTAAGTCACACTTGATACATTAAACGGACTATCTATTCTAGGGACTTTATTAGACAAACATAATAAACAAAAAGCCTTTTATTATTAATAAATAATTCAATACAAGTACCAAAAGTATTGGCCTCTAGGGCTTACACCAACATCAAGTTGCAAGACTTTTCCTGGAATAATCAACATGTATCTCTAGGGAGCACAATTCACCATTCTCCGAAAGGATTGTTGGGCCAATTGTGACTGTTCAGTCATAGATCCCCCTTTGATGCATCTATCATCACTCCTTTGGTTGATTTGTTGGTGTCGAGGATTCAGTACCTCCATAAAGCCTTCTTTAAACTCCCAGTCTGCATGTTATCAACATTTGCATATCATGATTATTCATATATCATGCATATAAGAAAAATCAAAATCATGCATAACCCGAAGTACTTCATGCTCATTTGCATAATCTCAGGTTTCGTTGTTGATTTTTATTCCTCGACCTCTAACACCAGTTGTTACTGGCATCGTTTTTAAGTCTGGTTGTCACCAACGTCTTTGATCAAATCCAATTGTAATCTGTATCTCTTTAAATCTGATTGTCACCAACGTATTTTGTCAAGTCCAGTTGTAACTGGCGTCTTGTTTCCAAAATCCAATTGTAACTTGTACCTTTTTAAAGTCTGGTTGTAACCATCATTGTTTACAAGTCCATTTGTTATTAGCATTACCTCTCAAGTCCAGTTGTAACTTCATCTTAACTTTCAAAATCCAATTGTAATTGGTACCTTAAGTTTGGTTGTCACCAACATCTGTCAAATCCAATTGTAATTGGTATCTCAAGACCAGTGGTAACTGGAATTTCACTTTCAAAATCCAATTGTAATTGGTACCTTAAGTCTGGTTGGTGCCAGCATCTGTCAAATCCAATCCTAATTGGTATCTTAAGTCTGGTTGTCACCAGCACCCTTGAAATACAATTTTAACTAGTACCAATCCTTTTGAATCCATCTGTAACCTTTGCTTACTCTATAAGTCCAACAGTTGTTGGCACCTACAGAGAGTTTTCTATCCTGTTGGCCCAAGTGCTTCCTAGAAAGTTTTTATTTGGACTCTTTCAGTAATAGGAATTCCGAAAAAGTTTAATCGGATGTTCTTCTTGTGAGAAATCTAGGTATTTGTCAAGAATGTTCAAGTTGTCATCAGGTCATGTATGAACCTGATGATATACTCTATTTGAATTTTCCAATGTTGTTAGGTGATGTCTGAACTTGCTGTTAGAACTTTTTGATATTCCCCAACATCATTAAGTCATGTATGAGCTTGCTGCTGAACTTTTTATTCCAGTATTACCAGGTCATGTCTGAACCTATTTAGAAGAACCTTTTTCTTTGATTATTCAGTGTTGTCAGGTCATGTATGAACATGTTGTGGGAATTTTCTCTCTGTCTCTCTCTCTCTCTCTCTCTCTCTCTATATATATATATATATATATATATTGGAGTTGTTAGTAAGTCATGTGTGAACTTACTGACGAAATCTCTTGTACTCTAAGGGTTGTTTGTCAACTTTCACTTTGAGTACTCCCCAGTGTGCGTCTGACTCTTCAGCAGGTTTGTTATCCCCACCGAGTTTGTTTTACCCTTTTTGTTTGTTTCTCTGTGGGCCATCAGTTTTCCCCACATATTGGTCGGTATGATATAACATCTCCTATCAAGGGTCTCGTATCATATCATAGAATTCTCATTTAAGGATCAAAATCTGTGTATTCTTAGTATTTAATTATCTCCCACTATGATTGTAAGACCCCAATTTTGACCCTAAGATACCTCATGTAATTTCATCATAAGCATTAGCATTGGGATCATACCTTGGCATCCTCCTGACCCCTCTTTCATTGGGTTTGTTCTGGGAGAGATCACCAAGCACTTTGTGATTGTTTCATACTTGTATTTTATCATTTCACTAACCAAAATATAAAAAATATGCCTTTGCATTTGCCTAACTCTTTTGTAGGAAGGGCATGATCTCCATTGATCTATCATGTTCACAGCTAGTGTTTGAGACCCTCATGAACAAAGAGCACAACCAAGAATTGATCCAAGAATGGTTATGAGCATCATATATGAGTCTGGATGTTCTCTATATGTTATATTGGTCATGTTTTCTTCAAGAGTTTGAGGGTGATTTGCCTTGGAAACCCTAGTTTGACTAGGTATCTTGTGTAACTTCTCCAATAAGCTATCTCACCAATTGATCATATTTCTCAAGGGACATTTCAAAATTCATCATCTTATGCATATATGATCTACCATGAGCCAAGAATGTCAAGAGAATTGAAGGTTAGCAAGTTGGTTGATGGTGGTTGGCCACATGGATTCATCTGATCAAAACTGGGTCTCGCCATACCCTATCTCCTACAATTTTCACCATATTGTAAGACCCCAATTTTGACCCTAAGATCCCTCATGCAATTCCATCATAAGCATTAGCATTGGGATCATACCTTGGCATCCTCCTTACCCCTCTTTCATTGGGTTTGTTTTGGGAGAGATCACCAAGCACTTTGTGATTATATCATACTTGTATTTTATCATTTCACTAACCAAAATACCAAAAATATGTCTTTGCATTTGTCTAACTCTTTTGTAGGAAGGGCATGATTCCATTGATTCATCAAGTCCGCATCTAGGGCTTGAGACCCTTAGGAACAAAGAGCACAACCAAGGATTGATTCAAGAATGGTTATGAGAATCATATATGAGTCCCAATGTTCTCAACATGTTGTATTGATCAAGTTTTCTTCAAGAGTTTCAGGGTGATTTGCCTTGGAAACCCTAGTTTGACTAGGTATCTTGAGTAACTTCTCCAACAAGCTATCTCACCAATTGATCAAATTTCTCAAGAGACACTTCAAAATTCATCATCTTAAGCATATATGTTCTACCATGAGCCAAGAAAGTCAAGATAATTGGAAGTTAGCAAGTTGGTTGATGGTGGTTGGCCAGATGGATTCATCTGATCAAAACTGGGTCTCCCTAGACCCTATCTCCTGCAATTTTCACCATATGAAAATGATTCCAAGCATAAACTTACTCTAAATGACACTCCAAACAACTTTCATGTTGAGACCTAGAGCTAGTTTTGCTTGGAAAATCATTTTCTATGTTGAAACTTTATAGGTCATTTTGTCTAAACCCTAATTTGAAAGTCAACTTCCCAAGACCATAAGTTGCTCAATTTTTATGAGATGCAAGATATCAAAATTGCACAATCAAATTCAATGTAATTTCACAATCAAATTTAATGTGTCTACTTTAACTTTGATGTTTGGAGTGGAAGCTAATTCAACTTTTTTGAGCATGTGATATGAGGTTACATTATAGGTCACTTTTGACCTATACCATTGATCAAGTGATTTTTCCAAACTTCAAAAATACATAACTCTATCATTTAAAATCAAATGAAATGAA
Source organism: Lathyrus oleraceus (assembly GCF_024323335.1). NCBI lineage: Eukaryota > Viridiplantae > Streptophyta > Magnoliopsida > Fabales > Fabaceae > Lathyrus > Lathyrus oleraceus. Next base: position 398,358,593 of record NC_066583.1, read on the forward strand.
ATTGGTGACCATTTTGAAGGTCTTTGAGAGAGCTACAACTTTGATGAAGACACTTTTTTCATTTGAAGCTCATATAAAATGTTAAGCAAGGTGGAATATTGAGACATATGGCTTGACACTTAGAAAAATTTAATATGTCAAACATTTCCAAATTTCCACCTCAAATTCTTCAAGTTACAAACTCCAAATGGAAAAGTCTTGAACATGAAAGTTGTTCCTCTTGATCTCACCTTTCCAAAGAGCTCAAATTCATTCATTTTGGATAAGGAATGCATAGGCTGCGCATGGCATGAACATGGTGTCATCACTTGGCAAGGATCAAACTTCAAATCAAAATGTACACTTGCCTTACAATCCAAGCTGAATTCAGACTATCTAACATTCATTTGTGGATTTATGGAAATGATTTTATGGGCCTATGCGAGCCCATGCACCCATGCATCATCAATGACCAAATTTGGAAAGTGAATGCAAGTGTGCAAAAAGCAATGGATTCAGCTATAAATAGAGCCTCATATGCTCAGCAATCAAGATACATTCACGCCAGCTTTGATCCCCCATCTCTAACCCTCACATTGCAAAGGATAAACCTGAGAAATTCATTTGAATTTGAGGTTGAATTTTCACTGTTTTGAAATTCAAATCTCCAGGAATCCACAATATTTTATGCATTCAATCCTTCTTCTGCAAGCATTTGGAGTGAGATTAAGCACGAGCAAGAGCAAGATCAGTTGAATCCAGACCTCCATTGAAGGTATTTTCCAGAAATTTTGATCTCTTCGATTCTCTCAAATTCTTGCTCAATTCTATTGATTCTTTGGTTGTCTGAAGTCCTACCAATGTAGGTAAGAAGATTGAGTTGCTTAGAGGCTAAATGGAAGTAACTCAGTATATGTACCTCAAATTTCAACTCCATGTATCTCTCAATATACTTGGAGTTAGAGTGAATTGAGGTCGGATTCGAACTCAGTACCATTTTTACTTTGAAATCATGTCCTTGTTTTTAATTTTGGTGAATGTTAAAGGTGGACCAGTCCGGTGAGGTCCACCAGAGAAGAAGACCGGAGCTACAACTCTAGTGATGTGCTACCATCTCTCACAACCATATGAGCCATCTAATTTGTTTTAATCACGGTCGTTCCTTTTGAATACCAATGTTATGGCGCGCTGACTGATGTCCATCGTATATAGCGCGTTTCTGGCCACTTGATCTGCCACCTCAATTAATGAGGGAGATCAAGTGATCCACATTTTTCTGATATTTTAATTTTCATTTTAATTGCATTATTTTCAATAATTCATATTAAATTCAATATTGATCCAAAAAATATGGGACTTTCACCAAAAAATTTCAAATATTTTTCTATTTCATATTCTGAATTAAAATTATTTTTTGGATCATTATTAATATTTTTCATGAATTAATTGATTTTGTATTAGTTTTTATTTGTTTAAAAATATTTTTAAATGTCCAAATATTATGAAATTTTTTCTCCAACGTCCTTTGACCTTGTTTGACCTATGATAAATCTCATGTCCATTTCTTTGGTGTTTTGATAATATTTTAGGAATTAGACAAACCATATTTAATTTAAATGCATTATTTAAGTATTTTTTTAATTTGAATAAATGCCAAATAAATTTGTTGACCAATTGTGATGACTTGTTTATGTTTGACTCTTATTCTTGGTCCTTGGTTAAGGTTGATTTGACTTTGTCGAATTAATATCATTGGATTTAGGGGATTGATGGAATGTACATTCCATCTCCCAAAATGAATGGATGATATTAATTTGGTAAAAGTCCTCCTTTGACCAATTTGTGTTTTGATCCATTCCCCTCCTACTTCATCTTATTCCCTTTCTTCATTCATTCATTCCATTTGGCCTATGATATCTCATAATCCTAAGGCTAGCTGATTGAAAAATTGGCTTGAGTATGGATGAGATTAGGCCACACCTTTTGCATATTCTTTTTGTGTGTGGTATGTTTCATGAGCATAGTCCATTATACTATGTCTCTAACATGCATTAACTCTAAAATTATATTGCCCGACCTTAAATAGTTATGACTTCTACATAAGTCCAATTACGATTGCTTAACATAGCGCTAAATTTGTAACATAAAAGGCATAAGCATTCTAGTTAGTGAGATTGTAAGTCTCCCTTCTTTCATGATATTGTGTGGAAACTTGGCCTTCTTTCCTTCCTTTAGAAGATGTTTTGGCTCAAGGATTCATGCTTGCGATAAGTGGGTTGAGTGTTCTCCAAAGAATGTCTTGAAAATGAAGAGCAAAAGCAAAAAAATACTAAATTCTAACCAATTAACTACTAACTTTTAATTTCAAGCCTTTACTTTAATGCACTTTACCTTTAGCACTCTACTCATTTGCCATTGTTCATATCATTCCAATTGTTTATGTTAATGCAATTTTCACTTTGTCCATTTGGACCATATTGTGTGATATATCTTGTTTGTGTATACTTTGCTTGTTTGTGTAGTCTTTGACCATTAATGTACATAATAACAACAAAAAACCCTAAAAAACTTTTGAGTGGACTGTTGGCTTGATCTTGGACAAATGGACTTAGAATTTAGGCAACCTTCCTATGCTAAAGGACTTGGCCAATGCCAACTTGTTGAGAAACCAAGTGCTTGCAATTTGAAACTTCATCCGATACACCTTTGAAGACATATCTAAGTTCATCTGCAACATGATCTTTGTGAAGCTGTTATTTTGAACCTGTGACTTGTGGAATTCATCTGTTACATGGGCTATTTTGGAGAAGATCATGGAACGGATAGGCTTGGATGTGGCCATCTTTGATTGATGCCTTTCTCTTCAAGATGATATAATTGTGCATTTATGTGTTGCTTGATTCTAAAAGTCCAAGGGAATTCTAGGTTTCTATTGACATTCTTGTCTATTGGATTGCTACCCATTTGGTCAGGTCTTTTCAACTCTAAACTTTTAATTTTATACATAGGATAGTCTCTTCATCTTCTCCCCTTTTCTTTAATTATCTCCCTCCATTTTTCAAAATCTTTGTGTGAACTGCTTTTATTCTAAACTTAGACTACTTTTGCAAAAAGATAGAAACTTTGGCCTTATGCCATTGCATTTTCAAACTTATTTTCTTAAATCAAACTTGTAAATAAACTTAACTATACTTGACTTAAACTTTCAAAAAGCCAAAAAAGAATTAACTCATTCAAACCCTTTTTAGGCCTTTGTGCCTTTCAAACTTAATTTTTGTTAAAAAACAATGCATCCATTTTGAAATTTGTATCACGAACTACGAGGTTTTGATCCCTCATTTTTATGTTGGTACGTAGGCACAAGTCCGAACGTCTTGTCAAACACAAAAATATAATTAATGAATTCTTTTCTCATTCCCCCATTCTATTTATTTGTAAACATCACTTTATACCAAGTACATATGCACACAAAAAGGGCTCCGTAGGAGTACCTATGACACTTTGAGTGCTAACACCTTCCCTCTGTGTAACCAACCCCCTTACCTGTAATCTCTGACATTTTATTAGTTTTAATTTGAAAACTTCTTACTTTTGGGTTTTGTTCGTACTTTTTTCCCTTTTCACTTAGAAACAATAAAAGAGCGGTGGCGACTCTTGTTATTTAATCTCTAACTTATCCATAGCTTGATGATCATGAATTTACCACTACACATATGAAAATGATTCCAAGAGAAAACTTACTCTAAATGACATTCCAAACTACTTTCATGTTGAGACCTAGAGCTATTTTTATGATATGAAAGATTTCGAAGTTGCAAAATCAAATTCAATGTGTCTACTTCAACTTTGATGTTTTGAGTGGGAGCTAATTCAACTTTTTTGAGCATGTGATATGAGGTTACATTATAGGTCACTTTTGACCATTGATCAAGTGATTTTTCCAAACTTCAAAAATACATAACTCTATCATTTCAAATCTAAATGACATGAAATTGGTGACCATTTTGAAGGTCTTTAAAAGAGCTACAACTTTGATGAAGACACTTTTCTCATTTGAAGCTCATATAAAAAGTTAAGCAAGGTGGAATATTGACACATATGGCTTGACACCTAGAAAAAATTGATATGTCAAAAATTTCCAAACTTCCACCTCAAATTTCTTCAAGTTGCAAACTCCAAATGGAAAAGTCTTGAACATGAAAGTTATTCCTCTTGATCTCACCTTTCCAAAGAGCTCAAATTCATTCATTTTGGACAAGGAATGCATAGGCTACACATGGCATGAACATGGTGTCATCACTTGGCAAAGATCAAACTTCAAATCAAAATGTACACTTGCCTTGCAACCAAAGCTGAATTCAGCCTATCTCACACTCATTTGTTGACTTATGGCAATGATTTGATGGGTCTATGCGCGCCCATACACCCATGCATCATCAATGACTAAATTTGAAAAGTGAATTCAAGTGTGCAAAAAGCATTGGATTCAACTATAAATAGAGCCTCATATGCTCAGCATTTCAGACACATTCGCGCCAGCTTTGATCCCCTAACTCTAACCCTCACATTGCAAAGGATAAACCTGAGAAATTCAATTGAATTTGAGTTTGAATTTCCACTATTTTGAAATTCAAATCTCCAGGAATCCATTGCCTTTTGAGCATTCTATCCTTCTTCTGCAAGCATTTGGCGTGAGATCATGCACGAGCAAGAGCAAGACCAGTTGAATCCAGACCTCCGTTGAAGGTATTTTCCATATGTTTTGATCTCTTCGATTCTCTCTAATTCTTGCTCAATTCTATTGATTCTTTGGTTATTTGAAGTCCTACCAATGTAGGCAAGAAGATTGAGTTGCTTTGAGGCCAAATCAAATCAACTCCATGTATCTCTCAATATACTTGGAGTTAGAGTGAATTGAGGCCAGATTCGAACTCAGTGCCATTTTTAATTTGTAATGATGTCATTGTTTTTAATGTTGGTGATGGTTGAAGGTGGACCATTCCAGTGAGGTCCACCGGAGAAGAAGACCGGAGCTACAGCTCCGGCCATGCGCTGGCATGTTTATCAGCCACTTGATTCTCTTGATTTGTTTTAATCTGGAGCGTGCATTTGAATTAACAATGTTATGGCGCGCTCACTTGAGTCCATCGTGGATAACGCGTTTCTGGCCACTTGATCTGCCACCTCAATTAATGAGGATGATCAAGTGGTCCACGTTTTTTCTGATATTTTAATTTTCATTTTAATTGCATTATTTTTAATAATTCATATTAAATTCTATATTGATCCAAAAAATATGGGACTTTCACCAAAAAAATTCAAATATTTTTATATTTCATATTCTGAATTAAAATTATTTTTTGGATCATTATTAATATTTTTCATGAATTAATTGATTTTTCTTTTGTTTTTAATTGTTTAAAAATATTTTTAAATGTCCAAAAATTATGAAATTTTTTCTCCAAGGTCCTTTGACCTTGTTTGACATATGGTAAGTCTCATGGCCATTTCTTTGGTGTTTTGATGAGATTTCAGGAATTGGACAAACCATATTTAATTTAAATGCACTGTTTTAGTATTTTAATTTGAATAAATGCCAAATAAATTTGTTAACCAATTGTGATGACTTGTTTATCTTTGACTCTTGTTGTTGGGCCTTGGTCAAGGTTGATTTGATCTTGTCAAATTAATATCATTGGATTTAGGTGATTGATGGAATGTACATTCCATATCCCAAAATGAATGGGTGATATTGATTTAGTAAAAGTCCTCCTTTGACCAATTTGTGTTTTGATCCATTTCCCTCCCACTTCATCTTATTCCCTTTCTTCATTCATTCATTCCATTTGGCCTATGATATCTCATAATCTTCAGGCTAGTTGATTGAAAAATTGACATGAGTATGGATGAGATTAGGCCACACCTTTTGCGTATTCTTTTTGTGTGTGGTATGTTTCATGAGCATAGTCCACTATACTATGTCTCTAACATGCATTAACACCAAAATTTTATTGCCCCAAATAGTTGTGACTTCTACATAAATTCAATTATGATTGCTTAACATAGCGCTAAATTTGTGACATAAAAGGCATAATTATTCTAGTTAGTGAGATTGTAAGTCTCCTTTATTTCATGGTATTGTGTGGAAACTTGGCCTTCTTTCCTTCCTTTGAAAGATGTTTTGGATAAAGGATTCATGTTTGTGATAAGTGGGTTGAGTGTTCTCCAAAGAATGTCTTAAGATGAAAAGCAAAGGCAAAACAATACTAACTTCTATCCAATTAACTACTAACTTTTAATTTCGAATCCTTTACTTTAATGCCATTTAATTTTTGTTTATATTCATTTGCCATTGTTCATATCATTCTAATTGTTTATGATAGTGCAAATTTTACTTTGTACATTTGAACCATATTGTGTGACATATTTTGTTTGTATACACTTTGCTTGTTTGTGTGGTCTTTGACCTTTAATGTACATAATAATAACAAAAACCCTAAAAGACTTTGTGTGGATTGTTGGCTTGATCTTGCACAAATGGACTTAGAATCTAGGCAACCTTCATATGCTAATGGACTTGGCCAATGCCAACTTGTTAAATAACCAAGTGCTTGCAATTTGAAATCTCATCTGATACATCTTTGGAGACATCTCTAAATTCGTCTGCAACATAATCATTGTGAAGCTATTATTTTGAACCTGTGACTTGTGGAATTCACCTATTACATGGGCTATTTTGGAGAAGATCATGTAATAGATAAGCTTGGATATGGCCATCTTTATTTGATGCATTTCTCTTCAATATAATATAATTATGCATTTGTGTGTTTCTTGATTCTAAAAGTCCAAAGGGAATTCTGGATTTCTATTGACAATCTTGTCTGATGGATTGCTACCCTTTTAGTCAGATCTTTTCAACTCTAAACTTTTAATTTTGTACATAAGATAGTATCTTCATCTTCTCCCCATTTCTTTAATTTCAAAATCTCTCCCTCCATTTTTTTCAAAATCTTATTTGTGTGAACTACTTTTGTTCTAAACTTAGACTACTTTTGCAAAAAGATAGAAACTTTGGCCTTATGCCATTGTATTCTATTTGTTTGTAAACATCACTTTATACCAAGTACATATGCACACAAAAAGGGCTTCCTAGGAGTACCTAGGACACTTTGGGTGCTAACACCTTCCCTCTGTGTAACCAACCCCCTTACCTATAATCTCTGACATTTTATTAGTTTTGATTTGAAAACTTTTTACTTTTTGGGTTTTGTTCGTACTTTTTCCCTTTTCCTTTGGAAACAATAAAAGCGCGGTGGCGAATCTTGTTATTTGATTTCTAGCTTATCCATAGCTTGATGATCATGAATTTCCCGCTACAGAAATTAAGTGGCGACTCTACTGGGGAGTAGTCTCTAGTCGGTTTAGCCTACTTTTTGTGTATATATTAGTATATATGTGATATTTGTATATATGTATGTGCGATATAATCTGCTTGTTGTGCTTGGTGATCTCTGAGTGGTGAGATAAGTTCTAACCCAAACTCGAGTGCAATTAACATAAGAGGATGGTATAGTCATGTTCGACTTGTGTGGAATAGTCCTTAACAAGTTGGCTTGAGATCCATCTACTTAGTGGAGACTCCTTTGGATTTGGAAATGTCACACAAGTATTTGCGGTTAGGCATTACTATTTCTAATTGGGTCTGAGAAACTGAGGACCTTAGAACATTTAACCCATCTTGGCCTATTTAGGACGTAGTGCAGAAACTGTTCAAGTGTAGACTTGATAATAGTTGTTACGCGATACTACACTCAGACGAGAGTCTCTTGAGAATATTATGGGTCGATGAGTCAGTCATCTTAACCTATAATATCCGAAAGATGGAATTAAGACTTTGGGAACTTTTTAGAACATGATCTACAGGATTTTATCCTTAGTTGACTCCTTTGGGACGGTTCTTACCCAGACTTCAGGCCCGTGACTTGCAACACACCCTTGATTCTTGGTTGATCCAATCAAGTCTTGTCAATATCAATGCAACTTGGGTATTGATAAGGTGTGAACCATAATCCACCAAAATGGATGATTGATCTTGACAATGACTTGATTCATCCCTTGACCTTTGTTTTCCTTGTGTGTGAACCCTTATTTGTGATTGTTGCATTCATGCATTCATGCGCATCATAACATTTATCACACGAAAATTTCAAGGAACTAAGGTATCATTTGCAAATATTTTTAGACCATGGATTGTGGACGAAGGAACACTAAGAAGTACAGTTTCAGATGTCCCGACTTGAAAGAGTTAAGGAAGCTAGCATCTTTTGTATTAGATCCCTTGGACTTCAAACCGTTAACGTCATGGGAAGCTTCTGTCCATCTTGTCTGCTAATGTGGTTGAAGGTCTTTTGAGTGTACTGGTGCAGTTCTATGATCCTCTCTACCATTGTTTCACTTTCCCAAATTTTCAGCTTGTGCCTACCTTGGAGGAGTATTCTCATCTTTTGGGGATACATATTTCTAGTAGAGTGCCTTTTAGTGGATTGGAGGAGATTCCCCAATCTAGTATTATTGTTGAAGCTCTTCACTTGAAGAAGTCTGAGATAGAGGCTCATTGGGTGAAGAAAGGAGGGTTATTTGGGTTGCTATCTGTTTTCCTCATCAAGGAAGCTACTACTTTTACTCAGGCTGGTAGTGTGGATACTTTTGAAGCTATCTTTGTGTTGCTCATCTATGGATTAGCTTTGTTCCCTAACATTGATGGTTTTGTTGATGTTAACGCCATTAGACTTTTCTTGATTGGGAATCATGTGCCTACTTTGTTGGGTGATATGTATTTCTCTTTGCATCTAAGGAATTCTAAAGGTGGTGGAACGATTGTCTGCTGTGTTCCTCTTCTGTACAAGTGGTTTATTTCGCACTTGCCTTAGACACCTGCTTTTGTGGAGAACAAACAATGTCTAAGGTGGTCTCAGAGACTTATGTCTCTCACTAATGATGATATAGTTTGGTATGACCCATCTTTAAGCAGTTTGGAGATTATTGATAGTTGTGGTGAATTCTCTAATAGGCCTCTCATTCGTACACAAGGAGGAATTAACTACAACCCCGCTTTGGCTCGTCGTCAACTTGGGTTCCCCTGAGAGACAAACCTAATAACATGTTGTTAGAAGGTCTTTTCTATCAAGAGGGTAAAGATTCCCAACATTTGAAGCAGAAGATTGTTCACGCTTGGCATAATGTGCATAGGAAAGGAAGATCCGAGCTTGGTTCGCGGAATTGTGTAGCTTTGGAAGCTTACACTCTTTGGGTGAAGAAGAGAGCTATGGAGTTGAAAATGCTTATCCTTGCGAAAGACCTATGTCTATGGTTGTGGTTGAGCCATTAACTCTCCCTAACCAAGATGTAGAGGAGTTGGAAGATGCGCTCATCAAGATGAAGCAAGAGAAGGACGTGTGGGAAGAGCATTTCCGTGCTTTGAGCAAGAAGCATGAAGAGTTGTAGTTGGAGTCTAAGGACAAAGATGCACTAATTGAGCTACTTGAAGACCGAGTGACGAAGAGACGAAGAGAGCCAGAGGTTTCATCTTCTAGCATGCCTCAGCCTTCCGTTGTTTGGAAGAAGATTATTGATCAGCTTGTCCTCGAGAAGACTCAGATGAAGGCTTCTTTTGAGACCGAGATTCGTCGCATTTGAAGGAAGTACGCGCCTTCAGCCAGATCTTCTGACATTGTTGTTAGGGATCCTTAGGATGACTAGTCTCCTTTTCTCTTGTATCTTTTCATTTTGGTTTCTGAAATTGTACTCAATGTAATCCTTCCAATTTATATAAATAAAAAGAGATTTTTGGTCATATCAAATTGTTGCAATTGCCATTTAAATATTATATATTTGAAAATGATATAGTAAGTTCCTTGAAAATAAATAATCAAGCATTGCTTTTCATGCATCATTTGCATAAGCAGGTTTTCGCCAGATGACTATTTGGGCTTTCTTCTGTGCTTTAGCCAAGCTGACTCACGAGTACAATACCCGAGCCAATTATCTGAAAATCATGGAACATTTGGAGCAAGAGAACAGAGAGTTGAAGGACGAGATCGCCCGCCTGATTTCCATGATGGAGTCAGTTCTTGCTGCTCAAAATCAAGCTTCTCCAACGCCTGCAACTCCTCCTGCGAGGACTGTTGCTTCAGAGGTGACTACCTCTACCATGCCTGCTGCCACCACCCACTTCGCGCCGAATATTCCTGGAGGATTCCCGTGGGGAATGCCTCCCAACTTTGTGCCCGAAGGCTTTGCGTCTACATTTGCTTCCATGTCGGCATCTAGCTCGGTCGTGTCCGTGCCACCTCCCGTTGTGCACACTTTGCCTCGCGTAGAGGATACCATCTATCATTCTGAGACGTCTGAGGGTCTGGATGTTTATGAGAAGATGGACGAGATGAAAGATTAGTTTCTTGAGCTGCGCAAGGAATTGAAGACGCTGAGAGGTAAAGATTTGTTCGGAAAGAGTGTTGCTGAGTTGTGCTTAGTGCCCTATGTCAAGATCCTAATGAAGTTCAAAGTGACTGACTTTGAAAAGTATAAAGGGAACTCTTGTCCGCTCAGTCATCTTGTGATGTATGCCCGCAAGATGTCTACTCAGATTGACAATGATCAATTGCTTATTCATTACTTCCAAGATAGTCTAACTGGTGTTGCACTCCATTGGTACATGGGGTTGGATAGTGCAAGCATTCACACTTTCAACGACTTGGGAGAGGCTTTTGTGAAGAAACACAAGTAGAATGTGGACATGGCGCCAGATAGAGACCAACTGAGATCTATGTCTCAAAAGGACAAAGAGACATTTAAAGAATACGCGCAAAGATGCAGGGAGTTGGCTGCCCAAATCACTCCTCATTTGGAGAAGAAAGAAATGATGAAGATCTTCTTGAAAACTCCGAGTTCATTTTATTATGAATGCATGATCGCTAGTGCCCCCAATGATCTTTTACCGAAATGGTAAACATGGGGATGAGACTTGAGGAAGGAGTCCGTGAGGAACGGTTGTCAAGAGATGAGGCGTCAACAAGCAAGTAAAAACTTTGGTAAGAAGAAGGATAGTGAGACCAACGCAGTAATCACTGGGAGGCAGAGGAGGCCTCAGATCAGAAAGAATCCACCACCCCGTCAACATCATCATCATCAAGTGTAATCAGTAATTCCGGTATTTTCTAATCAACAACAACAACATCAATGTCAACAACAACAACAACAACAAAGAACGAACACCTACAACAACAACAATACCAACAACAATCATCATCAGCAAAACTTTGAGAGGGAGAAGGTCTCTTTTGACCCGATTCCTATGTCATATGCAGAGCTGTATCCCTCGCTAGTTCTCAAGAACTTAATTCAACCGAGGAACCCACCGCAGATCCCAGAACCACTTCCCTGGTGGTATAAACCTGAGCTCCGTTGTACTTTTCATCAAGGAGCACCCGAACATGATATTGAAAACTGCTATCCATTGAAGTATGAGGTTCAAAAGCTTATGAAGAGTGGTATGGTGTCCTTTGAGGACTGTGCACCAAATGTGAAAGCGAACCCTTTGCCCGCTCATGGGAACTCTTCAGTGAATATGGTGGACGGTTGTCCTGGAGAATTCAAAGTTTTTCACGTTCGGTTTATCCGAAGATCCTTGGTGCAGATGCACAAGGATATCTGTTTGGTGAGTGACTGTGAACATCACCATGATGAATGTTATTTGTAGTGTGAACCCAAGAGGGTGTGTTGTAGTGAAAAGGGACATCCAACGCCTGATAGATGAAGGAATGATCCAAATTGTTCAATCTCGTCATGAAGATGACGACATCAATGTCATAGTGCCCGTTTTCAGACAACAAGAGCGGTTGGTAATTCAATATGACAGCAACAACAATAACAATGTCAGTCAAAGATCAGTATTGCCGTTGGTAATACGGTTAGCGGGTGTAGCACCTCAAATTTGCACCTATCATTGTACATACCATCTCATATTAGGTCATAGCATATCACGATCCATTGCATAGCATTGCATTGTCCCCAGTTGCCTCAAGAGCAAGCAATCAAGAATTAGGTCAAACTGATCAGGAGATCAGTCCACCAAGCAAGCAAGGTTGTTTCTCAAGGAGCCAAGGCCCTAGGGTTTGTCCAACAAGTTCACATGACTTAGAGGTCCATTTGAAGTGTTTAAGTCAAGGGTTGGATGTTCAGAAGCCATCAGTTCATGCACAGTCAGGCAAAAACCCTAGACAGTCAATAGTCAGTCAAAGCAGTGGATGGTGGCCATTCTTGTGGAATTTGGGCACCATGATCAATAATCAAGAGTCCATACAACTTGGGACATCATTTGAAGTCAAGTTCTCAAGGAATTAGGGTTTGGAATTCATCAGAAGTGCACAGTCAGTCCAAAACCCTAGAAAAGTCAAACTTGGTCAACTGTGGATTTAATCAGGGATTTGATGGATAGAATTGATTTGAAGGAGCTCATTCATGCTTATATAAGCCTCATCTATCATGTCAAACCTCATCATGGAAGAAAATCAAGTCAAACAGAAAATTTCCCAAAATAGAAAGTGGACCTGTAATTTCAACTGCCAAAAGTGGAAACTTCTTGATCTTCAACTTACATCATGATACAAGCTTCAAATGAATTTTTTCCCAACATGAAAGTTGAAGATCTTGTTCTCCCATTTTCAAAAAGTCCAAGAACTCTCAAATCCCATGTGTGGTTGTCAAGATATGATCAATTCAATTTCAGAAATTTGTGAACTTCAAAGAGCCATATCTCATGAACCATAAGGCCAAATTTGGTGGGGTTTTTTCCTACAAACCACATTTCTTCTCCTCTTTCCAAAAATATAAATTTCATGAACCAAAACCTTGCCAATCAAAATGGCATTTTTGGCCTTGACTTTATTCATTTCAAGTTTGACCCAAAGTTGACTTTTTGATTTATTGATTTTTTCTCACATTGGCCAATTGGGATTTGTCTCATATGGTATTTGCAACATGTTCCAAGTCAAATTCATGCTCATGCTATTATCATACTACCATTTTGGCCAAAGATGCAAAATTGGCAATTTTGCAAATGGCTTCATAAGTGAAAGCAATGTTTAGCAATCCATCAGCAAATACAAAACAGCAAATTGGAAGGTCATGTGCAGCCTGTATCAAGCCCAATTCGTGCAGGCCAGACCACACCTCCATGTGCAATTTTCAAATTAGCAATTTGGCAATTCCTTCATTTAAACTAATCTTTGCTTAACACTTTCATTACCATTGCTAAACAGAAGTATAAGAAGATATTTTCTGTCATTTCCAAACCCTAGACACAGCCTCCACGATCCAGAATTCTCTCCTTTCTCTCAATTTGCATTTTTGGCCAAAAGGAATTCTGAGCAAAAACTTCAAAAACCCCCGAGCCTTTCTTCTTTGTTCCTTCATCTGGACAATATTTGGAGCTCCTTTGAACCATCAAACCCCACCTGTGCAGCCTCTTTTTTTTTCTGTTTTCTTCAAGAACCAACAATGGCAATTCGAGTTGTGGAAGCTTCCAGGCATCATTGAGCTCATTTCCCTCAAGTATCCATCATTCTATAGCTTTGTGGTCATCTGTTTCGAGCTGGAAACATCCAAGCAGCCCTGTTTCACATTTTTCTTCAAAAACAAGTGAGGTTTCGACTTCAATCATTTGCCATGCCATGCTATGTTTTAGGTAGCTCTGATTATGCTGATTCTAATGAACTATGCCTTGCTTGAAATGATTATGATATGGTTGAGAAATCTGAGTTTACATGTTTATGTTCAAACTTGTTTTGGTTGATTTCTTTCTCATGAGCTCGAATTAATAATAATGGATGCAATATTATGCATATGCTTGTTGTGCTGAGTCGATAGCCATGCTTGATTTTAGTTTCTGGGGATTTTGTTCATGGTCGATTTTTGCATGATGATGATGATACCCTGTAGCTGAACCTTTAAACTTGCCCAGAATTTGCATGAATTTAGGTGTGGTTTATTGCTGTTTAGATGTGCATGAACATTGTTGTATCATTGCCATGATGTTTGCCATGATGTTTGCATTTCGATTGATGGTGATTTTGATGAAAATGATGAACACTGCTGCTGTTTAAACCTTAAACCCTGCCCAGAAAATCCACATGAATTGTGTTTGTTGTGTTTGGTTGTGGCCGTTTGATGTTGCATGATGTATTTCAATGCCATGCTGTTGTGATTGCTTGGTCGAATCTTGTTTGTTGATGTTGATGACATGAATGCCATGGCTGCTGTTAAACCCTAGGGTTTTAGAACCCAGAAAATTTGAACCTTGATTGGTCTGTTTACTGTTCCATTGGCCATCAGCCAATGAGAACATTTCGTTCTCCATGCCAAAACGCACAGTTTTGATAAGTAAGGGCGCTATTTACAATTTTGTCACGCTGACCATGTTTGACCATTCATCCATGTTCTTTGTTCATGTTGTTTCCAAATTGTACCTCAACTTCCAAAAATCATTTCTAATTCATTTCAACTCCAAAAATTATGGAATTTTTTGTATAATGATCACATGAATATCTACTTTTTTATCATTATTTTTCCAGATTTTTCTGATCAATGAATTTTAAATAGCTCTAGGGTTTGTGAAATGTGACCAAAAATGATACATGTTGCCAATCCTTTTGTGAAATGATCATGCTGCATCCATTTGATCTGAAATTTTTTGTGGTCATTCTACACACATTCATGTTTATTTTGGTATAAAGTTTGTGCATTTATCATATGTGGTGTGTGAGATATGATTTTCTGAAGTAGGGTGTGACAATTTGTGTCACACCAATGATGTGCATTTTCATGAATTTTAATGACATACTTCCTGACCTCCAAATGATCCAAATTTTTGCATAAGCCTTCTCTTACATGTCTAGTTCATGTGTGAATTTTCTTGGAATTAATTGTGCTGTTTTCCATTTATTTGAGATTTTTCTTCCCTGCCTAGTCAAATGTTGACTTTTTGTGCTACATGTTGCCAAATCCTTTGGGAAATTCTCATACCATATTGTATGACCATAAAATTCCATATGTGATAACTAGACATCTTGAGCTTTGCATTGGTGTTAATCTCATTCATTTCTCATCTGTTTTCAATTTGATATGATTTTTTGAAGTTGACCCATGTTTGTTGACCTTCATTGTGCATGCTTAAATTTGGTTTGACTTCTTGATTTTCATTGACTGCCTTCCTCTCATCCAAATGCCATGAAATTTGACATGCTTGCCATGCTAGATGCTAGGATTGAATGTGATTTATTTGATGATTTTTGAGATTGTTTGGGTTGACTTTTGATGCAAGTTATTCTGTTGACTTCTTTGAGCTTGCATTTGCCTTACTTTGACTTCAAATGTTCATGAAATGATAATAATGCATGATTTGAATGTGAGACCAATTGAGATTGATTCTTAAATGTTTGAATTTAACTTTGGTTGACTTTTCTTTGCTGTTTTGACTTTTTCATTTGTTTTTGACCCTAGGCTTGTCCTAGGGGTCTTTTGGACTTACAATTGAGTTAATGTTTCAGGTTAAGCACCAATGCCTCAAAGATCATTCAAACTTGTTTGAACTTGATTGTTTACCATGTGCTAACCTTTGTTTTGTAGGTGTGACTCATGTGTTTGAGTCTTGCTTTGCACAGTTGATCATCTGTTTTGTTTGTGAATCCCATTCCTTTTGCTTTTAACTGTGAATTGCATACTGATTGGTTTGACTTTTTTCAGGTACCTTAGTTGCTTAAGTCCTCTGAACTTGATTTGCTTTGCTTTTTAGCAACTTGCTTGAGGTATAATCTCTTTTACTTCATGTAGTCTGGAGACCCGGTCTGTTACTTGGCCGGGCAAACTGTCTGAAGTCCTCCTTAAGAGGCAATGTTTGTGTATGTTTAAATCTTGTCCTTGTACAGAGTCAAAGCCCTCCTAAGTGAAGAGGCAATTGGCAGAACCCAAGGGATAAGCAACCTATCCCCTGCTATTCAGTGTGTCTTCTGTTTTGCTCACACCACTGTGTTGATGCATTTCAGATAAAAACCCAAGATCTTGTGCAATTGCACAGTCGAGTCAGTATCAAATGTGTAGAAGGGTTCCCACTTTCTGAACCCACACATTCTTGTCAAGTGCTCTCCCAGGCCAGGGATAGAAGCAATGAGGCACACCCCTCATCTCCTTTCATCTGCTTCACCTTAGCCCCTCAATGGCAAGGTTAAGAGCACACTTCACCCCATTCCAGAGGTTTGTTTGTTGAGGTTGATATGACCCCTCAACTAAAACCTAACCCTTGTGTGAGCCTCTTGTGTGTATATAGTGTGTGCTATCTGTGATTGTGCTTGCTTTGCCTCTTAGGTTTAGCTTAGACTTGCTCTTGTGCAAGATAGGTTTAGTTTAGACTAATCCTTGTTTGCTTTCGCCCTCGTTGCGATCCTTTCTCTCGCCCTCGTTACGATCGAGCCTTTTCCTTTCTCTCGCCCTCGTTGCGATCGAGCCTTTTCCTTTCTCTCGCCCTCGTTGCGATCGAGACTTTTCCTTTCTCTCGCCCTCGTTGCGATCGAGACTTTTCCTTTCTCTCGCCCTCGTTGCGATCGAGCCTTTTCCTTTCTCTCGCCCTCGTTGCGATCGAGCCTTTTCCTTTCTCTCGCCCTCGTTGCGATCGAGCCTTTTCCTTTCTCTTGCCCTAGTTGCAATCGAGACCTTTGTCCCTCCGTAGCCGAACTACGGCAACTCTGATTCTCATGTTCAGATGAGATACGTAGGCACGAGACGCGATGTCTTGCCGAGTTTGACTAACCACTAACACTAATTCTTTTCTCTCGCCCTCGTTGTGATTGAGACCTCCCCTTTCTCTTGCCCTAGTTGCAACCGAGACCCTTGCTTCCTGTGCAAGCCGTGTCTAGGATAGGTTGGCCCTCGTGCCATTTAGCTAGAAACCTTAACTTAGGGTTGACTTTGCATGACAACATCTAGGCTCGAGTCGTAGTCTCCCTAGAGTTGTGTCTCCCTCTGTTATCTGGTTAGGCTAGTCCTTCTTCCCTGCGTAGGGGAACTACATCGCCCTGATCTTCATACCAGATGAAGTATGTAGGCAGGAGATTGAGCTGATCTCTCCGGGCGCCCTTTTTCTTTTTCAACCCTTTGTGTCCTTAACCACCCTTGTGTGTGTTCTGGTTGGAGTCCGACGTAAGTCCATCGATTGGCAGTTGGTTTCCTGTGTGCGTTTTCTGGTTCGGATGCTGATGTAAGTCCAGTGATTGGCATTCGGGCTCCACGTTTGCCTTTGCCTGTGTTTGTTTGTGTGCGTGTCAGCCGAGCTACGAATGCTCTGATTCTTCTCTCGTCCGAGAAGATACGTATGCATAGGATACGATATCCTAGCGAGCATGTGTCGTTTCCCCAGTCCGAACTACTTCGACTCTGATGTCTATGCCTGATAGACTAAGTAGGCCCAGGATACGATATCCTGCCGAGTCAGTTTCAGTCAGTTTCTTTTGTCTCTTTCAGCCAGTGTGTGTGAGTTTGAGCAGTGTTTTAGCAACCAATTTTCCTTTCTAGTGTGCGTGGATCCCGTAGAGTACTGCGGATGCGTAGGGGTGCTAATACCTTCCCTTCGCATAACCGACTCCCGAACCCATCCTCTTTGGTCGCGAGACCATGTTTTTTCCCAGGTTTACTCTGAGCGTTTCCTTTCCCTCCTTTGGGATAAATAACGCACGGTGGCGGCTCTGTTGTTTCTTTCTTTTCCCGCCGGTTTTTCGCGTAATGCGACAGCGGGCCCAGTCCCATATTCATCTGATAAGGTTGTACCATACGAGTACAATGCTACAATGATAAAGAATGGTCAATAGGTCTCGTTACCTACGACTAGTTCAGTAGTGAGCATTACTGATGTAACGAAGGTGACCCACAGTGGTCGAGTGTTTGGGCCAGTGTTCCCAGAAAACAAAGAAGAAACGATTGTTGGTAAGAAGATGGAGGTGCCTAATGTAGATCCGGTTGGTTGTTCTAAAGATAAGTCTGGTGAATCCAGTAAATTGAAAGCCAATGATGATGATAAGGTACTCCGGTTGATAAAGAGGAGCGAGGTTAACGTGGTTGAGCAATTGCTCTAGACCCCCTCAAAAATCTCAGTGTTGTCTCTGCTTTTGAATTCCGAAGCGCATAGAGAAGCACTACAGAGAGTTTTTGAACAAGAATATGTAGAGCATGATGTTACTGTGGATCAGTTTGATCACATTGTGGCTAACGTGACTTCATGCAATAATCTGAGCTTCTGCGACGAAGAACTCCCTGAGGAGTGAAGAAATCATAACCTGGCTTTGCATATTTCAATGAACTGTAAGGAAGATGCTTTGTCAAACGTGTTTGTTGACACCGGGTAATCGCTGAATGTGCTTCCGAAGTCAACTTTGTCAAAGCTCTCTTGCCAAGGAGCGCCTATAAGGTATAGCGGTGTAATCGTTAAAGCCTTTGATGGTTCGTGCAAGACAGTAATTGGTGAAGTGGACCTTCCGGTTAAGATAGGTCCGAGTGATTTTCAGATTACTTTTCAAGTAATGGATATCCACCCGGCCTACAGTTGTTTATTGGGAAGGCCATGGATTCATGAGGTTGGGGCTGTTACCTCCACTCTGCATCAGAATTTGAAATTTGTCAAGAATGGCAAGCTTGTGATTTTTGGAGGAGAGAAGGCGATGTTGGTTAGCCACCTGCCATCTTTCTCTTATGTTGAAGTTGAGGATAAGGTTGGAACTCCGTTCCAAGCCTTATCTATTGTTGCTGAAAAGAGAGTTGGGGCACCTGTGTCCTCGTTGAAAGATGCTCAGAAGATTGTTGAAGAAGGTACTGTTGATCAGTGGGGGCACATGGTAGAGGTCTCCGACAATAGAGGTAGAACTGGTTTGGGGTTCCAGAAAGGCTCATCAATTGCGAGATCTGAAGATATGCAACTCAGCTTCCGTAGCGGAGGGTTCATTCATGGCAATGAACAACACTTAGCTAATGTGCTAGAGGATAGTGAAGAGGAAGACTGCACCAATTTTGTGATGCATGGAAAGGCTTGCAACAATTGGACTGTTGTTGATATTCCTGTTAGTTTGCATCGATCTAAGTAATTTATTTTATATTTTAAAATCCTTCTCATATGCCTAAGGGAGAAGTGAACATTGTTTGGGCATTTTAAATTGATCATTAATAAGATTAATTCTATTCATCCACATCTTTGATGTTTATTTTTATTTTTTGCTTTAATCTGAAAATGGTAATCACAAAAAACATAAATAAAAAATATAATTGTCCATCTGCATAATATTTGGTCACAAATTCACTTCTTTAAAATGAAAATATCAAATCATTATGCAGGTTGGTTCCTAACCCCATTGAATACAATGATCCTTCTCCTTCTCCAAATTTTGAATTCCTTGTGTTTGAGGCCGAGGAGGAAAGTGATGTAGAAGTGAGTGATGAATTATCTCGTCTTCTTGAGCAAGATGAAAAGATTATTCAGCCGTTTGAAGAGCAGATTGAGCTAGTCAACTTGGGTTCCGAAGATGATGTGAAGGAAGTCAAGATTGGGTCTCGACTGTGTCCAGATGTCAAGAAGGGGTTGATTGATCTTCTTCGAGAGTATTCAGACGTGTTTGCTTGGTCCTATCAAGACATGCCTGGGTTGTGTAGCGGGGTATTCGTTACCATTAGACATATTGACTAAATCCAAGGTAAACCATATAAGTCGAGTCTCCTCCGCACTTCTATTTATCCAAAGGAATGGTTAGAAAGCGAATAAAAACCTAATAGTTTTATCGAATCAAAAACAAGTAAAAATGTCAGAGATCGGGGTAAGGGGGTTAGTTATGCAATGGGAAGGTTTTAAGCACCCAAAACATCCTACGTACTCCTAGGGAGCCCTTTTCACACTTGTTGTAAGGTTGGTATTTTATGAAAAATTTGTTTGTGCAAACATGATTGAAGAGATGAGAGAAGAATATACAAGTTATTTACATTTTTGTGTTTGGATGGATAAACCCATTGCATACGTACCATCTTTAAAAAGATTAGGATCAAAACCTCGTAGTTCGGGGTAAAAATCTCAAAAATAAGTTGGTGAATTAATTGGTCCAAAAGCCTTAAGGTCTTTTGTTATCCAAGGGAGAAAACTCAACCTAAAACCACAAATCTACCATGTGAGGATAACTTCAACATGCTAGTGAGGGGTTAACCCTATAATAAGCAGGGAAGACTCATTCTCCATCACTAAGGATATAGGTGAGTATTATATCTACCTCAAGGATAACTCAAACCTAATAGCTAAAGGTTATGAAAAGTTTTTGATTAAGAAAATGGCCATTGAAACCACAAAAGTGTTTGAATGAGTTATATTTACCAATGAAAAGTATTTACAAAATATAGTCAAAGTTGACTTAAAGATTCAATTCAAAATAAGTGTTATGAAAAGAAAGTTTGAAAATCAAAAGCATAATGCTTAGGTTTCTAATGTTTGAAAACAAATGTTAAATGTTTGCACAAAAAGTTGTGGATTGGGTTAGAGTAGAGGGAAGAAGAAGAATGGCTAAGGTCCTAATCATACAAGAGATGAAGGATAAGAAACAAGACCACAAATGGAGTTCCTCTCTTGAGATCATATTGATGATCCAAGTAGCTCCCATCCTTTGGAATATGCAAGCAACATAAGTGTAAGCTCAAGCAATCAAATTAATCAAGCAAGCTCTTAGAAGATCCCCAATGGCTCTTGTATCTTTCACTTTGGATGAACATGGCAATGGTTCTTCAATTTGGCTCAAATAGGACTCCCTAGCACAAAAGCACACACATCAAAGAGTTCCATGAAGTAAATCAAGAATGGACAAGAATGAGTTTAGAGATTTGGTCCTTCTCATCCATCTTCAACATTAAGGCCTTTTTACTCCAATTTGCATAGGGAATGTCCTAGAAACTAAGTCCATTTGTCCATTTTTTGCATTTGGTCCCAACAATCTGTCGCATTACGCGAAAAACCGGCGGGAAACGAAAACAACAGAGCCGCCACCGTGCGTTATTTATCCCAAAGAGGGAAAGGAAACGCTCGAAGTAAACCTGGAAAAGACATGGTCTCGCGACCAAAGAGAGATGGGATCGGGAGTCGGTTATGCGAAGGGAAGGTATTAGCACCCCTACGCATCCGTCGTACTCGACGGGATCCATGCACAAAAGGAAGGATAAAGGTTGCTAAAACTGCTCAAACATCAAACACTGGCTGAAAAGAGACACAGGAAAACAAAAGAAACTAACTCGGCAGGATATCGCATCCTGAGCCTACGTAGTCTATCAAACACAGACATCAGAGTCGACGTAGTTCGGGACAGGGGGAAACGTGCTCGCTAGGAAGTCGCATCCTATTCATACGTATCTTCTCTAACCAGAGAAGAATCAGAGCACTCGTAGCTCGGCTAACGCACGCCAAACAAAACCACACAGGAAACCGACTGCCAATCGCTGGACTTACGTCAGACTCCACACAAACAGGCAAACATGGAAACCGAATGCCAATCGCTGGACTTACATCGGACTCCAAGCACACAACAATAGGATACGGAATGCCAATCGCTGGACTTACATCCATCTCCTAACACACACAAGATAAAACGAAAAGGGCGCCCAGAGAGATCAGCTCATCTCCTGCCTACGTACCTCATCTGGTATGAGGATCAGGGCGACGTAGTTCCCCTACGCAGGGACAAAGGACTTCTAACCTAACCAGAGACTGGGAAATGACATACTAGAAGGGAGACTAACTCGAGCCTAATAGTTATCATGCAAATTCACCATGGTCCTAGGTCAAGGTTTCTATCTAACTTGCACGGGGAGCAAGCTAAACCTAAACAGCACAAGCAAAGCAAACATACACATAAATAGCACACACTATATACAAACAAAGTGGGCTCACACAAGGTTAGGCTGTGAAGCACAAGCCAACTGGAATCGGGTGATATTAGATCTTAACCCTAACATTGAGAGTTAGGGTGAAGTAGATGAAATGGGAAGTGAGGGGTGTGCCTCACAGCTCTTATCCCTGGCCTGGGAGAGCTTGACTCAAATAGAAGGTGTGGGAGTTCAGAAAGCAGGAACTCTTTTATCCACATGTGACTGACTCAACAAAGATCTTGGGTTAATATCCACAATGCATCAACATGTAATGTGAGCAAAGGGATGACACACTGAATAGCAGGAGATGGACTACACATCTATTTTATCTACCAATTGCCTTATCAAAGGTCTTTTCCTGCTTGGCACAAAGATAAACAAACACAAGCATTGCCTCTTAAGGTGGACTTCAGACAGGTGCCTGCCCAAGTAACAGGACAGGTCTTCCAGACTACATGAAGTCAGTGAGTTATACCTCAAATGGTTAAGCAACCAAGCAAAGAAAAAGCAAGTTCAAAATGAACTTAAGCAACTAATGTACCTGAAAACAATCCAACTCAATCAGTATACAACTCAAAAAGTCAAACAGACAGTTAATAGTCCACAGTCAACAGACATTGTCAAACAAGCAAAGCAACCATGTGCAAGGCACAAGCTCAACTCAAATGAGCTAAGAGTCACCTACAAAACAAGTCAAGATTAGTCAACATCAACCAAACAAACCAACTTAAGAAATGTGAACCAATCTCCTCAAGGCCATATGCTTCTTATCCTGAAAACAAAGCTCAAACATAAGCACCAACCACTAGGACAAGGCCTAGGGTCAAAGAGGGAGAAATAATTAAAAACAGAACATGAAAATTGACATGAAGCAACCTCAACCAATTAAGAACATCATCCAAAAGGTCTCATGTCAATAGCATCAACCAAATTCATTTCATAAATCAAATAAGGCAAGGCATGCAAGTTCAAAGCTCATTGAAGCAACAGAATGAACAAATCCACATTAATTCAAAAATGATTCAATAAATCTCCAGAAAAATCATGGCTAAACAGAACACACCACATGATCAACATACCAAAAATCAAGGCATTTGGACAAGTTTAAGCATGGAAATCAAATTCCATAAGGCAAGGCAAGCACAAACAAGCTCAATTGAGACACAAAATGCTACATCAACTTAGCACAAGCCTAAAACAGAATTCAAACATGATAAAGAACTCCAATCAAAGCCACAACAAACTTCAATATGTCTAGAATCAATGTGCAAAATTTCAAATTCATATGATAAAGCATGAGCATTTCACAAATCATTGAAGTTCATGACTATTCAAAAGTCCACAAATGGCAATCCAGAAAGAAAAATCCCAAACAAATCAGAAATGAGTCCAACAATTCCACAAAGATTCATGATCAACCAAAACTTCCAGAAGAAGTATCATACAAAAAATCACATCAATTGGAGTTCATTTGGCATGGAAAAGAAATTCATCAAGTTGAGCAAGCAAAGGTGTGACACATATTTGTCACACCTACATTAACTAGATCATATCTCAACAACCATAAATGCTAAAAATGCAAACTTAACACCAAAATGTCCAGCAAGATGTCTAGTTTAATCATGCCAAATTTCAAGAGTATTGGATTAAATCTCATCATTTCACAAAGCAAATGGCAAGGTAGGTCAAGAAAACACACATGTGAACAATCCCTAGGCCAAAACATTTTTCAACCGTGCACAATTTCTGGAAAAATAGCCAAAAAATACTAGACATGATGAGGAGCAAGATACAAAAAAGCACACATCATTTGGATAATTATTTATTGACTTATGAATTTTGGAAGTGAAGAAAAAATTAAAAAAACATGATGAAGCATATACATGAATGGCATGAAATATGAAATAATAGGCAAAGGCAATTTGGAAATGTGCATCAGCTGGGATTCGAAGTGAGGAAGGATTTGAATGTGTGGCGCGCTTCACGTGAAACGCACCGTTTCACTTATGCATATGTGGCAACGGGAATCAATAGCAACCAATCATCATGCCAAGCCAGCGCCACATGGACCAATGCATGATCAAAAACATCAAAACACATGCAAACAGACGCTATGAAGATCAAACACATTCTGGACGTGAAAACCCTAACAGCTTCAACGTGTTCATCATGTTCTTCCCAGCCAAGAACCAAAATGCACAGAAATTGAAAATAATCACATCATTGTGTTCCTCTCACCTCATACAACATGAATCCAGGCTTGGTTTAACATGAATCAATATATATTCAGCAAATCGCACGCATACATTTTCATGCATCAAACTTCCAATTATTATATCTATCTCATTTCTTCATGAAAATCAGTGATCTAAAGTGCAGATTAACCACCAAAGCACAATCTACAACAAGCATCTATCAATTTCATGAATTAGGACATTCGAATTCTAACCTTGTTGAAGCTACAAAAGTGAAATCAATGGATTCAAGTCCTGGAAAGCAGAAACAGATGTTCTTCAATGCTTAGATGGATGAATGGATGAAGAATGATAGCTCAATCGTGCTTGATATTGCTTGAATCTCCAATGGCCATTGATGGATGTAAACTTCAACAGCTTCGAATCTGCACGAAATTGGATGGATCTTGCTTCCAAAAATGCTCAATTATGCTTGTGGATGATGATTTGATCAAAAAAGAGGCAAGGTATATGAAGAAAATTGAAGAAAATTTGAGAGAGAAATTTGTGAAATGGATCTAGATCTAAGAATTATGATGTGTTAACCCTATTTTCTGTTATGCTTTAGCTTATATATGATGTACTAATCAAGCTTGTTAATCACAATTAAGCAATGCAAGTGTAATTAGTGAAAACCAAGTGTTTATGCAAATTGGCCAATGCACCTCATGTGTGGAAAAGCAATGTAACAGTACCCGAGTTTGGCCTTGGAATCATTTCAAATGATGTTTGGAGCCAAGTGCAAGTGATGAAATGTATGGACAATGCATAATTTTCAAATTTAAAAGTTCCCTCCAAAATTCAAATGAAAAGTCCAAAATTTTTGTGATGGAAATGCATGGCATATGATGCATGAATTGGATAGTGCATGTCAAGAGAGAAATGTTGCAAAAAGAACCACTTCATTTGGCCTTATGGTTCAAAAGTTATGCATGTTTGAAGTTTAAATTCACTTGACAATGATTGATCCATATCTTTTCAACCATACATGAGAAATTCATGTTCTTGGACTTTTTGGAAATGGGAGAACAAGATATTCAACTTTCATGTTGGACAAAATTTCATTTGAAGCTTGCTTGATGATGTAATCTTGAGGAGAAAACCTTTCCATTTTTGGCAATTTCAAATTACAAGTCACTTACTATTTTTGGAAACTTTTCATCTGACCTCAAATTCTTCATTGTTGATGTTTGAAATGTCAAATGAGACTTGTATGGACATGAATGAGGCCTCTATAACCATCTCCCACCTTCAAATCCATGATTGAACTAACAGTTGACTTTGGTTGACTTTCTAGGGTTTCAGATGAATTGCATCTTGACTGATGATCTCTGAACATCCAATCTTTGGCCAAACCACTTCAAAATGATCCCTAGGTCACATGAACTCATTGAACCAACCCTAGGGCTTTGCTTCCATAGGAAAATTCACTTGCTTGCTTGCACAACTGAATCTCCTGACCAGTCTTGACTGATGACTTGCACTAGGCAAAGGACAATGCAATGCTAATTACCTAAACATGAAAATGAATGTACAAAATGGGAGGTGCTACACAATCAAAACAAAAACACAAGCACAATAATATATACATAATTATGTGCTTAAGTGAGCAAAAGGCAAATTGCATTAACATAAACATGTGCTCAAATGAGCAAAGGAAAAAGCAAATGAATAATATGTACAAGAATAGTAAATTGCATAAATGTAAAGAGCAAGAATTAAATGTTAATGGTTAATAGTTAGTGTGCCATAAGGAAATTTAGCGCTATGTTAAGCAATCGTAATTGGACTTATGTAGAAGTCACAACTATTTGAGGCCGGTCAATAATAATGTAGGCAACAACGTAAGTTAGAGATTTTGATTAGTGAATCAAACTCCTACAACTTGCTATGCCAAAAAGAAGATGAGAAATGATCTTGTATTGGTTTAGGTTCTTTGCTTGATTAGGAAGCAACCTATCCTTAATGCAAAGCCATTCACTTGATCCATGATCAAGATGAATTAGATTTGAATCAAAGAAGGTTAAACCTCCCATGTATCAAGGCTAATCACCAATCTTTAACTCATTGATCAAAAAAGAAAAAGAAGAAGAAGAAGAAGAAGAAGAATATTTAAAGTACATTAATGGAAATGGAATGAGATAATCAACAAGCATTGACCAAAGATAGAGAAGATCAAGGTCAAACAATAATAAACAGAAGTAAGATGAAGATTAGAAGTCAAGAAACAAATGAAATTTTTTGGTATTTTTCAATATTAAAATAAAACTTGAATTAAAATAATAAAGAAAGGTCAAACTTCAAAATCATTTCAAATCAACTTTGAAAAGTCCAAGTGAATTATCCCAAGTTCAACAAGGTCAAACAAAGTTTGACAAAAAATTTCAGCATTTTTAGAAGTCAGAAACTATTTTATATCAATTAAAAATGCATAAAAATAACCTAATTGATTTAAAATCTCAAATAAATCTCAAATCAATTAATAAATTGATGAGAATATTTTTCATAGATCTATCATCATTCAAAGAGGTAGGAAAAATATTTTTGTATTTTTTGAATATCAAAAACTATTTAAAATGAATTAAAAATAAACAGAAAAGAGAAAATTCCTAAAAAATATCAAATGATAAAATAAAAAAAATTAAAAATCATTTTTAGAAACTAGAAATTAAAAGGAGAAAAATGCAATTGGTCTCATATTTTTTAGAACAATAATGAAGGAGATATGAATTTTAAAATGAAATGGAATAAAAAGAAATAAAAGAAAATAGAAATAAAAATGCAATTGATCATCACGTGGCCAGGAAGTGCATGCTCACCATGCACTCTCGTCAACTGAAGCGCACAGGGCCATTAAAATAGTCATAACAATGAACGTGCAAGATTAAATCTGGAAAATGAAATGGAAGGCTCAGATTTAATCTGGAGACCAGACGGTGACCAGCGCCACCGTCTTCTCCGGCCAGCTTCCGGCGAGGCTCCTATTTACAAAGAAACAAACATGCACCAAATTCCACGATCTAGGTACCAATCGAAAGCTAGGGTGATGTACATCACCCCTGTACCAACCAAATCCACTCTAGGTTTCTACGTTGAGAAAAATCAGAGATGGAATTTCCATGGTGTTCAACTGAACTTGCTAGATTTTGAAAATTCGAAGCTCAAAAATGTTTCCTCTATGTAGAGGACTTCGGATCACACAACAACAGCAAGAAACAACCAGTATATGAGCAGATTTAAAGAAATTAAAATGTGAAGTAAACCTCTGATTTGCTGAGTTTGAGAGCATAATTCCTTGCTATGGATGCTTGCAGTTTGTTCTTTAGATCAAAGGGAAGAAGGGTAAGGAACTTTAGATCCAGAAAACAATCAATGAAACTGAATTCTAGATCTGAAAAATTGAGAGAAAGTTGGTGAGTTCCTTTGATAGTGAGGGTGAGGATTCAATTGCACAACATTTAGGGCGCCTTCAGGTTGCTGAAATGAGAGGCCTTGGCATTGTATTTATAGGAGAAAGCATCTGATATGCATGAACATTCCCTTGCATGAATGGAAAGGGCCTCCATGCATGGGCCTGTCCAAGCGCATGGAGGGCCCAATTCCACTTGGATATGGTAGCTGAATAATGATAGAAGCAATTTGGACGTGCAAATGGTACAGGTTTAGCTCATGCAATGCAAATTAATTGATTTTCCAAAATTGCACCAATGTGTTCATGTCTTCGAAAATGCCATGTCCAAACTTGAAACACCACCTCATGAGTAATGGTTGGAAATATTTTTGCATGAGGATCATTTTTTATGTTGATCAAAACTCCATTTGAAACTTGGAAATTGATGAAAAGTGGTCATGAAGTGTAGGGTGCAAAACATGTACATGTGAGAATTTCAAAAATAGCCAAAGTTCAAGCCCCTCTGTCTCAATGATGCATGCTGCAAATCACAAAATCTTCAACATCAAAGTTTTAAATCGTTTCAAGTAAATAAATTTAGACTTAAATTTTGCATCATTTGTATTTTTGATGAAGAAGTTATGGGCACTTGAAGTTGGACTTTTTCACATTTCAATGCCTTTGGTCCAAAGTGACCTATAATGTTTTACATTATCACATGTATTTCTTTTAGGATTTTGAAATTTTGCTCAACATAAAATTTGAAGTAGACATATTAAGATTTCAAATGCATTTGATCCCACCTCAAAATCATGAAAAATGAAGGAGTTATGTCCTTGGGAAGTTGACCCAAAATTAGGGTTTTAGTCAAAATGACCTATAATGTCTTGGAATGGATGATGACGTTCCAAGCTTCAAATAAATTTTTGATGAACATGAAAGTTGTTCATATGGTTATTAAAAACCGGTTTTCTCTTGGGGTCATCTCCATTTGACAAACACCTGAAAAGTTAGGACTCAGTGTATTTCAAAATAGTCAGATGAATTGACTGATCAACTTCTCAAGTCCAAACCTCATATCTTGATGAATTGATGATTGAGGACACTCAAATAAGTTCAAATATGCATGAAATGATGAATGAAAGAACTTACCTTGATTGTATTTGATCATGGGTTGAGGTTGCTTCATGAGCAAGGCACAATTGATGAACAAATGAATTAGGGTTTCCTTGGGAAACAAGCCTCAAGTACCTTGATTTGCTTTGATCAAAATGATGAATTGAGATACTTGGGAGGCATATTTGATGGATGAGAGCTTTGGGAACCATTTCCATGATTGCTTTCATCTTCTCTTGGCCATATCAATGCACATAGGATCTCCTAGAAGCTTTGGATCTTGTGACTGCTCAAGCTACAAACAAGAGATGTTAGTGACATATTTTTGTGCTTTTGGTTAGTAAACAAAATAAGAAAAGCAATAATATACAATTCAAGCGTGCTTGGTGATCTCAAACCAACTCACAAAAGTTCCCACCCAAAGGTAAGGAGCCAAGATGCTATGATCCTTGAGGCAAGATGCAAATGCAATGTTATGATGCCATGAGGGATCTTAGGGTCAAAATTAGGGTCCTACAGATGCCCCTATTTAGGGTCCTACATAGAAGAATTTTGGCCCCTAAGAGACCTCATGATGCAAATATGGGTATGCAAAAGGTAATACTTTGTGGAGATATGTGTCCACGAAGAAGAAAAGAAATCAGGAGAAACTGGCAATCCATATGAGTAGTACACTCAATGGGACAGAGACTCTGGGACTCTAATGGGGATACGAAAGGGAATAAAATGCATGAGCAGGTCACGACTTAGCACTTGCTGAGAGACACGAGGATGCATGTATTGGGGAATATGTCAATACAACAACAATTATCCACAACTATCCATGGAAAGACTTGAGATGACTCAAAGATGCATGTACCGGGGAATATGCCAATACAACAACAACTATCCACAAAGGATACTTCGGATAAAAATCCGGACTCGGATGGGGAAAATCCACCAAGGGACTTCACTGGAAAGGTCAAAACAGGACTCATCTGAGGAAACAACGGGATGAGGTATTACCGGTTACTGGGTAACAGGCTCAAGGAGACATGTGATCAAAACACCAGTATGAGGGTGAGAGAACAACATGCTCGGGGAGAATGAATATCTAAGACCGGTATGAGGGTAAGAGATATCAAACATCCAAAATCATCTGAGGAAGACCTAAAAAGGTATGTTTCAACTCAGGAAATCTGACTCCACAGGGGACAAAAAGTCATAATAGGGAGCAGAAAGGAAGGAACACCAGGGATACCGGTTACTGGGCATATAATAGGTGACCAACCAAGGCGTGAATTGGGGAATATGTCCAAAACACTCATCATCCAAAAGGAGGGCTGAAAAAGCAAACTCGATTGGAGGATGGGCATTCGACTCCACAAAGGGGATACGAATCTTACTTGATTGGGGGAGAACAAAAGACTTTGACCAGAAAGCGCAAGAGATATATTATCTATTACCGTCAAAACGTAGATAACATACTCGCATGGAAGATTATCCACAACCAGTTACTGGGTTAATAAAGGATAAATCGACCGAAAGGAAAGGACATCGGGATACCGAACACTAGGTATAAAAGATGACCAATCAAAGGGAGAAACAATCATTACCAACCAAGGGTAAATGAAAGATGACTCGCTAGGGATACATTGACAAAGGCAATGATCCGGGGGATATATCACCGGTTATTGGGAGATATACTCAAGAAGTGAAGGAATATCGATACCGAATATTGGATAAGGACAACCAACAAGGAGGGGATTACATCTACCGGATACTAGGTAGAAAACCAAAGAAGAGAGTAACCGTCATCGGTTAGGATTCACGAAAAATAAGGGTTAACTCCGCAAGGGGATAAAAATGGGGTTTACAACTACCAGTATGAGGATAGAAAACCATGGAAATAGGACTTACAACTACCGGTTACTGGCTAGAAGGCCACAGACTCCGCCGGGGAATAGATGGACAGTTACTGGTTACTGAGCAATCATTCATCCAGACTGCGGGGAACTGCGGGGGAATCCAGAAGAGAAGTCAGTCTAGGAACAAGCTAGAGAGACACAATGAAACAAGACTCAACCCAATGAGGATATAACTCATGGGAGAACTCCATCCCAATATATGTGTTGGGAGGAAACTGAAATAACAATCATCCACGAGGACATAACTCAGTGGGGAATATGGAAGAAAGGATAGACACTTCCTGCCTATGGGGCTGACTCTATTATGGAGAGATCAAACACAAACATCTGCTTGAGGAAATATGTATCACCAAATAGCAAGAGACAACAAACAAAGATATATATGGCAAAGACTGCAACATGAATATTTGAATGTTAAGATTATGCATATATGTGTGGTTTATGTATGATGAATGCTGACAAACAGACATATCTAACACAAACAGGTCCAAGAATCAATGGACAAACATCCGGTACTACATCTCAGGAGAGAAAGACAGGCCCACTAGAGAACATCCAATCTGATGGGGGGCAAAAGATACCAGGAAACAAAGATCTCCGGAGGGAAAGGAGAACCAGTCACTCCAGCTGGGGGAAGGATCAACACATCTTCCTCAGAAATTCCCACGCTACTCTACAATCAGGCAAAGTCTCGGTTGAGGAATCTAAACATGAATAAAATCCTCCGTAGAAGCAACTCTACTAGGGAAATTATCGAAGGGGGAAATGAAATTCTGTGGGGAACAACCACCAATCAGAAGGTTCCAATGCCGACACCTTTCTTGCACTGCCGAAGAAGTCATATCTGCCGAGGAGAAGAGAACACTACTCCGCTAGGGAAGGAAAGATAAACTTCTGCATCAACCACTCTGCTCGGGAGGAAACCACAAACGGGCTCTGATCAGACAATTCCACCAGGGAAATATTGCGGACGCCCGAAACGGGGATTACCCGCAGACAACTACTAGAGATACCCTGTTGGTGCCCATACTGAGGAGTAAAAGTAGGGTCAACCCTGATGAGGATGGCGAGGAGCAAATTTGCTGGAGATCAAAAGTAGACAAATCCATAGGGGAAAAGCTACAAACCAAATTTGATGATAAGTCCACTTATGCTGGGGATTTCCTGCTCATTCTGGCAGAGAATTTCTAACTCGAAGTAAGAGCAAACCAACTCCTTCAAAAAGATTAGCATATTCAATTTATCAATCTATAAGGGATTCTAGGTCATTCCACGCAAGGGATGATAACCATATAATTGATAACACAAATGCTAAATCCAGACTCACTAGGGGTCTAGAAGATTGAGATCACACCCAAAACTCCAAACTCCGGGGAATTGGTGAGATGTACAACTTTCTTCTGTGCTCGCGGGGGAGACAACCTGAAAGATAATGAGGAGGATATAAGTATGCTGGGAATATGAACAAATGTCTTACCCTTTTGGGAATTATGCTATCCTTGGGAGAGCACTGCAGACGTCCCAAGTATCCTTTTGTCATTGTGAATTTTCACTTTGTTTAAAAACAATTTATAAAAATTTATTTATTTAAAACCATGATATTTTTTTTCAGTTAAAACATGCAAAACATTTGTTTGAACAGAAACAAATAAGAGTGCAAAGAATTGGATAAAGGCTCAAATTTATTTGGTGGAATGGTAGTATGCAAATGGCAAAACTCCATGGATCTTTACAAATTTGAAATTGGTGATATATATTGGAAAAGGGCTGCATTGATTATAATGACCATTTCTCCACCAACTCTGAATCCGATGTTTTTGAAACTTCAGTTGACGATGACTGAGCGAGAATCTTTGACAGATGATAGCTTGTAGAACAAAGTCTTGTCAGGATGCAGTTACTTGCCAAATCCCTAATTTTTGCCTAGATTGCCCCAGGGTGAGGTACTCAATCTAGCGGGATACATATTCATTTTTTTTGTCTCTAACTTTTGCTGGGATCGCCATTTCGGGTTTTCAATCCACCGAGACGCTCATTTTTGCCTAAGCCGCCCTTTCAGGTTTTCAACTTAGCGAGCTATTCTGTTTTTATTTTTAGGCAAAGTATTTCTTGACTGCATCTGAATTCACAAGACGAGTGAAATCCTCCCCATCCATAGTTGTAAGTATCAAAGCACCGCCTGAAAAGGCTCTCTTAACAACATATGGACCTTCATAGTTTGGAGTCCACTTGCCCCTGGAATCGGGCGCGAAAGACAAAACTTTCTTTAGCACAAGGTCACCTTCTCGAAACACACGAGGCTTGACCTTCTTATCAAAGGCTTTCTTCATCCTTTGCTGATATAATTGACTACGGCACATGGCAGTTAATCTCTTCTCTTCAATTAAGTTCAACTGGTCATAGCGACTCTGAACCCATTCAGCATCAGTCAAATTGGCTTCCATCAAGACTTTCATTGATGGGATCTCCACCTCTACTGGGAGCACAGCCTCCATGTCGTAAACAAGAGAGAAAGGGGTTGCCCCTGTTCAAGTACGGACAGATGTACGATATCCATGCAAAGCAAATGGAAGCATCTCATGCCAATCTTTGTACGTAACAACCATCTTCTGGACAATCTTCTTGATATTCTTATTAGCAGCTTCAACAACCCCATTCATCTTGGGTCTGTAAGGAGAAGAATTATGATGTGCAATCTTGAACTCACTACACAGCTCTTTCATCATCTTGTTGTTCAAGTTAGATCCATTATTAGTAATAATCTTGTCTGGCACACCATAACGACATATGAGTTGATTCTTGATAAACTTCACAACCACCTTCTGGGTCACATTTGCATATGATGCCTCTTCGACCCACTTGGTGAAGTAATCAATTGCTACGAGAATAAACCTGTGACCGTTGGACAGTTTCGGCTCTATCATGCCAATCATGTCAATTCCTCACATGGAGAAAGGCCATGGTGATGAAATCACATTCAGAAGTGTCGGGGGAATATGAGTCTTGTCCGCATAGATCTGACACTTATGGCATTTCTTCACATATTTGCAGCAGTCAGACTCCATTGTCAGCGAATAGTAACCTGCTCTCAACATCTTTCTAGTCATGGCATGTCCATTGGAATGAGTACCAAATGAACCCTCATGGACCTCAGTCATCAACAGGTCTGCTTCGTGTCTATCCACGCATCTGAGCAGAAACATGTCAAAATTTATTTTATAAAGCACATCGCCATTGAGGTAGAAACTGCCTGATAATCTCCTCAAAGTCTTTCTATCTTTCACAGATGCCCCAGGCGGGTAAATCTGGCTCTGCAGAAAACATTTGATATCATAATACCATGGCTTATCATCTTTCACTTCTTCAACTGCAAATACATGAGTTGGTCTATCCAAGCGCATCGCAGTGATATTGGGACCTTCATTCCAGAGTCTCACCACGATCATCGAAGCAAGTGTAGCAAGTGCATCTGCCATCCGATTCTCATCTCGAGGAATATGATGGAAGTCAACCTCAGTAAAGAATGTTGAAATCCTCCTCGCATAATCTCTATATGGGATGAGGCCAGGATGATTCGTCTCCCATTCACCCTTAATCTGATTAACAACAAGGGCCGAATCAATATAAACATCAAGATGCTTGATCCTAAGATCAATACATTCTTCCAATCCCATGATACAAGCCTCATACTCAGCCATATTATTCGTGCATTTTGAAAGTTAGCCTTGCTGTAAAAGGAAAATGTGTGCCCTGAGGAGTAATAATCATTGCCCCAATACCATTTCCATACTGATTTACAGCGCCATCAAACACCATGCTCCATCAGAAACCATACTCTGGCCCTTCATCAAGCGTAGGCTCATCACAATCTTTCATTTTCAAATACAGAATCTCCTCAACTGGGAAGTCATACTGAACTGACTGATAATCCTCAATTGGTTGATGTGCCAAATGGTAAGCCAAGATACTACCTTTAATAGCCTTATGAGCTCGATACTCAATATCATACTCAGATAATAACATCTGCCAACGGGCAATCCTCCTAGTTATAGCAGGCTTCTCAAAGATATACTTGATTGGATCCATTTTGGATATCAACCAAGTCGTATGATTCAACATATACTGGCGTAAGCGCTTAACAGCCCAAGCCAAAGCACAACATGTCTTCTCAAGCATCGGGTATCGAGACTCACAATCAGTGAACTTCTTACTCAGGTAGCAAATAACATATTCTTTCTTCCCTGATTCGCCTTTCTGACCAAGGACACAACCCATTGAGTCTTCAAGAACATTTAGGTACATAATCAACGGTCTCCCTTCCACAGATGGAGACAAAATCGGCAGCTCAGACAGATACTCTTTGATACTGTCAAAGGCTTTTTGGAAATCCTCGGTCCAATCATGAGACTGATCTTTTCGGAGGAGCTTGAATATCGGCGCACATGTGGCAGTCATGTGGGATATAAATTTGGAAATATAATTCAAGCGGCCAAGAAAACCTCGGACTTGCTTCTCAGTTTTGGGCGCAGGCATCTCTTGTATTGCTTTAACCTTTGCAGGATCAACCTCAATACCTCTCTCACTGACAATAAAGCCCAATAACTTGCCGGAACGGACTCCAAATGTACACTTGTTAGGATTCAGACGAAGCTTGTACTTCCTCAAACGCTGAAAAAGCTTCAACAAGTGCTCAACATGTTCAACTTCCGTTCTCGACTTTGCGATCATATCATCAACACACACCTCAATCTCCTTATGCATCATATCATGAAACAAGGTGGTCATAGCTCGTTGATACGTGGCTCCGGCGTTCTTCAAACCGAAAGGCATCACTCGATAACAAAATGTTCCCCAAGGTGTGATGAATGTCGTCTTCTCCATATCCTCGGGTGCCATCTTAATCTGATTATATCCGGAAAATCCGTCCATAAATGAGAAGACATTGAATTTAGCTGTATTATCTACCAACATATCAATATGTGGTCTTCCGTTCTCTATAGTCCACACACATTCGAACTTTTCCATCTTTCTTAGGCACGGGCACAATATTTGCCACCCATTGAGGATATGTATAAGTCACCAGAAACCCTGCATCAATTTGCTTCTGAACTTCTTTTTTGATCTTCACTGCCATATCAGGCTGAGTTCTTCTGAGCTTCTGCGTCACAGGCACGCACTCAGGCTTCAAAGGCAGGAAATGTTGCACGATATCAGTATCTAGACCAGGCATGTCTTGATATGACCAGGCAAAGACGTCGACGTATTCACGTAGCAACTCAATCAACCCCTTCTTAACAGATTCTTCCAGGAGTGCCCCAATCTTCACTTCCCGCACACAATCTTTAGACCCCAAGTTGACTGTTTCCAGATTCTCAAGATGCGACTGGATGATCTTCTCTTCGTGCTCAAGTAGACGGGTGATCTCGTCAGGAATCTCTTCAACATCATCTTCTTAGGCCTCAAATACAGGGAACTCAAAGTTGGGAGATGGTGTTGGATTATTATGTTCAATGGGTTTGATCAACCTGCATAATGATTTTGGATATAAAGAGATTTTAGAATTCAAACAAGGCAAATCATTATGCAGATGAAAAGATTGATTTTATTCTCTTTTTTTTAAGGTTTTATGTGATCACCAATTTCATGCAAAAAAGTAAAAAGTGAAAATAATTGGAAAAACAAACATTTAACATGAATTTATTGAATGAAAATATCATTGTATTTATGAGCCAACAATGTCATCACTCCTCCCTTTGGCATGGGAGAAGGGTTTTTTGAACAAAATGAACATTACATTGACTTATGGATAACTGTTGGAACATCAACAGCGATCCAATTATTGCAGACCCCTCAAGGGATGACAAAGTTGCCAGAATCTTCCTCTGCATCCTCTTCCATAACAGCAACAACTTCCTCCTCTTGAACAGTGTGGATGAATCCACCACTCTGAAACAGCCCATGCTTGTTGAAAGCGCCAGAAGAATACCTTATGCCAGCCCGGGATTTATTGTCTTCTAGCTTGATCATTTGTCCTAAACCAACAGTTGTACCATGCTCAATGGCCAACTTAGCATCATTGTAGGACGCATATGAAGAAGTTCCTTTCTTAGTAGGCTCAGCAATAGATAAAGCTTGGAATGGCGTTCCAAGTTCATCCTCAACATCTATGTAAGAAAAGGAAGACAAATGGCTAACCAGGAGAGCCTTTTCTCCCCCTACCACCACCAACTTCTTGTTTTTGACAAATTTCAGTTTCTTGTGTAGGGTGGATGTCACGGCGCCTGCCTCGTGAATCCATGGTCTGCCCAACAGACAATTATATGATGGGTGGATATCCATGACCGGAAAAGTGATCTAGAAATCACTTGATCCGATCTTGACTGGGAGTTCAACCTCTCAAATCACAGTTTTGTGGGACCCATTGAAAGCTTTAACGACTACTCCACTCTGCCTCATGGGAGGCCCCTGATATGACAATCTAGCAAGAGTGGATTTTGGCAACACATTCAGTGATGATCCAGTGTCCACCAGCACATTGGACATGGCATCATCCTTACAGCTCATGGATATGTGTAGTGCCAAATTATGGTCTCTTCCCTCCTCAGGGAGATCAGCATCACAAAAACTCAAATTGTTACAAGTGGTAATATTTGCAACAATACTGTCATATTACTCTATTGTGACGTCATGATCTACATACGCCACGTCCAACACCTTCTGCAGAGCTTCACGGTGTGGTTCTGAATTCATTAACAAAGATAGCATAGAGATCTTTGATGGCGTCTGTAGAAGCTGATCTACAACGTTGTATTCACTCCTTTTGATGAGCCTCAACATCTCATCAGAACCTTCTTTCATGGTGCCACTCTGGCCAGCAGAGACAGGATTTTTTACAACAGAGGCAGGTTTATTGGCAACAAGTGCCAGATTCAGAGCAATAACTGCATTCCCAACCGGGCGTTCAGCATAATCAACAACATCAGCCCTTCGGGTGTCAGCTTGGGGTTTCGGCGGAGCTGAGAAAACACGACCGCTACGGGTCAGGCCATTGACATCAACAATATTAACAACAGAAGTAGAGGGCAGG
This sequence comes from Lathyrus oleraceus, assembly GCF_024323335.1. NCBI lineage: Eukaryota > Viridiplantae > Streptophyta > Magnoliopsida > Fabales > Fabaceae > Lathyrus > Lathyrus oleraceus. Next base: position 398,396,294 of record NC_066583.1, read on the forward strand.
AGCACCTCCTTCCCATCCTCCAATGCCACAACATTGTAGCGATAGGGGACATCCTTATCAAAAGAGTATGGCACAGGGCCAACTGGTTTAATAATCAAAAAGGGAGAAGCCTTCTGCTTGCTGCCATCATACCTGATGACATCAGGCTCAGGGATCCGAAATACCGAAGATATCACATTGACTTCATCATCATCAACATCTCAATTCTGAAGTATCTCAATTACACCTTCATCTAGCATTTCTTGGATGTCTTTACGGACTTGGCGACATCCCCTCTGATTGACAGTGCAAACACGAAATTTGTCATGGTCATGCTCATAGTGACTGTATTCACACAACAGTCTGTGCATCTCGACCAAGGATTGTCGGATATGGCTGACATATTTGACCTTATATTTACCAGGGCAGCCTTGGACCATGTTTATAGAGGATCTCCCATGCTCGGGCAATGGGTTCTTCTTCACATTGGGACCTACGTCCTCGAAACACAATATACCACATCTCACAAGGTCTTGAACCTTGGTCTTCAGCGGGTAACAGTTTTCCACGTCATGTCCGAGGGCACCAGAATGATAAACACAATGTAGCTCGGGCTTATACCACCACTGAGGGTTGGTAGGTATAGCCGGTGGGTCTCGTGGAGTAATCAGCTTCCTCTCTATCAAAGAGGGATATAATTCTGCATAGGTCATAGGAATAGGATCAAAAGTGCCCCTCTTCCTCTTATAGCTTGTACTAGTTTGATTGTTGTTTCGAGGCTGGTAGACCTATTGTTGAGGACGGTGTTGTTGTTGTTGATATTGTTGATGTTGCTGTTGCTGGTTATTGGTGTGTTGATATTGCTGATTTTCTCTGAAAACAGGTGCTATGTGAGTCACCTGATGCTGATTACCGGCAGGACGCACGATCTTCCTCCTCACTGAGGGTCTTCTAGGTTTAACATGGGAGGTCACAACATGTGCCTCACCATCTTTCTTCTTTCCAAATGCCCCATATCATTTGGCAGAAGAGCCTTCTTCTCTGGTCAGGCGTCCTTCCCTGACTCCTTCCTCCAGACGCATCCCCATGTTCACCATCTCGGTGAAATCAGAAGGAGCACAAGCAATCATCCGCTCATAGTAAAATGAGCTCAAGGTCTTTAAGAAGATCTTGGTCATTTCTTTCTCTTCCAGCGGAGGCACAATCTGTGCTGCTAACTCTCGCCACCTCTGGGCGTACTCTTTAAAAGTTTCCTTGTCCTTCTGGGACATGGCCCTCAATTGATCCCTATTGGGAGCCATATCCACATTATACTTGTATTGCTTGACGAAGGCCTCGCCAAGATCATTGAAGGATCGGATGTTCGCGCTGTCCAAGCCCATATACCATCTCAGGGCAGCACCAGACAAACTGTCCTGGAAATAATGAATAAGAAGCTGATCGTTGTCGGTCTGAGTCGACATCTTCCTAGAATACATGACCAGGTGGCTGAGAGGGCAAGTATTTCCCTTGTACTTTTCAAAGTCAGGTACTTTGAACTTTATAAGGATTTTGACGTTTGGGACTAAGCAGAGTTCGGCAACAGACTTGCCGAAGATGTCCTTTCCTCTGAGAGTTTTCAATTCCTTACGGAGCTCAACAAACTGATCATTCATAGGATCCATCTTTTCATAGACATCTGGGCCCTCAGACGGCTCAGAGTGGTAGATGGTGTCGTTTACTCTGGGCATAGTATGCACGACAGAAGGTGGGACGGCAAGGACCGGGCTAGATGCCGGCAGAGAAGCAAAGGTGGGTGTAGGACCCTCAGGAATAAAGTTGGAAGGCATCCCCCAAGGAAACCCGGCTGGCATAGCTGTTGGTGCTAAGTGGGCGTTAGCCGCAGGCACGGTTAAAGAAGCAATCTCGGAGATGACTGTCCTCTGGGAAGGAGTTGAAGGTGTCGGAGACGACTGGCTCTGGGCGGCCATGAAAGACTCCATCAGGGCAGTCAATCTGGCCACTTCCTCCTTAAGTTCATGGTTCTCTTGTGCCAAATGATCCATTAGTCTGGATGCGTTGGCTCGGGTGTAGTACCGGTGAGTCAGCTTGTCTTCAAAATAAATGAAGAACACAGAGTTAGACAACTTAACAAGAAGCCTGGAGTAAAACATGCTTATGCACATGATGCATGCAATGGTTGTGCATATGATTTATTTTATTTATCAGAGGAACTTTAGAGTCCTATTTACAAATACTAAACATATTAATTATTTAAACATATATAGAAATATCACATCAATAATATCTGGAAAATATTTTTACACCAAAGAAGTACAGTCTTGGTAACCAAATATAATCCAAGAGAGAAGGAAAATGAACATCCTATGGAACCCTAGAAGCAATCATCTAAAGCTCTGGAGAATGGAAGATAAGTTGCACGAAGCCTCTTCACCTCCCTCTCATAGGGTGCCTCCATATCCGCCTTCTCTTTGGCGAGTCGTTCATACTTCCTCTTCCAGAACTTAGAAGATTGAGGAAGAAGAGAAGTCAATGCATCATCAGGCTCATCAATAACTTGGTGCTCAAGGAACTCTATCAAAGCATCCTTCTCTCTCAGCTGCTGAAGTAGCTCCTCTCGTTCACAGATCCAGGCACGTGAACGGTCTTCGTCTCTCAACTCATCCACTCCTTGGCCGGGGAGGGTTGAAGGCCCAACCACAACCAAAGGTGTAGGTCTCGGATACTCATAAGGCATGAGGTACTCGGAAGCTCTCCTCATAACCCAAGAGGTATAGGGTTCCAAAGAAATATAGTTCTTCCGACCAAGCTCTTTTCTTCCCTTCCTATGAATCTTGCGCCAAGCGCGGGCCATCCTGCCTTTCAAGCCTTGGGGATCTTTACCCTCCTGGAAGAATACACCTTCTAAAAGAATGTTATTAGGCTTATCCTTCAGGGGAACCCAAGCTGACGACGTGCCAAAATAGGGTTGTAGTTAATCCCACCACATGTACCAAGAAGAGGCACATTGGAGAATTCACCACAAGAGTCAATAATCTGCACACCATCATATACACGGTTGTACCAAAAGATATCATTATTGGTGAAAGACATGAGTCTCGTGGACCACCGTAGACATCCTTTGTTCTCCTTGAAGGCGACCGTGTGCGGCAAGTGCGAAATAAACCACTTATACAGCAGAGGCAAACAACACACAATGGTACCACCACCCTTTGCATTCCTCATATGCAAAGAGAAATAAGTGTCACCCAACAGAGTCAGAACGGGATTAAGAGTAGATAAAATCCTAACAGCGTTCACATCCACAAACTTGTCGATGTTGGGGAATAACACTAGCCCATAGATGAGAAGTACAAATATAGCCTCAAAGGCATCCTCACTCATGGCCTTCTCATACATAGTAGCTTGAGCAATGAGGAACTCATAAGGGAGACCTTGAATTCCACCTTTGATAGTCATATGAGCACCAACCAGAGATTCATCTATATGTAACATATCAGCTATCTCTTGAGAATTAGGAACCCTCTCCAAGCCACTGAATGGCAACTGGTCTAGGATAGGAATACCCACAAGATAGGCATGCTCCTCAAGCGTGGGCAGAAGCTGGAAATCCGGAAACGTGAAGCAATGGTACAAGGGATCATAGAACTGCACTAATACACTCGTCAATCCTTTGTCCACTTGAGTAGCTAGAATAGATAGAAGCTTCCCATAATGAGCCTTGAAACCCAAGGGATCTAGTACATAAGATGTCTAATTCCTTAGCTCTTTCAAGTCGGGTTGTCTGAAACTGTACTTCTTCGTATTCCTTCTTTGTCTTTCCATGTCTGAAAATTTGCAAATAGACCTCTTAAGTTCCTTGAAAAGTTTCTCATTATTTGATGATATGGATACAAATGGGTGCATGAATGCATGGATGCAACAATCTCACTCAAGGATCAAGCAAAGCACACCACACAAAGGTCATGGGATGGATCATGTCATCCTTAATATCAATCATCCATTTTGGTGGATTATGGTTTACACCTTACCACCACCCAAGTTCCATTGATATTAAGGATATACAAGAACGGATCAACCATGAATCAAGGGTTTGTTGCAAGTCACGAGCATGGAGTCTCGGTTAAGAACCACCCAAAGGGAGTGTACTAGGGTTTAAACCTGCCAAACATGTTCTACAAGAGATTCCCATAGTCATTAACCCATCATTCGGATATTATCGGATAAATTACTACTCGCATTCCAAAAATATTCTCAAGAGAGACTCTTATTAGTGTAGTATCGCGTAACAATCGTATCAAATCTTACACTTGAACGACTTTCGCACTACATCCTAAAAATAGGCCAAGATGGGCTTGGTAAACTAAGGTCCTTGGCTTCTAAGGTCTATATTGGAAAGAGTAATGTCTAACCACGACTACTTGTGTGACATTATTGATCCCAACATGACCTCCACCAAGTGAATGGGCTTGCAAGTCAACTTGCTAAGGAATAACTCCACACAAGTCAACAAGACTATGCCATTCTCATATCCTAAGTGCACTCGAGTTCGGGTATAGATCTCATCTCACAAAGATCACCAAGCATACAAGGAATTAATATTCAAGCAATTCAATCATTACATACAATACAGTAATCCCAAATTGCACAAAAAATATGTCACAAAATAATATACAATACAATACAACACAAATATGAAAAGTAGGCAAAACCCACTAGGCATCTTATCCCCAACAGAGTCGCCACTTTTCTGTAACAGGGTATTCGTTACCATTAGACATATTGACTAAATCCAAGGTAAAGCATACAAGTCGAGTCGTCATCGCACTTCTATTTATCCAAAGGAATGGTTAGAAAGCGAACAAAAACCTAATAGTTTTATCGAATCAAAAACTAGTAAAAATGTCAGACATCCTAGGTACTCCTAGGGAGCCCTTTTCACACTTGTTGTAAGGTTGGTATTTTGTGAAAAATTTGTTTGTGCAAACATGATTGAAGAGATGAGAGAAGAATATACAAGTTATTTACATTTTTGTGTTTGGATGGATAAACCCATTGCCTACGTACCATCTTTAAAAAGATTAGGATCAAAACCTCGTAGTTCGGGGTAAAAATCTCAAAAACAAGTTGGTGAATTAATTAGTCCAAAAGCCTTAAGGTCTTTTGTTATCCAAGGGAGAAAACTCAACCTAAAACCACAAATCCACCATGTGAGGATAACTTCAACATTCTAGTAAGGGGTTAACCCTATAATAAGCAGGGAAGACTCATTGTCCATCACTAAGGATATAGGTGAGTATTATATCTACCTCAAGGATAACTCAAACCTAATAGCTAAATGTTATGAAAAGTTTTTGATTAAGAAAGTGGCCATTGAAACCACAAAAGTGTTTGAATGAGTTATATTTACCAATGAAAAGTATTTACAAAATATAGTCAAAGTTGACTTAAAGATTCAATTCAAAATAAGTGTTATGAAAAGAAAGTTTGAAAATCAAAAGCATAATGCTTAGGTTTCTAATGTTTGAAAACAAATGTTAAATGTTTGCACAAAAAGTTTTGGCTTGGGTTAGAGTGGAGGGAAGAAGAAGAATGGCTAAGGTCCTAATCATACAAGAGATGAAGGATAAGAAACAAGACCACAAATTGAGTTCCTCTCTTGAGATCATATTGATGATCCAAGTAGCTCCCATCCTTTGGAATATGCAAGCAACATAAGTGTAAGCTCAGACAATCAAATTAATCAAGCTAGCTCTTAGAAGATCCCCAATGGCTCTTGTATCTTTCACTTTGGATGAACATGGCAATGGTTCTTCAACATTAAGGCCTTTTTACTCCAATTTGCATAGGGAATGTCCTAGGAACTAAGTCCATTTGTCCATTTTTTGCATTTGGTCCACAACAATCAAAACAAAAACACAAGCACAATAATATGTACACAATTATGTGCTCAAGTGAGCAAAAGGAAAATTGTATTAATATAAACATGTGCTCAAATGAGCAAAGGAAAAAGCAAATGAATAATATGTACAGGAATAGTAAATTGCATAAATGTAAAGAGAAACAATTAAATGTTAATGGTTAATAGTTAGTGTGCCATAAGGAAATTTAGCGTTATGTTAAGCAATCGTAATTGGACTTATATAGAAGTCACAACTATTTGAGGCCGGTCAAAAATAATGAGGCAACAACACAAGTTAGAGATTTTGATTAGTGAATCAAACTCCTACAACTTGCCATGCCAAAAAGAAGATGAGAAATGATCTTGTATTGATTTAGGTTCTTTGCTTGATTAGGAAGCAACCTATTCTTAATGCAAACCCTTTCACTTGATCCATGATCAAGATGAATTAGATTTGAATCAAGGAAGGTTAAACCTCCCATGTATCAAGGCTAACCACCAATCTTTAACTCATTGATCAAAAAAGAAAAAGAAGAAGAAGAAGAAGAAGAAGAAGAAGAATATTTAAAGTACATTAACGGAAATGGAATGAGATAATCAACAAGCATTGACCAAAGATAGAGAAGATCAAGGTCAAACAATAGTAAACAGAAGTAAGATGAAGATTAGAAGTCAAGAAACAAATGAAATATTTTTGGTATTTTTCAATATTAAAATAAAAGTTGAATTAAAATAATAAAGAAAGGTCAAACTTCAAACTCACTTCAAATCAACTTTGAAAAGTCCAAGTGAATTATCCCAAGTTCAACAAGGTCAAACAAAGTTTGACAAAAAATTTCAACATTTTTAGAAGTCAGAAACTATTTTAAATCAATTAAAAATGCATAAAAATAACCTAATTGAATTAAAATCTAAAATAAATCTCAAATCAATTAATAAATTGATGAGAATATATTTCATATATCTATCTTCATTCAAAGAGGTTGGAAAGATATTTTTGTATTTTTTGAATATCAAAAACTATTTAAAATGAATTAAAAATAAGCAGAAAAGAGAAAATTCCTAAAAAATATCAAATGATAAAATAAAATATATTAAAAATCATTTTTAGAAACTAGAAATTAAAAGGAGAAAAATGCAATTGGTCTCATATTTTTTGGACCAATAATGAAGGAGATATGAATTTTAAAATGAAATGGAATTAAAAGAAAAAAAAGAAAATAGAAATCCGAAATTAAAATGATGAAAATGCGTGGACCGTCTGATGAGAACTCATTAATTGATGTGGATCATCACGTGGCCAGGAAGCGCACGCTCACCATGCACTCTAGTCAACTAAAGCGCACAGGGCCATTAAAATAGTCATAACAATGAATGTACAAGATTAAATCTGGAAAATGAAATGGAAGGCTCAGATTTAATCTGGAGACCAGACGGTGACCAGCGCCACCGTCTTCTCCGGCCAGCTTCCGCCGAGGCTCCCATTTACAGAGAAACAATCATGCGCCAAATGCCACGATCTAGGTACCAATCGAAAGCTGGGGTGATGTACATCACCCCTGTACCAACCAAATCCACTCTAGGTTTTTACATTGAGAAAAATCAGAGATGGAATTTCCATGGTGTTCAACTGAACTTGCTAGATTTTGAAAATTCGAAGCTCAAAAATGTTGCCTCCATGCAGAGGACTTCAGATCACATAACAACAACAAGAAACAACCAATATATGAGTGTCGCATCGCGCGAAAAAACCGGCGGGAAAAGAAAGAACAACAGAGCCGCCACCGTGCGTTATTTATCCCAAAAGAGGGAAAGGAAACGCTCAGAGTAAACCTGGGAAAGAACATGGTCTCGCGACCAAAGAGAATGGGTTCGGGAGTCGGTTATGCGAAGGGAAGGTATTAGCACCCCTACGCATCCGTAGTACTCTACGGGATCCACGCACACTAGAAAGGAAATTGGTTGCTAAACACTACTCAAATATTCACACACACACTGGCTGAAAGAAAGGAAAGAGACTGACTGAAACTGAACTCGGCAGGATGTCGCATCCTGGGCCTACTTAGTCTATCAGGCATAGACATCAGAGTCGAAGTAGTTCGGACTGGGGAAACGACACATGCTCGCTAGGATATCGCATCCTATGCATACGTATCTTCTCGGACGAGAGAAGAATCAGAGCATTCGTAGCTCGGCTGACACGCACACAAACAAAACAAGACACAGGCAAACGTGGAGCCCGACTGCCAATCACTGGACTTATGTCAGCATCCGAACCTAAACACACACAAAGAGGCAAACATGGAGCCTGAATGCCAATAGCTGGGCTTACATCAGCATCCGAACCAAACACACGCACACTGGAACCTAACTGCCACTCGATGGACTTACATCAGCTTCCAAGCACACAACAACACAACAGGTTGATAGGGAGTCGGGGATTCAGCCTATAACTGTCAAGCACACACAAAAGAAAAGAAAAGGCGCCCGGAGAGATCAGCTCAATCTCCTGCCTACATACTTCATCTGGTATGAAGATCAGGGCGATGTAGTTCCCCTACGCAGGGATAAAGGACTAGCCTAACCAGATAACAGAGGGAGACACAACTCTAGGGAGACTACGACTCGAGCCTAGATGTTGTCATGCAAACTCAACCCTAAGTTATGGTTTCTAGCTAAATGGCACGAGGGCCAACCTATCCTAAGTATGGCTCACACAGGAAGCAAGCCACACACACACTTAACTCGCACAGGAAGCGAGCCAAGCAAAACCTAACTTGCACAGGAAGCAAGTCTAAACTAAACCTAACTTGCACAGGAAGCAAGTCAAACTATCCTAACTTGCACAGGAAGCAAGTCAAACTATCCTAACTTGCACAGGAAGCAAGTCAAACAATCCTACAAGCACAGATAGCACACGCTATACACAAACAAGTGGCTCAAACAAGGGTTAGGTTTTAGTCAAGGGGTCATATCAACCTTGACAAACAAACCTCTGGAATGGGGTGAATGTTGCTCTTAACCTTGCCATTGAGAGACTAAGGTGAAGCAGATGAAAGGATAAAGTGAGGATGAGACCTCACAGCTCTTATCCCTGGCCTGGGAGAGCTCAAGACAAGAATGTGTGGGTTCAGAAAGTGGGAACCCTTCTACACATTAAAACTGACTCGACTGTACAGTTGTACAAGATCTTGGGTTTGTATCTGCAATGCATCAACACGATGGTGTGAGCAAAGCAGATGACACACTGAATAGTGGGGGATAGATTGCATATCCCTACCTTCCACCAATTGCCTCTTCACTTAGGAGGTCTTTGACTCTATGCAGGGACAAAAGTAAACATCCACAAACATTGCCTCTTAAGGAGGACTTCAGACAGTTGCCTGGCCAAGTAACAGACCAGGTCTTCCAGACTACATGAAGTAAAGGAGGCATACCTCAATGCAAATTGCTTATACAAGCAAAGCAAAGCAAAAAGTTCACAAGGAACTAAGCAACTAAAGCACCTGAAACAGTCAAGCAGATGTTAGTATGCAACTTCAAACTAAACAAACAGAAACAGACACCAACAGTTAATGGGAGGCACATGGATGTGCAAGGCACAAGGCTTAAGGCATGTGAGCCAAGCCACCTACAAAACAAAGAGGTTAGACAATGATATTTAATCAAGTTCAATCAAAAAGAATTGGTCTCATTGGTCATTTATTGGTCAACCTGAAAACACAAACTCAAAGGTGAGTAGCAGGACCACTAGGACAAGCCTAGGGTCAAAAATGAATGAGAAAGCCTAAACAGCAAAGGATGAGTGTCCAAAATCATGTTCAAACCATTAAGAAACACAACCAATTGGGTTCACATTCATATCAATCATCATCATCATTTTATGAACAAAAGAAATCAAAACATGGCATTTAGAAGCTCATAGAAGTCAACAGCAAGACTTGCATCAAAAGTAATCTAAACATTTTCCAAAAATCACCAAATAAATCATGACCAAACCTAACACATAGCATGGTAAGCATGTCAAATTTCATCCCATTTGGATGAGAGGAAGGCAGTCAATGAAAATCATGAAGTCAAACCAAATTCAAGTATGCACAAAGAAAGTCAACAAGCATGGGCCAACTTCAAAAAATGATATCAAATTGAAGACAGATGAGAAATGAATGAGATTAACACCAATGCAAAGCTTGAGATGTCTAGTTATCACATGTCAAATTTCAAGTCCATCTAATAAAGTATGAGAATTTCACAAATGAAATGGGAACATGTGTCACACAAGGTCCACATTTGACTAGGCAGGGAAGAAAAATCTCAAACAAATGGGAAATAGTTCAATTGAATCCAAGAAAAATCACAAGTAAACTAGACATACAAGAGTAGGCTCATGCAAAATTTGGGGTCATTTGGAGGTCAAGAAGCATGGCAATAAAAATCATGAAGTTAGACATCAATGGTGTGACACAAATTGTCACACCCTAGTTCAAAAAATCATATCTCACAAACCACAAATGATAAATGTACAAACTTTATACCAAAATCACCATGAATGTGTCTAGTTTGAGCATAAAAAAATTTGAGAGCCATTGGATACATTCTCATCATTTCACAATTGATTTGGCAAAGTGTACAAAATTTGGTCACATGTCACAAACCCTAAGGCCATTTAAAAACCATCCATCCAAAAATTCTGGAAAAATAATGATAAAAAAGTAGAGATCATGATGAACACAACACAAAAAATCCCATTGAATTTGGACCAAAAATGAGCAAGTTATGAATTTTGGAAGATTGGTAATTAAAATGTGAAATAAATGAAGCAAGAATGGCAATTTTGTAATATTTGGATCCACTTATCAAAACACAGTCGTTTTGGGCAGCAAATGGAATGTTTTGATTGGCTGGAGGGGGGCACACGAAAATGGGGGCAATTCTGGGCAGATTGGGATTAGGGTTCTTATCAAAAAAAACGTGATTTCTCAATTCTTCCCAAAAGTGTCAATTAAGCATACCATTGTAAACATCAAACACCATACAACAACAATCCAAACCCTAATTTCATCAATTTGAACTATACAACAAGAAATCACAAGAAACATTTTCAAACATCAAACTTTATCCCATCATAACTTCATGAACAAGCAACTATTCCAAAAAATGAAAGCATCATGGTACTCAGCAATAAAGGATCTTTCCAAAGTGTATGTCAATTTTAAGAATGGGGGAAGTTGAAAACTTACTAATTTTGAGAAGCAGTTGTATTGCTGGTGCCTTTTGATGGATTTGGGGTGAAGTGATCGTCCTAGAGCCTTGCCTTGATGTATGCTGAAGATTGCTCTTTGTCAAATGCTTGTGTAGTGTCCACTCAAAGGGGGTGCAAATGTTGTCAAGCCAGGCCAGGTTTATGACTGTTGCTGCAGTGTTGGATTTTTCTGTGGTGTTTGACAGGACCTTTCTTGGCAAGATGCAAGTGAGGTGGTTGGAATAAGGCAGGATGAATGCTGGTTCTGTTGTTTTGATGGCAGGAAAATGAAGTCCTCTGCCTGCTGCTAAGTTGTTGTGACAGGTTTTTGGTAAGAATCAAATGAAGTGAGTTTGAGTTTTGCTAAGTTGGTTTTTAGGATTTGAAGAAAGCAAAACAAAGTTGGACTGGCCTGCTGCTATTTCTTGGATTCTTGTTATGACAACCCATGGTCTATGCCAAGCAAGCAAGCATGAAGTTGAAAAAAAATGAAAGTATTCTGCCTGCTACTGGTTTTTAGACAGAAGAAGAATAAAATGCAAATAGTTAGGTCAGTTGAGGGAGTGAGATGTTGGTTTGTTGGATGCTGTAGCAGAAAAAAATGTTGGTTTTGTTGGATGCTGGTTCTGCTGTTGGTGTTTTGTTTTGACAGAAAGATGTGGGATGCAAAATAGCAAGGTTTGATGGTGATGCTGCAGGTTTGGTGAATGGGTTGTTTGCTGCTAGTAAACTTGGAAGAAATGGCCAAAATGCAGTTGGGTGGCTTTTTGGAGATTGTAGGAAGTTGGTTAGGTTTTGTTGGTTAGGTTTTGTTGGTTTGGTGGCTGCAAAGTTCTTTTGCATGACAGAAAATGGCTCAAATATTGGTTCCTCATGCTTGGACAGAAAATGCAAAAACAAACTGAATGCCACACTTCGATTTTCAAGGCAGGTTTTTGTTCTTCTTCTGGTACAGGGTGTTGTAAAGTGGCCAAAGGCTTTTGTTTGATGATAGCCAAATGTAAGTGGCAAGGTGGTTGTATATGGCAGGGTTGGAATGAATGCAATGCAAGATGATGCTGGGGTTGGTTTTGTTGGTCTGTTATGCTGGTTTTGAGGCAAGGCCAAGGGTGTGTACAAGTTTTAGAATCACCATTAGAAAAATGAAGAGCTGTTGTATGCTGCTTTTTGTAACTTTCAAACAAACACTTGCCATCTTGACCAATGCCAAGCCAATCCTTTTTTGTATCAGTTGACCTCTTTTCTTTTTGGTCTGCTAGGTTGCTTTGTGGTGTTAACTGCGTCTCAAAAGTGACAGCAAGAAGACCAAAAGAAAACCCTGCTGTTTTGTTGCTTAGTTCTGCAATGCCTTTTTTCTTCTGAGTTTTTACAGGTTTTTTTTTTTAGAAAAATCCAAGGGTGTTTGTGGTCTTGTTGGAAGGTATGGTTGAGCTAGCTAGTTCAAGTAAGGTTACTGCAGGTTCTTTGGTACTGCTGCAGGCAACTGATTTTTCTGTTTTGTTAATGCCCCAAAAACCTGTTTTCAAACCCTGCTCTTAACTGTTGTTTGTGATGGCAAGGCATGGTATAGGGTTGTGGCATTGTGCAGCCAGTAGTTCTCAAAAAATGACTGGAAAATGTGATCCACAAAATCTGCTTTGTGATGTGGTGAAAGCATGGTTGTGGAAGTATGGTGTGGAATGGTGTAATTGTACTTTTACTCTCCAATTTTTAGGCAATTAGGACATGGCCATATGTACCATTGATTTTTGGCTGCATAATGAGGCTCTAAGGACAGAAGAAAGGCTGCATAATTGCTGTCCTTTTGAGGTACAAGGCAAGGCATGGACAAGCATGGTGCAATGGTACTTTTCTTACAATTCAAGCAACCAAACAAGATTCACATGTTCTGCATAATTTGACCTTGCAAACACCTTCTAAATGACATTTATGAGCTGTTCCAATTGGCCAAATGCTGAAAAAATGTTTGAGTCAAAAAGTCAACTCTTGGTCAAACTTACATTTAAATGAAAAAGGTCAAAATATGCCATTTTGATTGGTAAAGTTTTAGGTCATGAAATTTATATTTTTGGAAAGAGGATGAAAAATGTGACTTGTAGGAAAAAACCCCACCAAAATTGGCCAAACGGTTTGAGAGATATGGCCTTTTGAAGTTCAAGATTTTCTGAAATCGATTCGATCATAACTTGCCAACCATACATGGGAATTGAGAGTTCTAGGACTTTTTGGAAATGGGAGAACAAGATCTTCAACTTTCATGTTGGGCAAAAATTCATTTGAGGCTTGTATCAAAATGTAAGTTTGAGGATCAAGACTTTCCATTTATGGCAGTTTTCAGTTACAGGCCCAGTTTCCATTTTGGGAAATTCATGATCTGGCTTCAAATTCTTCCATGATGGTGTTTGGCATGACGTATGATGACTATTTGGACATGAATGAACTCTCACAAACCAAATCCAATCATCCAATCACTGATTAAATGGACAGTTGACCAACAGTTGACTATTAGGGTTTTTGTCTGATTATGCATTAACTGATGACTTCCAAACCCTAATTCCTTGAGAATTTGACTTCAAATGATGTCCCAAGTTGTATGAACTCTTGATTATTGATCATGGTGCCCAAATTCCACAAGAATGACCACCATCCACTACTTTGACTGATAGTTGACTTTTCTAGGGTTTTTGACTGTCTGTGTATGAACTGCTGACCTCTGAGCCCTCAACCCTTGACATGAACTCTTCAAATAGACCTCCAAGTCATGTGAACTTGTTGGACAAACCCCAAGGCCTTGATTCAATGAGAAATTCCTTTGCTTGCTTGGTTGACTGATCAGGAGATTAGTTTGGCCTAATTCTTGATTGCTTGCACTTGAGGCAACTGGGAACAATACAAATGTTATGCAATGGACCATGATATGTTATGACCTAATATGAAAATGTACGCATAATGATAGGTGCAAATTTGAGGTGCTACAGCTGCCCCTATTCAATCAGCTGGGAACCCGAACGGATGATAGCAACGGCTGTCAGACTTTCAGGGTAAACAGGGATTGAATACCGAAGAACCGTAGAATTTGCACAGACTGGATATGACACAAAAGGAACCACGTCATTTACTGATGACGTCTGCAATTGACAACTTCAGAAAAGCAAAACCATTTACCGATGGTTAGAACTGGGATTTTTGATATTTACCGATATCAACTTCAGCCAGACCATTTACCGATGGCGGCTGGGGGAAAACAGACTTCTGAAAAGCAAAACCATTTACCGATGGTTAAAACTTGATATTTACCGATATCAACTTCAGCACAACCATTTACCGATGGCTGCTGGGGAAAACAGATTTGATGTAGAAAGGAAGCCTGACCATTTACCGATGGTGGCTTCAAAGAAATTTGACATTTACCGATGTCAACTTAGCAAGACCATTTACCGATGGCTGCTGCAACTGGGAACTCGATATTTACCGATATCGAAGAAAACGGGGCCATTTACCGATGGCGTCTCCACTTGGGGAGGAACAAAATCTTTGTGGTGATACCAGACAAGACGTTTACCGACGACTTCTGGGGATTTTGATTTTATTGACCAGACATTTACCGATGACTGGGATGAGACTTGATGTTTACTGACATCGAAAGATGATGTTTACCGACATCAAAAGAAATGACCAGACATTTACCGATGACTGGGAATGAGAAATTTATTGGTGAGAGACAAACAAATATTCGTAACTGGAAACCAGATAGGACATTTACAGATGACTCTACCGGGGATTTCTAGCTGGGGATTTATCAGACATTTACCGATGACTGAGGAAAAAGACTTGATGTTTACCGACATCGAAAGATGATGTTTACCGACATCAAAAAATGACCAGACATTTACCGATGACTGGGGAAAAAACTCGATGTTTACAGACACCGAAACAATGGTGTTTACCGACACCAACAATAATAACCAGACATTTACTGATGACTGGAGAGAAACTCGATGTTTACAGACACCGAAACAATGGTGTTTACCGACACCAACAATAATAACCAGACATTTACTGATGACTGGAGAGAATACCGATGTTTATAGACACCGAAACAATGGTGTTTACCGACACCAACAATAATAACCAGACATTTACTGATGACTGGAGAGAATACCGATGTTTACAGACACCGAAATAATGGTGTTTACCGACACCAAAAATGATGACCAGACATTTACTGATGACTGGAGAGAATACCGATGTTTACAGACACCGAAATAATGGTGTTTACCGACACCAAAAATGATGACCAGACATTTACTGATGACTGGAGAGAATACCGATGTTTACAGACACCGAAATAATGGTGTTTACCGACACCAAAAATGATGACCAGACATTTACTGATGACTGGAGAGAATACCGATGTTTACAGACACCGAAATAATGGTGTTTACCGACACCAAAAATGATGACCAGACATTTACTGATGACTGGAGAAAAACTCGATGTTTACAGACACCGAAACAATGGTGTTTATCGACACCAACAATAATAACCAGACATTTACTGATGACTGGAGAGAATACCGATGTTTACAGACACCGAAATAATGGTGTTTACCGACACCAAAAATGATGACCAGACATTTACTGATGACTGGAGAAAATACTCGATGTTTACCGACACCGAAACAATGGTGTTTACCGACACCAAACGAATAAGCACACGCGGGTGCTGGCGTGACACTTACTGGTATCACAAGAACGACATCTGAGATATGTCAAGGCAAGGTTGACCACTTGCTGGGGGTCTTACTGAGGAGAAACAAACTTTCTGTCACCATCGGGTGAGGAAATAAACCTCTGTGGGGAATAAACAATTCTGAATGCTGTCAAGAGCAACTGTAGCAGTCTTGCTGTGCTGATGTTGAATGCAATGATCCGCCTCTGTCGGGGATACGGTCTGGTGAAGTTAACACATGAATGCATATGTTTGAATTTTTCTATGGCGTAATGCTCCATATTGAATGGGAATGCTACGCAATTTTTGAGGATGCAATGATTACTACATGCAAAATGCAAATGAACCCTGGCTAGGGAGCCGAAATGATCAGATACTCTGACTCTGTGGGGAGACTCCTCTTGGGGAAATATTCTGCGGGGAACTCTGCTTGAGGAATGGTAAAGCGACTTCACACTCATGTTGGAGAATATCACTGCTGCTGGGAAAAGGTAAACTCCGCTGGGGATAAATTCAATGAACCTGCCTCACTCGGGGAGGAAATCGGCAAATACAGGCCTGCTGGGGACAGGCCATCCTTAGATCTGTTGGGGAATAGAAAACACTATCCACAGACGTCTTCGCAGGGGAACATAACTCTGATAGCTTTCAAGCTTGCTTGGGGAAAATATCTGTTGAGGAAACGTCCTCACAGATGTCAACCTGAAAAACAGTCACAACAAAATGCCCCCAGGGGATACATGGACAAGATACGCTCAAGTGTTCTCAACATTCAAAATGATTTTCAAAGGTTTTATCATTCTGCACATTGTTGTGTAGCCTTCATGTTCTTATATATGCAATGCTTATCAAAAATTCGGACATTTTGCAAACAAAACAGTAAAAATAAAAACAAGAGAGCTATTTATCTGAATAACGACTTTTATTAATTGAGAATGTGCCTGAAGAGGCAAAATACATTGGGAAGCAATTCCTAGAAAGAGGTAATTGCGTACAAAAGGAAAAATCTATCCTAATGGCAACGTGAACACGGCATCCACTACTTCCCAATTCTGTTATAACTCACAGATCATCAGTTTTCTTCCCAACTCCTTGCTTTCTGAGAAGAACGACTGGACGGATCACATCTTTCGAGATGGCAGACGATAAAGCTTGATGAAGTACAGACAACTCAGACTGTAGTCTTCGCTTTAATCCCTAACTTTTGCCTGGATCGCCCTTTCGGGTTTTCAATCCACCGGGATACCCATTTTTGCCTAAGCCGCCCTTGCGGGTTTTCGACTTACCGGGTGTACAAATTTTTTATTTTTATCCCTAATTTTTGCCCGAACCTTTTCTTTCTGTTTTTGGTTCGCCGGGATGCCCCTTTTTTGCCTGGACTCTTTTTTCTTTTCGTCCAGCGGGTCAATTTATGCGAAGTATTTTTTGACTACATCTGAGTTGACAGGAGACGGAAAATCCTCACCATCCATAGTTGTAAGCATCAAGGCCCCACCGGAGAAAACCTTCTTCACAACATACGGACCTTCGTAATTAGGAGTCCACTTGCCCCTGTTGTCTGTACCGGGAGGGAGGATCCTCTTCAAAACTAGATCACCGATCTGATAGCTTCGAGGACGCACTTTCTGATCAAAGGCTCGCTTCATCCTTCTCTGATACAACTGTCCATGACATACAGCTGCTAGTCGTCTCTCCTCGATAAGGCTCAACTCGTTAAACCTTGTTCGAATCCACTCGGCTTCGTCCAGCTTGACATCCAATAAAACTCTCAGAGAAGGAATCTCCACTTCCACAGGTAGGACAGCTTCCATACCATACACAAGGGAGTAGGGGGTTGCCCCGGTCGACGTACGTACTGAGGTACGGTACCCATGCAAAGCGAAAGGCAACATTTCATGCCAATCCTTGTACGTAACGACCATCTTCTGCACAATCTTCTTGATATTCTTGTTCGCCGCTTCTACAGCACCATTCATCTTCGGTCTGTAAGGAGAAGAATTGTGATGTTCAATTTTGAAATCTTTACAAAGCTCTTTCATCATATTGTTATTGAGGTTTGAACCATTGTCTGTGATGATTCTCTCAGGAACTCCATAACGACATATGATTTCTTTCTTGATGAACCGGGTAACCACTTGTTTGGTAACATTAGCATAGGAAGCTGCTTCCACCCACTTGGTAAAATAGTCAATCGCAACCAGGATGAAGCGATGTCCATTCGAAGCAGTAGGCTCAATCTTCCCAATCATATCAATGCCCCACATGGCAAACGGCCAAGGCGAATTCATGATATTCAGAGGGCTTGGGGGTACGTGCACCTTATCAGCATAGATTTGACACTTATGGCACTTCCGAGCATACTTGTAACAATCGGATTCCATAGTCATCCAGTAATAACCCGCTCTCAACAATTTCTTAGCCATTGCATGTCCGCCGGCATGGGTACCGAAGGAACCTTCATGAACTTCTTGCATTAACATGTCTGCTTCGTGTCTATCCACGCATCTGAGCAAGACCATGTCAAAGTTCCTTTTGTATAGCACATCATCCTGATTCAAATAGAAGCTTCCAGCTAGCCTCCTCAGGGTTTTCTTGTCGTTCTTCGACGCACCTTCAGGATACTCCTGAGTCTTGAGGAAGTTCTTGATGTCATAATACCACGGCTTCTCATTACCCACAACAGACTCGGCTGCAAACACATACGCAGGCCTCTCCAGTCGATTCACCGCAACATGTGGCACATGATTCCACCAATGAACTTTGATCATAGACGACAAAGTAGCCAAGGCATCAGCCATCTGATTCTCGTCCCGGGGGACATGATACAACTTCACTTTCTTGAAGAACGTCAGTATTCTTCTGGTGTAATCTCTATACGGAATCAGATGCGGCTGATTCGTATTCCAATCTCCATTGACTTGATTGATCACAAGAGCTGAATCTCCAAATATGTCAAGTGTTTTGATTCTCAGATCAATGGCTTCTTCTATCCCCATGATACAAGCCTCATACTCAGCTTCGTTGTTGGTGACGTCAAACGTCAGTCTGGCAGAAAAAGGTATATGAGCACCTTTGGGATTGATCAACACTGCCCCAACACCGTTACCATTCATATTCACAGCCCCATCAAACATCAGTGTCCATTTGTCATCTGGGTCCGGTCCTTCCTCGACAAGAGGCTCTTCGCAATCTTTCATCTTAAGATACATGATGTCCTCATCAGGGAATTCAAACATCATAGGCTGATAATCTTCAATCGGTTGTTCGGCGAGATAGTCTGACAGAATACTACCTTTGATGGCTTTCTGCGACGTGTACTGAATATCATACTCCGTTAAGATCATCTGCCAACGGGCAACACGTCCGGTGAGAGCTGGCTTCTCAAAGATGTATTTTACTGGATCCATCTTAGAAATCAATAAGGTAGTATGGTTCAACATATACTGTCTCAGTCGGCGAGCAGCCCAGGCCAAAGCACAGCAAGTTTTCTCGAGCAGTGAATATCTTGTTTCACAGTCGGTAAACTTTTTGCTAAGGTAGTATATGGCATGCTCTTTTCGACCAGACTCGTCATGCTGTCCCAATACACACCCCATCGAGTTCTCAGTCACTGACAGGTACATTATCAGAGGTCTCCCTGGAACTGGAGGTATAAGGATTGGAGGTTTCTGCAAATACTCCTTTATCTTGTCAAAAGCTTTCTGACAGTCATCATTCCACTTGATCGCTTGATTCTTTCTAAGCAGTTTGAAAATTGGTTCACATGTGGCAGTTAGATGAGATATGAACCTTGCGATGTAATTCAACCTCCCTAAAAACCCACGGACTTGCTTTTCCGTTTTCGGTTCAGGCATCTCTTGAATAGCTTTGACTTTTGCTGGATCAACCTCAATCCCTTTCTCACTGACAATGAAGCCTAAGAGCTTCCCTGATCTCACCCCAAACGTACATTTGTTCGGATTCAACCTCAGCTTGAACTTTCTCAACCGGTCAAACAGCTTCTGCAAATTTACCAGGTGCTCTTCTTCTGTCTGCGATTTCGCAATCATATCATCTACGTACACTTCGATCTCTTTGTGCATCATGTCATGAAAGAGAGTCGTCATCGCCCTCTGATAGGTAGCACCAGCATTTTTCAGCCCAAATGGCATCACTTTGTAGCAGAACGTGCCCCAAGGTGTAATGAATGTCGTCTTTTCCATGTCTTCTGGCGCCATCTTTATCTGATTATATCCGGAGAAACCATCCATGAAAGAGAATACCGAAGATTGAGCCGTATTATCAACCAATACATCAATGTGAGGTAATGGGAAATCATCTTTCGGACTCGCTCTGTTCAAATCCCGGTAATCGACACACATTCTGACTTTACCATCCTTCTTCGGCACGGGAACAATGTTGGCAACCCACGGGGGATAACTTGTAACAGCCAGAAAACCTGCATCCCATTGCTTCTGAACCTCTTCCTTGATCTTAGTTGCCATGTCCGGACTCGTTCTACGAAGCTTCTGCTTGACCGAAGGACATCCTTCCCTAAGAGGTAATCGATGCATCACAATGTCTGTATTCAAACCAGGCATATCTTGATACGACCAGGCAAATATCTCCACATATTCTTTCAGCATCTCGATCAGTCTCCTCTTGACAGAGTCCTCTAAAGTAGCCCCAATCTGGATTTCTCTTTTGTCGTCCTCAGTACCCAGATTAACAGTTTCCAACTCCTCCTGATGAGGTTGGATGACCCTTTCCTCCTGCTTCAGTAATCTGGCCAATTCTGCAGGGAGTTCACAGTCTTCCTCACTCTCCTCTTCAGCTTGGTAAATGGGATTATCGAAATCATACTGAGCCATAACAGGACCGTTCATAGTGAATGCCATAAGATCGCTTCTGCATGTTTAATGCTTTGTTTTAGAAAAAGAGTTCAAAAAGTCACAGAAAAAAACAAAAAAACATTGCCATTTTTTATTGTTTTTGAAAAAGAAAATGAAAACGAAAAATAGAAAAACAGGGATCACAAAATTTGATTACAAAAAATGTCCTTCATTAATGATAATCATTCAAAACATGATGAGGCCCTACAAAAATGAATCACTACGCCTTGGGCAGAACGTAGGATATGCAAAATGACAAAACAACAGAAAATTACTCTGTCAGAAGAGTAACTTGAACCACTTCTTCAGCCGTCCAATTGTTGATAGACCCCCCTGGTGCACACGGGCGAACCCAGTTGTCCAAATCACAATCACTGTCACAGTCTTCACTACCGGTTGCAGAAACGTCGCCATGATTCATCAGCCCAGCGCTGGTAAAAGTACTCGGACCCGCTTGACCATTCTGCTCCGCTCGGAGAGGCTCATAACCAACACCAAATTTGTCTTCTTTAACCGGTAAATCCACCATCTTGCCCCAGCCTTCAGTCTTTCCAGAGTCAACGACCTCCTTAGCCTGCTTGTAAGAAGTAATTGAAACACCTGGCTTCCTCTGCTCAGCGTACGCCACTTTCTCAAGAGCCACAGTCTCAAACGCCTGGCATAGGGTTTCGTGGATCTCGCCGTCCACCTCAACATATTTGAACGAGGATAGATGACTCACCAGAATCTCTTCTTCACCGCACACAGTTACAATCTGACCGTTCCAGACATACTTGAGCTTTTGATGGAGAGTCGACGAGACTGCCCCTGCTGCATGAATCCATGGACGCCCCAACAAACAACTATAGGCGGGCTGGATGTCCATAACATAGAAGATGATATCAAAAACCTCAGGACCTATCTTCACAGGCAAGGTAACTTCTCCACACACAGAACGTTTGGATCCGTCGAAAGCACGAACGATCAGATCACTGGGATTAAGCACGAACCCTTCCGCATCAATCTTCCTCAGAATCTGCTTAGGCAACACATTCAGCGACGACCCGGTGTCTACCAATACGTGAGACAACACTTCCCCCTTGCACTCCATGGTGATGTGCAAGGCTTTGTTATGGTTCCGCCCTTCAGGCGGTAAGTCCAAGTTGGTGAAACCTACACCATGCCTGGTGCTCACATTGGCCATCACACCCTCCAGTTGATTGACGGAAATCTCCTGAGGCACGTAAGCCAGATTCAACATCTTCAGCAAGGCATTACGGTGTGCTTCAGAGCACATCAACAGTGAAAGTATAGAAATCTTGGATGGAGTTTGATTCAACTGGTCTACAATCTTGTAGTCACTCTTCTTGAT
Organism: Lathyrus oleraceus; assembly: GCF_024323335.1. Lineage (NCBI taxonomy): Eukaryota > Viridiplantae > Streptophyta > Magnoliopsida > Fabales > Fabaceae > Lathyrus > Lathyrus oleraceus. The sequence continues at coordinate 398,418,370 of NC_066583.1, forward strand.
TATCTTCATAAACTCCTCCACGTCCTTCTCAAATGACCCCTCGGGCGCTTCTTTCTGAACAGGTTCTTCCTCAACCACAGCTTGCTTACCCTTTGCTCTGGCAAGAGCCTCAGCATTATTGTCCCTCAAAGGCTGCGGTGCGAACAGGCGACCGCTTCTGGTAAAACCTCCTGGACCCCCTACATTGTCCACAGCCGGACCAACAGTTGCAGGAACTCTATTCGGTAAACCAATTGTCACTGGAGTTTGATTCACTGGTCTTGTCTGACTTTCAGCCCTTCTGTAATTGCGGTGAGCATTATCATACTTCCACGGCACGGCTTTACTATTCTCAACAACCCTTCTTCCAGACGCCACGGTAGTAGTCGGAACACTGACGGTTACAGGCACGGGAATGGTAACTGGGGTACCATTCGTTGCGGGTGCACTGACGATCCTTTGTCCACGTTCTTCAGACGGTTTAAAGTAAATGGTGATAGTTGATGCTGTTTCACGATCTTTTACAACCCTACTGAATTGCAAACAACCTTCATCCATCATACCCTGGATACCGGTCCTCAACTGGTCGCAACCATTCTCAGATTCTGCACAGCCCAAACAATTCTCATCACAGCCCGGGTAGACACCCCCATTCAGCAGACGGCACTTCACAACTAGCAGAGAAGTCTGAACATCATCAACATTAACAACCAGATCTTCAGCTTCTTTCCCCTCAATGTTGTTCACTCTATGCCCACCATGCTGAGGCATAGGGTTGTTTACGACGTTAGGCACTGGAGCGAAGTTGATTGCCTTGGCATCGATCAAATCTTGAACCTTGTGCTGGAGAGCTCGACACTTCTCAGTATGGTGGCCTGGTGCCCCAGAATGAAAGTCACATCTAACATTAGCATCATAGCCAGGAGGCAGCACTGTAGGCGGAGCCATTGTACGCAACTCAATCATCCCCAACTTGAGTAGTTCGGGTAATAACTCTGTGTAAGACATGGGCAGAGGATCAAATCTTCTATCAGCCTGCAATTTCTGTCTGGGCTGATAAGGACGTTGCTGTTGTTGTTGTTGTTGCGGTTGTTGAACTCTTGGTTGTTGTTGTTGACGAGGTTGAGGTGCCGGAATAGTCACTGCAGCTACTGGACGATATTGATCTCTGTTAGCATTCGTTCTGTACACACCCCCTCTGTGCTGCACAGCATTGGTCTCTCCTTCTCTACGGCGAGGTGCCCCAGAGAAGGGTTTCTTTAATGAAGACGAGGAACCAGCATCATGGATCCTACCAGCTTTGATTAGACTCTCAGTCCTTTCTCCACAAATGACAACATCAGAAAAACTACCGAACGGGCAACTTCCCATCCGGTCCATGAACACACCTTGAAGAGTACCGATAAACATATCTGTCAACTCCCTCTCCAGCATAGGGGGTTGAACTCTAGCAGCCAGTTCACGCCACCTCTGGGCATACTCCTTGAAGCTTTCATTGGATTTCTGACATAGACTCTGCAGCTGAGTCCGGCTAGGCGCCATGTCCATGTTGTGCTTGTACTGTCTGAGGAATGCTTCACCCAAATCCCTCCAACATCTGATAGAATCTCTTTTCAAATCCATGTACCAGTCCAAAGAAGCCCCAGATAGACTATCTTGGAAAAAGTACATCCACATCTTCTCGTCGTCAGTGTACGCGGATATCTTTCTGTAGTAGGCCTGCACATGGGTGCGAGGGCAAGAAGTACCGTTGTATTTGTCGAAGGACGGTGCTTTGAACTTGTGAGGGATTCTCAAACCTTCTACCAACCCCATATTAGTAACATCAAAACCGAGAGAATTCTGACTTTCCATAGCTCGGATCTTCTCAGCAAGAGCTTCAACTTTGCGGTCTCTCTCATTGTTTCTTCCCGGAACATCTCCGTCTTCGCTGAGCATAGAGAACAAATCTTCTTGTCTATCAATGATCGGAACTCTATCACGGGCCGGAGCATGAATGACTCTGGCATTAGCAGCATCTGGAGCAATTGGTTGACCGTTGATTCGAATACCCCCCAACTCATCACCTACAACATAGTTGTTGATGGCAGCAGCAGGAGTGTCAGGGACTGGGTTCCCCTCTGGCGGAGCATGGTTGGGCGGTGGAGTTGCAGCCTCTTGTCTCTGAACCATAGCTCGAAGCTCTTCTTGACCTTGCGCAACCCCTTGCATCATGTTCATAAACTGGGCCATGCTTGCCCTCATCTCAGCTAACTCGGTTTGAAACTGGTCCATATTCCTCTGATGGTTGAGTCTCGTTGAGTAGCGGTGCGGCCTTTGATCAGCTATCCTGCCCGGACACAGGAATCACAGTGAGAAGTCGGCACAAGAACACCTGTTATGCAAATGAGATGAGTATGATGCTAATGATGCGTATGATGCACATGATATGTTCATTTCTCAGGCATTCAAAGAGCCTGACCCATCCTGAAAAGATGGCAACCTGTAGCAACAAGAGAACAACAAATACAGGGAAATACTGCCAACCTTATCTATAAATAAGGGTAAACAGGTCGTGCAACCAAGCCGACCGAACATTCGAATAATCAGAGTACAAAGAAATGAATCCCATCCAACAAGCCTGGAGGTGATTCTCATCAAAAAGATCCAAAACGGAGTACAAGCAAATGAATCCCTTCCAACAAGCCTGGAGGTGATTCTCAACAAAATACAATAAAGATACTATCTAAGACAAACGGTCTTCTGGAATGAGAGTCTTCAGGTAATGGCACTGGTCTATCAACAGTGTGCATTCTGAACAATCTGGTAGAGGGGTGATCTTCTCCTTCAACTGTCTTCTGAGCTCCAAGACTTCTCCTCCAAGGTGGTCCTCTGATCTCTGTCTCAACTCTACTTCCTTCTTCAACTGAGTGTCTTTATCTCTGAGTTGCTTCTCCAAGTCTCTGATCTTCTTCTGATAGCTGGCCTCTGCTCTCTGCAGCCTCAGACATTCCCTATGTTCTGCATCTAACATACTCTCCATCTCCTCGTAGGATCTCTTCTTGCTTCTCAGTCTACTAGCATCTTCTCCTTGCACCTCCCTGAGTTGATGGGCCATGTGCAACCTATCAGCTTTAGCTTTGTACAACTCCATCTGAGTGTCTTGCTCCTTCTCTCTCAGACGACGACTCTCCATCAGGGCTTGCTTATAGTGCTCAGCAGGCACACTATCAGCAAGAATCAAAGGTGGTTGCTCCTGCAACGGCTCCATCCTATCATAGGGTAACAACAAAGTTTCCACTCTCTTCTTGACCCACTCAGTGTAATCGGGCATAGCAACGGCAAACTTCTTCCCTAAGACAGATCCATCCTTCACACCAATAGACTTCCAAGCTCTCCCTATCTGCTCCAATCTAACAGGGTTATCCTTCTTCTCAAAACAAAAACTCTCGGCTATCTCTGCTTCAAGCGGTCTTTTGCTCATAACAAACCCTAGCTGGCGAAGAGAAAGAACTGGGTTGTAATTGATGCAACCCCTAGTCCCTATGAGTGGTACATTACGGAATCCTCCACAGCTCATAATGACGTTACGCACATCCATCCGGTAAGATTGCCACCTGATATCATAGGAGGTAAGAGACATAACCCTCTGAGTCCACTTAAGAGTGCTCTGGGTATCTACAAATGGTCCACTAGCCGGCAGAAGAGACATGAACCATTTGAACAGAAGAGGTAAGCAGCACCTGATGGCTCCACCCTTACCATGCCTACTGTGGATGGCATAGTAAGTATCAGCTAAGAGAGTTGGGACTGGATTCCCTCTGATGAAAATGCTGATGGCAGCGAAGTCAACAAAATTCGGCATACTCGGAAACAAGACGATCCCATAGATCATGACGGCCAACTGAGCATGAAAGGCTTCCCAACTTCCCTTCTCTGCTTCTTCTCTAGCTACCCTCAACAGAAATTTCAAAGGCAATCCTACAACATCCCCACTGGACTTCCAACTATCACTGACTTCCTTGATACCCAAGTGGAGAGCTCTGGCAATAACTCTGAAATCAACCTCCCTGGGCACATCCAAGAAAGGAACCTGATGCTGGATAGGAACACTCAACAGAATAGAGTACTCCTCGAGAGTAGGCGCCAACTGATAATCCTGGAAAGTGAAGCATCTGAGCTCTGGGTCATAAAACTGTAGTAGTGTCTGCAGAGGCACCGGATCCACTACTGTCTTCAGTACTGTCAAGATATCTCCATACTGTCCAACGAAACTCTTCAGACGATCATCTGTCACAAAGCTACCCAACTCAATCAGTGAAGTCAACGGATCACGATGAAAGCTGTAGGAACAGGTCTTCCGCTTCGGCTCTGAGACTGTTGCCATCTCTATCAGTAGACCAGCTCTGGAATGTACCTGAGAAATGATATGCATGCAGAGATTAGTTTTTTTTTCTTTTTTTCCTCTTTTTTTTTTTGATTTTTTCATTGCGTTTCTTTTGAAAAATAAATATGCTATGATGCAAATGATGCAGACTGGACTGGCTGGTTGTGCAATCTCTGATCACTAGGTCGAAGCTTCAGTCAAAATCGGAACATAAATCCCACTTAAGGTTAACTGAACACTGTCTGAACACAAAGTCACCATCAGAACCAAGTCACCAACAGAACCGAGTCACCAATGGTACCTGTAATGAAATAACCCTTCCCCACTCACGGGTGTAGTCTAGGCCAGGGTAAAGCTTGAGAGAAACGCAGCATAAATAACCTTTCGCAGAATACTGTCATATACACACCCGAAGTATGTAACGACAGCATCCCACCAGGGTCTGAACTGCTCGTGATATCAATGTTCCGCTAAGTGGCGCCATACCACCCGCTTCCCATGAATCACTCTATTCCTAGGTATCCTAGATTGCACTCATGGTCTGGGTATTGGACCTTTTACCTCAACTGACTCTTCCCCCCCACACAGAGAGAAACAACAACCAGCCAGGTGAACAGATGAATAAATGCAAACATTAATGCAAACATAAATGCAAACAATAGACAATGAATGCAAACAGTAAATAATGAATGCAATAAATAAACACAGCACAAAGCAACCAAAACCCTAACCTAGAGAGCGCTAGGAGAGACTCGCTCAGGGAAGATGGACCAGCATAGGTCAACTTCTCTTGTAGTCCCCAGCAGAGTCGCCAGCTGTCGCATCGCGCGAAAAAACCGGCGGGAAAAGAAAGAACAACAGAGCCGCCACCGTGCGTTATTTATCCCAAAAGAGGGAAAGGAAACGCTCAGAGTAAACCTGGGAAAGAACATGGTCTCGCGACCAAAGAGAATGGGTTCGGGAGTCGGTTATGCGAAGGGAAGGTATTAGCACCCCTACGCATCCGTAGTACTCTACGGGATCCACGCACACTAGAAAGGAAATTGGTTGCTAAACACTACTCAAATATTCACACACACACTGGCTGAAAGAAAGGAAAGAGACTGACTGAAACTGAACTCGGCAGGATGTCGCATCCTGGGCCTACTTAGTCTATCAGGCATAGACATCAGAGTCGAAGTAGTTCGGACTGGGGAAACGACACATGCTCGCTAGGATATCGCATCCTATGCATACGTATCTTCTCGGACGAGAGAAGAATCAGAGCATTCGTAGCTCGGCTGACACGCACACAAACAAAACAAGACACAGGCAAACGTGGAGCCCGACTGCCAATCACTGGACTTATGTCAGCATCCGAACCTAAACACACACAAAGAGGCAAACATGGAGCCTGAATGCCAATAGCTGGGCTTACATCAGCATCCGAACCAAACACACGCACACTGGAACCTAACTGCCACTCGATGGACTTACATCAGCTTCCAAGCACACAACAACACAACAGGTTGATAGGGAGTCGGGGATTCAGCCTATAACTGTCAAGCACACACAAAAGAAAAGAAAAGGCGCCCGGAGAGATCAGCTCAATCTCCTGCCTACATACTTCATCTGGTATGAAGATCAGGGCGATGTAGTTCCCCTACGCAGGGATAAAGGACTAGCCTAACCAGATAACAGAGGGAGACACAACTCTAGGGAGACTACGACTCGAGCCTAGATGTTGTCATGCAAACTCAACCCTAAGTTATGGTTTCTAGCTAAATGGCACGAGGGCCAACCTATCCTAAGTATGGCTCACACAGGAAGCAAGCCACACACACACTTAACTCGCACAGGAAGCGAGCCAAGCAAAACCTAACTTGCACAGGAAGCAAGTCTAAACTAAACCTAACTTGCACAGGAAGCAAGTCAAACTATCCTAACTTGCACAGGAAGCAAGTCAAACTATCCTAACTTGCACAGGAAGCAAGTCAAACAATCCTACAAGCACAGATAGCACACGCTATACACAAACAAGTGGCTCAAACAAGGGTTAGGTTTTAGTCAAGGGGTCATATCAACCTTGACAAACAAACCTCTGGAATGGGGTGAATGTTGCTCTTAACCTTGCCATTGAGAGACTAAGGTGAAGCAGATGAAAGGATAAAGTGAGGATGAGACCTCACAGCTCTTATCCCTGGCCTGGGAGAGCTCAAGACAAGAATGTGTGGGTTCAGAAAGTGGGAACCCTTCTACACATTAAAACTGACTCGACTGTACAGTTGTACAAGATCTTGGGTTTGTATCTGCAATGCATCAACACGATGGTGTGAGCAAAGCAGATGACACACTGAATAGTGGGGGATAGATTGCATATCCCTACCTTCCACCAATTGCCTCTTCACTTAGGAGGTCTTTGACTCTATGCAGGGACAAAAGTAAACATCCACAAACATTGCCTCTTAAGGAGGACTTCAGACAGTTGCCTGGCCAAGTAACAGACCAGGTCTTCCAGACTACATGAAGTAAAGGAGGCATACCTCAATGCAAATTGCTTATACAAGCAAAGCAAAGCAAAAAGTTCACAAGGAACTAAGCAACTAAAGCACCTGAAACAGTCAAGCAGATGTTAGTATGCAACTTCAAACTAAACAAACAGAAACAGACACCAACAGTTAATGGGAGGCACATGGATGTGCAAGGCACAAGGCTTAAGGCATGTGAGCCAAGCCACCTACAAAACAAAGAGGTTAGACAATGATATTTAATCAAGTTCAATCAAAAAGAATTGGTCTCATTGGTCATTTATTGGTCAACCTGAAAACACAAACTCAAAGGTGAGTAGCAGGACCACTAGGACAAGCCTAGGGTCAAAAATGAATGAGAAAGCCTAAACAGCAAAGGATGAGTGTCCAAAATCATGTTCAAACCATTAAGAAACACAACCAATTGGGTTCACATTCATATCAATCATCATCATCATTTTATGAACAAAAGAAATCAAAACATGGCATTTAGAAGCTCATAGAAGTCAACAGCAAGACTTGCATCAAAAGTAATCTAAACATTTTCCAAAAATCACCAAATAAATCATGACCAAACCTAACACATAGCATGGTAAGCATGTCAAATTTCATCCCATTTGGATGAGAGGAAGGCAGTCAATGAAAATCATGAAGTCAAACCAAATTCAAGTATGCACAAAGAAAGTCAACAAGCATGGGCCAACTTCAAAAAATGATATCAAATTGAAGACAGATGAGAAATGAATGAGATTAACACCAATGCAAAGCTTGAGATGTCTAGTTATCACATGTCAAATTTCAAGTCCATCTAATAAAGTATGAGAATTTCACAAATGAAATGGGAACATGTGTCACACAAGGTCCACATTTGACTAGGCAGGGAAGAAAAATCTCAAACAAATGGGAAATAGTTCAATTGAATCCAAGAAAAATCACAAGTAAACTAGACATACAAGAGTAGGCTCATGCAAAATTTGGGGTCATTTGGAGGTCAAGAAGCATGGCAATAAAAATCATGAAGTTAGACATCAATGGTGTGACACAAATTGTCACACCCTAGTTCAAAAAATCATATCTCACAAACCACAAATGATAAATGTACAAACTTTATACCAAAATCACCATGAATGTGTCTAGTTTGAGCATAAAAAAATTTGAGAGCCATTGGATACATTCTCATCATTTCACAATTGATTTGGCAAAGTGTACAAAATTTGGTCACATGTCACAAACCCTAAGGCCATTTAAAAACCATCCATCCAAAAATTCTGGAAAAATAATGATAAAAAAGTAGAGATCATGATGAACACAACACAAAAAATCCCATTGAATTTGGACCAAAAATGAGCAAGTTATGAATTTTGGAAGATTGGTAATTAAAATGTGAAATAAATGAAGCAAGAATGGCAATTTTGTAATATTTGGATCCACTTATCAAAACACAGTCGTTTTGGGCAGCAAATGGAATGTTTTGATTGGCTGGAGGGGGGCACACGAAAATGGGGGCAATTCTGGGCAGATTGGGATTAGGGTTCTTATCAAAAAAAACGTGATTTCTCAATTCTTCCCAAAAGTGTCAATTAAGCATACCATTGTAAACATCAAACACCATACAACAACAATCCAAACCCTAATTTCATCAATTTGAACTATACAACAAGAAATCACAAGAAACATTTTCAAACATCAAACTTTATCCCATCATAACTTCATGAACAAGCAACTATTCCAAAAAATGAAAGCATCATGGTACTCAGCAATAAAGGATCTTTCCAAAGTGTATGTCAATTTTAAGAATGGGGGAAGTTGAAAACTTACTAATTTTGAGAAGCAGTTGTATTGCTGGTGCCTTTTGATGGATTTGGGGTGAAGTGATCGTCCTAGAGCCTTGCCTTGATGTATGCTGAAGATTGCTCTTTGTCAAATGCTTGTGTAGTGTCCACTCAAAGGGGGTGCAAATGTTGTCAAGCCAGGCCAGGTTTATGACTGTTGCTGCAGTGTTGGATTTTTCTGTGGTGTTTGACAGGACCTTTCTTGGCAAGATGCAAGTGAGGTGGTTGGAATAAGGCAGGATGAATGCTGGTTCTGTTGTTTTGATGGCAGGAAAATGAAGTCCTCTGCCTGCTGCTAAGTTGTTGTGACAGGTTTTTGGTAAGAATCAAATGAAGTGAGTTTGAGTTTTGCTAAGTTGGTTTTTAGGATTTGAAGAAAGCAAAACAAAGTTGGACTGGCCTGCTGCTATTTCTTGGATTCTTGTTATGACAACCCATGGTCTATGCCAAGCAAGCAAGCATGAAGTTGAAAAAAAATGAAAGTATTCTGCCTGCTACTGGTTTTTAGACAGAAGAAGAATAAAATGCAAATAGTTAGGTCAGTTGAGGGAGTGAGCTGTTGGTTTGTTGGATGCTGTAGCAGAAAAAAATGTTGGTTTTGTTGGATGCTGGTTCTGCTGTTGGTGTTTTGTTTTGACAGAAAGATGTGGGATGCAAAATAGCAAGGTTTGATGGTGATGCTGCAGGTTTGGTGAATGGGTTGTTTGCTGCTAGTAAACTTGGAAGAAATGGCCAAAATGCAGTTGGGTGGCTTTTTGGAGATTGTAGGAAGTTGGTTAGGTTTTGTTGGTTAGGTTTTGTTGGTTTGGTGGCTGCAAAGTTCTTTTGCATGACAGAAAATGGCTCAAATATTGGTTCCTCATGCTTGGACAGAAAATGCAAAAACAAACTGAATGCCACACTTCGATTTTCAAGGCAGGTTTTTGTTCTTCTTCTGGTACAGGGTGTTGTAAAGTGGCCAAAGGCTTTTGTTTGATGATAGCCAAATGTAAGTGGCAAGGTGGTTGTATATGGCAGGGTTGGAATGAATGCAATGCAAGATGATGCTGGGGTTGGTTTTGTTGGTCTGTTATGCTGGTTTTGAGGCAAGGCCAAGGGTGTGTACAAGTTTTAGAATCACCATTAGAAAAATGAAGAGCTGTTGTATGCTGCTTTTTGTAACTTTCAAACAAACACTTGCCATCTTGACCAATGCCAAGCCAATCCTTTTTTGTATCAGTTGACCTCTTTTCTTTTTGGTCTGCTAGGTTGCTTTGTGGTGTTAACTGCGTCTCAAAAGTGACAGCAAGAAGACCAAAAGAAAACCCTGCTGTTTTGTTGCTTAGTTCTGCAATGCCTTTTTTCTTCTGAGTTTTTACAGGGTTTTTTTTTTTAGAAAAATCCAAGGGTGTTTGTGGTCTTGTTGGAAGGTATGGTTGAGCTAGCTAGTTCAAGTAAGGTTACTGCAGGTTCTTTGGTACTGCTGCAGGCAACTGATTTTTCTGTTTTGTTAATGCCCCAAAAACCTGTTTTCAAACCCTGCTCTTAACTGTTGTTTGTGATGGCAAGGCATGGTATAGGGTTGTGGCATTGTGCAGCCAGTAGTTCTCAAAAAATGACTGGAAAATGTGATCCACAAAATCTGCTTTGTGATGTGGTGAAAGCATGGTTGTGGAAGTATGGTGTGGAATGGTGTAATTGTACTTTTACTCTCCAATTTTTAGGCAATTAGGACATGGCCATATGTACCATTGATTTTTGGCTGCATAATGAGGCTCTAAGGACAGAAGAAAGGCTGCATAATTGCTGTCCTTTTGAGGTACAAGGCAAGGCATGGACAAGCATGGTGCAATGGTACTTTTCTTACAATTCAAGCAACCAAACAAGATTCACATGTTCTGCATAATTTGACCTTGCAAACACCTTCTAAATGACATTTATGAGCTGTTCCAATTGGCCAAATGCTGAAAAAATGTTTGAGTCAAAAAGTCAACTCTTGGTCAAACTTACATTTAAATGAAAAAGGTCAAAATATGCCATTTTGATTGGTAAAGTTTTAGGTCATGAAATTTATATTTTTGGAAAGAGGATGAAAAATGTGACTTGTAGGAAAAAACCCCACCAAAATTGGCCAAACGGTTTGAGAGATATGGCCTTTTGAAGTTCAAGATTTTCTGAAATCGATTCGATCATAACTTGCCAACCATACATGGGAATTGAGAGTTCTAGGACTTTTTGGAAATGGGAGAACAAGATCTTCAACTTTCATGTTGGGCAAAAATTCATTTGAGGCTTGTATCAAAATGTAAGTTTGAGGATCAAGACTTTCCATTTATGGCAGTTTTCAGTTACAGGCCCAGTTTCCATTTTGGGAAATTCATGATCTGGCTTCAAATTCTTCCATGATGGTGTTTGGCATGACGTATGATGACTATTTGGACATGAATGAACTCTCACAAACCAAATCCAATCATCCAATCACTGATTAAATGGACAGTTGACCAACAGTTGACTATTAGGGTTTTTGTCTGATTATGCATTAACTGATGACTTCCAAACCCTAATTCCTTGAGAATTTGACTTCAAATGATGTCCCAAGTTGTATGAACTCTTGATTATTGATCATGGTGCCCAAATTCCACAAGAATGACCACCATCCACTACTTTGACTGATAGTTGACTTTTCTAGGGTTTTTGACTGTCTGTGTATGAACTGCTGACCTCTGAGCCCTCAACCCTTGACATGAACTCTTCAAATAGACCTCCAAGTCATGTGAACTTGTTGGACAAACCCCAAGGCCTTGATTCAATGAGAAATTCCTTTGCTTGCTTGGTTGACTGATCAGGAGATTAGTTTGGCCTAATTCTTGATTGCTTGCACTTGAGGCAACTGGGAACAATACAAATGTTATGCAATGGACCATGATATGTTATGACCTAATATGAAAATGTACGCATAATGATAGGTGCAAATTTGAGGTGCTACAATGAGCAGATTCGAAGAAATTAAAATGTGAAGTAAACCTATGATTTGCTGAGTTTGAGAGCATAATTCCTTGCTATGGATGCTTGCAGTTTGTTCTTTAGATCAAAGGGAAGAAGGCTAAGGAACTTTAGATCCAGAAAACAATCAATGAAATTGAATTCTAGATCTGAAAAATTTAGAGAAAGTTGGTGAGTTCCTTTGATAGTGAGGGTGAGGATTCAATTGCACAGCATTTAGGGCGCCTTCAGGTTGCTGAAATGAGAGGCCTTGGCATTGTATTTATAGGAGAAAGCATCTGATATGCATGAACATTCCCTTGCATGAATGGAAAGGGCCTCCATACATGGGCCTGTCCAAGCGCATGGAGGGCCCAATTCCACTTGGATTTGGTAGCTGAACAATGATAGAAGCAAATTGGAATGATACAGGTTTAGCTCATGCAATGCAAATTAATTGATTTTCCAAAATTGCACCAATGTGTTCATGTCTTCGAAAATGCCATGTCCAAACTTGAAACACCACCTCATGAGTAATGGTTGGAAATATTTTTGCATGAGGATCATTTGTTATGTTGATCACAACTCCATTTGAAACTTGGAAATTGATGAAAAGTGGTCATGAAGTGTAGGGTGCAAAACATGTACATGTGAGAATTTCAAAAATAGCCAAAGTTCAAGCCCCTCTGTCTCAATGATGCAAGCTCCAAACGATAAAATCTTCAACATCAAAGTTGTAAATCGTTTCAAGGAAAAAAAATTGGACTTAAATTTTGCATCATTTGGATTTTTGATGAAGAAGTTATGGGCACTTGAAGTTGGACTTTTTCACATTTCAATGCCTTTGGTCCAAAGTGACCTATAATGTTTTACATTATCACATGTATTTCTTTTAGGATTTTGAAATTTTGCTCAACATAACATTTGAAGTAGACATATTAAGATTTAAAATTCATTTGATCCCACCTCAAAATCATGAAAAATGAAGGAGTTATGTCCTTGGGAAGTTGACCCAAAATTAGGGTTTTAGTCAAAATGACCTATAATGTCTTGGAATGGATGATGACGTTCCAAGCATCAAATAAATTTTTGATGAACATTAAAGTTGTTCATATGGTTCTTAAGAACATTTTGTCTCTTGGGGTCATCTCCATTTGACAAACACATCAAAAGTTAGGTCTCAGTGTATTTCAAAATAGTGAGATGAATTGATTGATCAACTTCTCAAGTCCAAACCTCATATCTTGATGAATTGATGATTGAGGATACTCAAATAAGTTCAAATATGCATGAAATGATGAATGAAAAAACTTCCCTTGATTGTATTTGATCATGGATTGAGGTTGCTTCATGAGCAAGGCACAGTTGATGAACAGATGAATTAGGGTTTCCTTGGGAAACAAGCCTCAAGTCCCTTCATTTACTTTGATAAAAATGATGAATTGAGATAATTGGGAGGCATATTTGATGGATGAGATCTTTGGGAACCATTTCCATGCTTTCTTTCATCTTCTCTTGGCCATATCAATGCACATAAGATCTTGTGACTGCTCAAGCTACAAACAAGAGATGTTAGTGACATATTTTTGTGCTTTTGGTTAGTAAACAAAATAAGAAAAGAAATAATATACAATTAAATCGTGCTTGGTGATCTCAAACCAACTCACAAAAGTTCCCACCCAAAGGTAAGGAGCCAAGATGATATGATCCTTGAGGCAAGATGCAAATGCAATGTTATGATGCCATGAGGGATCTTAGGGTCAAAATTAGGGTCCTACAGGTTGGATTCTAAGATTGTGGAGCATAGATTGCCGTTGAAGCCATAATGTCTTCCAGTCAAGCAGAAATTGAGAAGAACGCATCCTGATATGGCTGTGAAGATCAAAGAGGAAGTGCAAAAGCCGATTGATGTTGGTTTCCTTGTGACCATTGAGTATCCGCAATGGGTGGCCAATATTGTGCTTGTACAAAAGAAATATGGAAAAGTCCGCATGAGTGTCAATTATAGAGATTTGAATAAAGTCAATCCGAAAGATGACTTCCCTCTGCCACACATTGATATGTTGGTAGACAATACTGCTAAATTCAAGGTCTTTTCATTTATGGATGGGTTTTCGGGATATAATCAGATCAAGATGGCACCCGAAGATATGGAGAAGACCACATTCATTACACCCTAGGGAACATTCTGTTATAGAGTGATGCCTTTCGGTCTAAAGAATGCTGGTGCAACTTACCAGAGAGCAATGACTACTCTTTTTCATGATATGATGCATAAAGAGATTGAAGTATATGTCGATAACATGATTGCTAAATCAATTAATGAAGAGGAACATATTGAGCATTTATTGAAGTTACTCAAGCGTTTGTGGAAGTATAAACTTCGCTTGAATCCCAATAAGTGTACTTTTGGTGTTCGTTCTAGTAAGTTATTGGGCTTTATTGTCAGCGAGAAGGGTATTGGAGTTGATCCTGCCAAGGTCAAAGCAATACAAGAGATGCTTGCGCCCAAAACTAAGAAGCAAATCAGAGGCTTTCTCGGCCGCTTGAATTATATTTCTAGATTGATTTCCCACATGACTACCACATGTGCACCTATATTCAAGCTTCCTCAGAAAGATCAGTCTTGTGATTGGACCGAAGACTGCCAGAAAGCTTTTGACAGTATCAAAGAATATTTGCTTAAACCTCTGATTTTGTCTCCACCTGTTGAAGGAAGACCATTGATCATGTATTTGATTGTGCTCGAAGATAGTATGAGTTGTGTCCTTGGTTAGCAAGATGAGATTGGAAAGAAAGAATTTGCAATTTACTACCTCAGTAAGAAGTTCACCGACTGTGAGACTCGGTATTCTATGCTTGAGAAGACTTGTTACGCATTGGCTTGGGCTGCTAAGCGTCTGCGCCAGTATATGTTGAATCATACCACTTGGCAGATGTTATTGTCAGAGTATGATATCAAATACCGATATCAGAAAACAATCAAAGGTGGTATCTTGGCTGACCATTTGGCTCACCAACCAATTGAAGATTATCAGTCTGTGCAGTATGATTTTCCTGATGAAGAGATTTTGTACTTGAAAATGAAAGATTGTGATGAATCATTGCTTGAAGAAGGGACAGAACCTGGTTCTCGTTGGGGAATGGTATTTGATGGAGCTGTTAATCAATATGGAAATGGAATTGGGGCCATGATTATTACTCCTCAAGTCACACATCTATCATTAACATCTAGATTGACTTTCAAGTGTACAAACAACATGGAAGAATATGAAGCTTGCATTATGGGGCTTGAAGAGGCCATGAATCTCAGATTCAAGTATTTGGATGTCTTCGGTGATTCGACTTTGGTTATGAATCATATCAAAGGAAAATGGGAGACAAATCAACCTGGTTTAGTACCATATAGAGATTATGCGAGAAGGATTTCAACTTTCTTTACAAAGGTTGAATTTCATCATTTCTCTCGAGATGAGAACCGGATGGCAGATGCTCTTGCAACGTTGGCGTCAATGATTGTAGTGAAGTATTGGAATGAAGTTCCCAATGTATATATGATGCGTCTTGATAGGCCAGATCATGTGTTTGTTATTGAAGAGATTAAAGACGAGAAGCCGTGGTATTACGACATCGAATGTTTCCTCCAAAGTCAAAATTACCCGCCTGGGGCATCTTTGAAAGATAAGAAAACTTTGAGAAGATTAGTCGGCAATTTCTACTTGAATGGTGATATATTATACAAGAGAAACTTCGACATGGTTTTGCTCAGATGCGTGGATAGACACGAAGCAGACTTGTTGATGACTGAAGTGCATGAAGGTTCCTTTGGTACTCATTCCAATAGACATGCAATGGCGAAGAAGATGTTGCGAGCAGGTTACGATTGGCTGACAATGGAATTTGACTGTTGCAAATTTGTGAAGAAGTGCCACAAGTGTCAAATTTATGCTGATAAGATTCATGTTCCTTTGACACTATTGAATGTTATCTCTTCCCCATGGCCCTTCTCCATATGGGGAATTGATATGATTGGGATGATTGAGCCCAAAGCTTCGAATGAACATCGTTTCATTTTAGTGGCAATTGACTACATCACGAAATGGGTTGAAGCGGCATCATATGCAAATGTGACCAAGAAGGTTGTTGTAAGGTTTATCAAGAATCAGATTATATGTCGTTATGGTGTGCCAAGAAAGATCATTACTGATAATGGATCGAACTTGAATAACAATATGGTGGAAGCTCTTTCCAAAGACTTCAAGATTGCACATCATAATTCTTCTCTCTACAGACCCAAGATGAATGAGGTTGTTGAAGCTGCGAATAAGAATATTAAGAAGATTATCCAGAAGATGGTTTTCATGTATAAGGATTGGCATGAGATGCTCCCTTTTGCTTTGCATGGGTATCGTACATCCATCTGCACTTCAACAGGGGCAACCCCCTTCTCTCTTGTTTATGGTATGGAAGCGGTGCTCCCCGTAGAGGCTGAGATTCCTTCATTGCGAGTGCTCATGGAAGTCAAGTTGACTAAGGCTGTATGGTGTCAGACCAGGTTTGATCAGCTAAATTTGATTGAAGAGAAGAGGTTAACTGCCATGTGTCATGGTCAGTTATATCAATAGAGAATGAAGAAAGCTTTTGATAAGAAGGTCAGACCTTGAGTGTTCAGAGAAGGTGACCTTGTGCTCAAAAAGATTTTGACGTTCAAGCCAGATTCCAGAGGAAAATGGACTCCTAATTATGAAGGCTCATATGTTGTTAAGAGAGCCTTTTTAGGCGGTGCATTAATTCTTACAACTATGGATGGTGAAGAGTTCACTCGTCCTTTGAATGCAGATGCAGTTAAGAAATACTTCGCCTAAAAAAAGAAAAGAACAACTCGATAAGTTGAAAACCCGAAAGGGCGACTTAGGCAAAAATGAGCATCTCGGTGGATTGAAAACCCGAAAGGGAGATCTAGGCAAAAATTAGAGACATAAAAACAGAAAGAATTTCCCGATAAGTTAAGTACCCCACCTTGGGGCAACTTATGCAAAAATATGGGATTATGGCAAGTAACTACATTCTACTGATCTTCAGATTTTGAAGGCTTGTTTGAGCACAAGGGTTGACATCAGTTTGTCCCCAACAACGGTCAAGAGCACAACAGATATCAAGAGATGGTAGAAGGATTAAGGATCATTTGTATTAAATGTAACCCTTTTCCATGTAAATTACCATTTTTAACTTTGTAAAAATCTATGGAGTCTTGTCATTTACAGACTACCATTCCATCAAATAAAGTTGAGCTTTTATCCAGTTATTTCTACTCTTATTTACTTCAGCCAATAGTTTTAAATTTTATTATGATCATTTTGAAATTAAAATTTTTTATCAAAAAAAAAATCAAGTTTTTTTTAAAATATATAAAGCATGAATTTTTCAAAGCAATTAAAATGAGTATCAACAGCATTTCGATGGATAGCAAGTCCTTAAATGCGAAACATCAGAGGTTCCCCAAGCAATTAACCCTTTGGGTATCCCTAGACGTTTGTGTGGATTTAGTTCCTCGACGGAGTGTTTGATACTCAGTGGAATTTCTTTCCTTTTCCCCAGCTGAGTTGGATGATCCAGATACCCTACGGCATGTTGTTTTCCTCGACAGAGTTTCTGCCTTCCCTAGCGAAGTTCGTATTTCTTCAGCAAGGTTGATCTTTAGAGGTGGTTGATTTTCCCCCATTAAATCGCATTGGTTTCCCCACCAATCTCCATTCAACTTGCTCCCAGTCAGAGTTTCCTCCTGGTTTCTGAGCAGCTTTTGTTATGATTTTTCTCTATAGGATTGTCTCCCATTTTTATGGTGTTGACCTAAAATCCCCCGCAGATTGGATGTTCTGTCCTCAGCAGATCTCCTCCTTCCCCAGCTAGGGTTGAGCCTTTGGGATGTCGATCTCTTTGTTCTCCAACAGTTGTCTCCATATTTTGTGGATTGACCAAGGATTGTACCGTTGGTTCAAATTCTTTGTGACACCTTTGTATCATTTGTGATCATTTTGTCAACATAATCATCATATATACATATACATATATATTCGTATAATTTCATAATTTGCATATCCTGCATCTTTATATTTGATTTATTTGAGATTTTTATTCTCTATTATGGAGGTATTTTATCCCCATACCAAATCTGGTGTCTGTCCTCCTTCAATTGTAGATTGTCAACCCCTTAAGCAGAAAGACTTTAACCTTTCTCCGTTTCCCCATTGAGTTTGTTTCCTCGTGGATGGTTGTTATTTTAGTTTCCTCTCGAGAGGATTTTCTGGATGGAATTACTCCCCTTGAGTTATGTCCTCATTGGGTTGTGTCTTAATTGACTGTTTCTATCTAGCTCTTACCTAGATAGATGCTTTGAGTCTCCTAAGAGTTGATTGCCCAGTAACTGGTAATATTCTTCTTAGTTTGCCGTTTGTTACTTCTTGCCCAATACCTGGAAAAAGTACCCCTGTTTTTCTCCTCAGTAGAGTCCCTAGTGGATCTATTCCCCAGTAAGTGTATCCTTTATATGTTCACCCTAACCGGTGACGGATATCTTTCTTTCCCCTGCCGGAGTCTATCCTTGATATGTTCACTTTAACCAGTGATGGATATTCTCATTTTTGGTATTCTACCCAGTAAAAGGGTATTTGTAATCCATATTTTGTTCCCTAGAGAGTTAATCCTTGATATGTTCATCTTAACCGATGACGGGTTTTCTTCTCCTTGTGGTTTTCTACCCAGTAACCGGGAGTTGTAAATCCTACTTTATCACCTTGCAGAGTCTATCCTTTATATGTTCATCCTAACCGGTGACGTATTTTCTCTCCGACGGTTTTCTATCCAGCTTTCGATAAATGTAATTCCTAATCAATGACGGGTATCCTCCTTGACATTCCCGGGCAAGCCTATCCTTGATATGTTCATTTTAACCGGTGACGAATTTTCTTCCCTGTCGAGTTTATCCTTGATATGTTCATCATAACCGATGATAGATACTCTCGCCTTTGGTCTTCTTCCCAGTAACTGGTAGTTGTAAATCCTATATTTTCTGCAATTTCCCCAGCAAGGTTATTCTTACCCAGTAGTCGGTAATGAATTTCCTCTCCTGGAATCCTCAGCGAGTCATCCTTGATATGTTCATCTTAACCGATGACGAATGTTCTCTCTGTCAGATCTTTATTATCTCCTTACCCAGTAACAGGTAGTAGATAATAGATTTATGCTCCTCCTGTGTTGAAGTTTATTGCTTCCCCAGTTAAGTTGAGTGTGCGTTTTTCCTTAGTGAAATCGCTTTCCCCTGCATGATTCGAGTACTTCAGTTTTATCCTGACCTACTCATGTCTCTTGCAGATGTTGTTGTTTCCCCAGCTGAGTCTTTCCATGTTTGTATGGATGTCCTCGAGTCCTCCAACAATTTTTAAGTCGTAGCCTGGCCTACGCATAACCCCTCTTACCCCTCCCCAAGAGTCTTTGTCTCCCTAGTGAGTTTTCCTTACGGAATGCATTATGCTCCTGTGGATTTTCGGTCTCTCTGATTCCTTTTTTCCTTTGTGGCAATATTTCCCACAGAGCATTAACTTTTACATTCATATCATATGCATCATGAGGTATCTTAGTACCAAAATTCGTTTCTCTATGTTGTTATTTAAGCCCATTCTACTGAGTCGAGCCGAAGATTTTAACCTTCACCTCCTTAGTTAGAATGTCCTTAAATAGGGGCAGTTGTAAGACCCCAATTTTGACCCTAAGATCCCTCATGTAATTTCATCATAAGTATTAGCATTGAGATCATACCTTGGCATCCTCCTTACCCCTCTTTCATTGGGTCTGTTTTAGGAGAGATCACCAAGCACTTTGTGATTGTATCATACTTGTATTTTATCATTTCACTAACCAAAATATCAAAAATATGCCTTTACATTTTCCTAACTCTTTTGTAGGAAGGGCATGATCTCCATTGATCTATCAAGTTCACATCTAAGGTTTGAGACCCTAATGAACAAAGAGCACAACCAAGAATCAATCCAAGAATGGTTATGAGCATCATATACGACTACCAATGTTCTCTACATGTTATATTGATCAAGTTTTCTTCAAGAGTTTGAGGGTGATTTGCCTTGGAAATCCTAGTTTGACTGGGTATCTTGAGTAACTTCTCCAACAAGCTATCACACTAATTGATCAAATTTCTAAAGGGACACTTCAAAATTCATCATCTTATTCATATATGATCTACCATGAGCCAAGAAATTCAAGAGAATTGAAGGTTAGCAAGTTGGTTGATGGTGGTTGGCCAGATGGATTCATCTGATCAAAACTAGGTCTCCCTAGACCCCATCTCCTACAATTTTCACCATATGAAAATTATTCCAAGATAAAATTTACTCTAAATGACATTCCAAACAACTTTCATGTTGAGACCTAGAGGTAGGTTTGAATGGAAAATCATTTTATATGTTGAAACATTCTAGGTCATTTTGTCTAAACCCTAATTTGAAAGTCAACTTCCCCAGGCCATAACTTGCTCTATTTTTATGAGATGAAATATTTCCAAGTTTCACAATCAAATTCAATGTGTCTACTTCAACTTTGATGTTTATAGTGGGAGATAATTCAACTTTTTTTAGCATGTGATATGAGGTTACATTATAGGTTATTTTGACCTATACCATTGATCAAGTGATTTTTCCAAATTTCAAAAATGCATAACTATATCATTTTAAATCCAAATGACATTAAATTGATGAACATTTTGAAGGTCTTTTAAAGAGATACAACTTTGATGAAGACACTTTTCTCATTTGAAGCTTATATAAAAAGTAAAGCAATGTGGAATATGGAGACATATGGCTTGACACTTAGAAAAATTTTGATATGTCAAAAATTTCCAAACTTCCACCTCAAATTTCTTCAAGTTACAAACTCCAAACAGAAAAGTGTTGAACATGAAAGTTATTCCTCTTGATCTGACCTTTCCAAAGACCTCAAATTCATTCATTTTGGATAAGGAATGCATAGGCTGCACATGGCATGAACATGGTGTCATCATTTGGAAAAGATCAAACTTCAAATCCAAATGTACACTTGACTTGCAATCCAAGCTGAATTCAGCCTATCTCACACTCATTTGTGGACTTATGGCAATGATTTTATGGGCCTATGCGCTCCCATGCACCCATGCATCATCAAAGACCAAATTTGGAAAGTGAATTCAAGTGTGCAAAAAGCAATGGATTCAGCTATAAATAGAGCCTCATATGCTCAGCATTTCGGACACATTCGCGTCAGCTTTGATCCCATAACTCTAACCCTCACATTGCAAAGGATAAACCTGAGAAATTCACTTGAATTTGAGTTTGAATTTCCAATGTTTTGAAATTCAAATCTCCAGGAATCCATAGCCTTTTGAGCATTCAATCCTTCTTCTGCAAGCATTTGGAGTGAGATCAAGCACGAACAAGAGCAAGATCAATTGAATCCAGACCTCCATTGAAGGTATTTTCCAGAATTTTTGATCTCTCCGATTCTCTCTAATTCTTACTCAATTCTATTGATTCTTTGGTTGTCTGAAGTCCTACCAATGTAGGCAAGAAGATTGAGTTGCTTTGAGGCCAAATCGAAGCAACTAAATTAATGTACCTCAAATTTCAACTCCATGTATCTCTCAATATACTTGGAGTTAAAGTGAATTGAGGCTAGATTCAAACTCAGTGCCATTTTTACTTTGAAATCATGTCCTTGTTTATAATTTTGGTTATGGTTGAAGGTGGACCAGTCCGGTGAGGTCCACCGGAGAAGAAGGTCGGAGCTACAGCTCCGCCCATGTGATCCTCTTGATTTGTTTTAATCTGGAGCGTGCATTTTAATTACCAATGTTATGGCGCGCTGACTTGAGTTCATCGTGGATAACATGTTTCTGGCCACTTGATTTGCCACCTCAATTAATGAGGGAGATCAAGTGGTCCACGTTTTTTCTGATATTTTATTTTCATTTTAGTTGCATTATTTTTAATAAAACATATTAAATTCAATATTGATCCAAAAAATAAAGGGACTTTCACCAAAAAATTTCAAATATTTTTCTCTTTCATATTCTGAATTAAAATTATTTTTTGGATCATTATTAATATTTTTCATGAATTAATTGATTTTGCATTTGTTTTTAATTGTTTAAAAATATTTTTAAATGTCCAAAAATTATGATTTTTTTTCTCCAAGGTCCTTTGACCTTGTTTGACATATGATAAATCTCATGGCCATTTCTTTGGTGTTTTGATGAGATTTTAGGAATTGGACAAACCATATTTAATTTAAATGCACTATTTTCGTATTTTAATTTGAATAAATGCCAAATAAAGTTGTTGACCAATTGTGATGACTTGTTTATGTTTGAATCTTGTTGTTGGGCCTTGGTCAAGGTTGATTTGACTTTGTTGACCAATTGATGGAATGTAAATTCCATCTCCCAAAATGAATGGATGATATTAATATGGTAAAAGTCCTCCTTTGATCAATTTGTGTTTTGATCCATTCCCCTCCCACTTCATCTTACCCCCTTTACTCATTCATTCATTCCATTTGGCCTATGATATCTCATAATCCTAAGGCTAGTTGATTGAAAATTTGACATGAGTATGGATGAGATTAGGCCACAACTTTTGCATATTCTTTTTGTGTGTGGTATATTTCATGAGCATAGTCCATTATACTATGTCTCTAACATGCATTAACACTAAAATTTTATTGCCCAACTGTTAATACCTTAGGATTGACATTAATTTTGTAAAATAAATAATGTAATCATCTCTGTTGTTTTAATATGTTGGGTTGAAGAAGTTCAACATCTGGACCAACATGTCATGTACGATGTCACGACATCATGCATGTGACATCGTACCTGTGTAGAAAACTGAATTAATTAATTCAGTATATATTCTAGGATTAGTAAGGATATTTGGTGAATATCCTAACTCCTATGTGGAGGTCTTAAAGACTCAATCAGAACATATATATAGGCTCAAAATAAGGAGATATATATGGAGAGATTTTAGGATTGAAGACCTTGTTTGTAGCAAAAAATTTCTGCTGTATTTGTAACAGCAAAGAACAAGTTTGCTGCGATTTCTGAAGGCCCAAATCCAGTTGGGTGATTAGGTTATAAATAGAATATTGTAACCTGGTTTTTGTAAGCCTCATAGAATGAAAATTTAGGGGTTTGTGTGAGGTAAACCTCCCAATCTGTGGGAAGGTTACCATGTGTTTCTCAGTGGTAAAAGCTGAGAGTTCTTGTAACTCAAAGCCTGTAGGCAAGAGTGATTATGTTCTTGAATGAAGCTGTGAAGCAAGTTCAAGGTGT
This sequence comes from Lathyrus oleraceus, assembly GCF_024323335.1. Classification (NCBI taxonomy): domain Eukaryota; kingdom Viridiplantae; phylum Streptophyta; class Magnoliopsida; order Fabales; family Fabaceae; genus Lathyrus; species Lathyrus oleraceus. The sequence continues at coordinate 398,441,392 of NC_066583.1, forward strand.
TTGAACATTACATTGTATTTGTAGTGATAGGAATGGAAACTGGAGGTTTCTATCTAGGAGTTCCTAGGTATAGATTGCATTGGGTAGGGATTAAGTGAAGAGTTGTAAACGGGGGAGTTTAACTCTGAATTAATGCTGCTGATAGTGGATCTTCTTCCTGGCTTGGTAGCCCCCAGATGTAGGTCATGTTGGACTGAACTGGGTTAACAATTTCCTGTGTTTGTTTTCCTTCTGCATATGTTATAATCCTGTATTCCATAACCAAACTTGTATTTCAGTCTGCCTACCAAGATAATAACAGACCTGATACATAGCCTTCTGGTTGTATGTCAATCAGAATGTCGTAACATTCATCATTGACAGCTTATACTGAATAATAGACAGGTTGATTTCTATGCTTCAGTTCAGTATATATTTAAGTCTGGTTTTCAAGTGAAAACAGACCTGGCCAAAGGATCATTGTGAAGCTGTCAAACTGGATGGCTAGATAGTTGTTCATGTAGGCTGATACTGAACTAGAGACTGGTTGGTCGTTTACAGTACATCAAATTTAGCATAGTCGGTTTCTCTAGAACATAACAGAATCAGTAGGATGTATATGTTCTGACTGTCAATCAGAATGTTGTGACATTCATTCCTGACAGCATGTGCTAAAGTGTAGGATGATTAGTTTTTTTGTTTCAGTATTTTTCTCAGGCTATTCTTTAGGAATCCAACAGCTGAGCTAAAATCCAGGAAACCAACTACTGCCCTACACTTAATGAACCTAACAAATAACCTATTTGTTAGCAATCTAATAAGTGGTTATTAGATTAATGTATTCAACCTTTAATTCAGGAAATACAAGTAACAGACAAGCACACTGGAATAATGTAACAGATGAACAATATTAAGACATCGTGCAGATAACATGTGTAGGAAAACAACAGAAGTGAGTGCTATGATTGATCTCTGCTGAGTTTGTATACCATATGCACAGGACTAGGGGTTCCTTCCCTCTAGGATGACATAGAAAGAGATGTAGTGACATCTGTGAAAGAGTGAGTCAGTACAGGGCTTTTAATGTGTTAACTATCTTGCTGCATTAGTTACAATGTTGGATCAGATGTCATGACTTGGAGTAGAACATCTGAATTCTGACTACGCCAGAATTTCAATTGGTATCAGAGCAGGCATCCTGTTCTATTTCTGGATGAGATCCATGGCTGATACTTTCTGGTATTTGGCAAGAAGTTATGTTAGTACTGGTGTTGGAACCTGAAGATGGTTCTGTGGTTTCCCTGAATGGTCCCTTGAAGTAGGTGGATGGACTATTCATGACAGGAACTGTGTGCACCTGCCTCTGGAGATTGGCAATTGGCCTTTGTGTGGGACAGCTGTGCAAGTATTGAATCATATTCAAACTTGGTATGGTCTTGGAGGCTGATCTGGTGAAGTGCGTGTTCATAGGTTGAGTTGTATTATAATTTCCGCTGCATAATACCTGGCAAAACTCAAACTCTGATGTAGTTTCCCCCCATATGGATGAAAGGTTGTTGTATTCGAGATTTCATCATATTCTACTGAAGATGTCAAAGATGCTTGAGTCTCATCAAGTCCCCTCCTCTTAGTAAGAATCACCTGATCACTGATTCTTGTACTCTCCTGGGTAGTGTATATGAAGACCTTGAAGTCTTTCAAGGAGGGTTTGCTTCAAGGAGGCTAAACTAATGTTCTATGTGATGTTAGAACATGTTGTTCAACAAGTAGGCATCTACTGGTTGAAGAGCAGATGTGTTTAGGTGTCAAACAAAGGGATACTTTGGTTTGAAACCTACTCCTGACCTGGAAGAGGAGACATCTGTGTGTGCTAAGTTGACAAGGGTAGGGTCAACTGTGTGTGTGCTCAAGAAGGTCACTTTTAGAAGTCTGATCTCTAGATGTGGAGTTGGTTGAGATGTGACATTGTGCAATCCCCGCTGAGTGTCTTATTCCTGTAGATTGATCAAGGTTGGATAGTTGTTCCCTGAAGTACTATGTTGTGTTGGAAGACAAGTCTCCTGGATGTTATAAGTCAATAATGGGGTAATCTAATTGCTATTTCATTTAAGAGGATTGGGACCATGAATCTTGTTATTCAAACACCTCGCTCAGAAGTGGCAGTTCCTTCAAGGAGTGAGAATATGAAGATTCAGAGGTTGGTTGAGGTAGTATGCTCTGGCAATGCAAATCTACTATTGACTGGTGTTGTTTTTCACTAGTACTTATGGACAGCTGAAGTCTGATTGGTGTGATTGGAGTATGTATAGGTTTAACTCATAGAGTTAGGTGCCACTGGTAGGGATGGTGTATTTCATGTTGAGACATGTATGTACAATGCATGGATATTGGTGTGAAGTTTCCATGATTATTTATTTGAGGGGGAGTTTTAGTTAACCTCCTCACATTTGGTCAGCCTAGGGTCTGGTTGGCTGTTGACTTGTGTCACATGGGTTCTGGTGGTTGTGTGACACATTTGCAAGGAAGAATTCATCTCTCTCATTCCTAAGGGTGAATTTAATCTGAGAAGATTTTCAAAACTGTTTAAGTGCTTGCAAGTAGAAGATGTTGACACTAGAAGAGTATTTTCAAAGTAGTCTTATGGTGGAAGTATCTGAAAGGAATATTGGGAAAGGATTTAAGATCAACGCCAACTTGTGCCAAGTACAAGTATTTGATTGATTATCCTTGGAGCTCAAGATAACTGATGTTCTTAAAAATGTTGGAACATCTCTTCTTCAAGACCTTGTGCAGAATCACAGGAAGGATAGTACATTGGTTTATGATCTATCTCTTTGGTGGCAACAAAAGCATATGATCTCTAAAAAGGTTTCCTGGCAAGAAACATGGTCAGCCTTGGTGTGTACAAGATGAAGAAGACATCATAGTCTTGATGGTGGTTACTTGGATCAGTTTATCTCTGATCTAAGTAAGGAAGTGCATTGGCTAATGCACACTATGAAGTTAAGAACAAGTGGCGGCAATCTTAACATCATGGAAATAGCCTTGCTGTAGGAAGAAGAATCCTTGGTATAGCTGAAGGGTTAGTTGCTAACTGGTCCTTCTGAAGAATCTTGCACCAGAGTGTCTGATGTCTTTGGAGAAGAAGCAGGAATTCATCAAGGTGTGAGCTTGGATGACTTAACTGCAAACCTGCAGGATGGAGGTTGTTTACTCAAACTTGGTTCCACAATCAAGTCTATGAGAACATTGAACTCTTGTTCTGTGAAGGGAGGAAGTTCCTTCAAGTGGCAGAAGAAGGAGCTGAATTCAACAGCTGGATGTCAAAACACAATGTTGTGACATTTGGTTCAACATCAGATTCTTAGTTGGTGAAGTGGCACATCAACTTGAGATAGAAGGGTCTACAGGGTTGTAGATTGGACACTTCAAAAGGCTTGAAGTTCAAATCTCACTTGGAAGGTCAGAATATCTTTGGGAGAAGTCTGATAAACTTGGAGAGGTCAAAAAGTGGCATTTGACTTTCTCATATGAGGATTCATGAAGGAGGTAATCAACTAGTGACATTTGGTTTATCTCAGAAGTGAGTTCGAAGAATCAAGATAATCAACATATGGCAGCAGATTATTCTTGAGGAAAGTCTGAGACAAATTACTTTTGAGCAGAAAAGTAGTAAGTTGAGGACAAAAGGAGATGTCTATCTATTCATCTCTTGGAGCTTGTGGTAGGAGTTCTAAGCTATCTATGGAAGATTATCTCTTATAATGGGATGAGAATGTATGTGTCCCAATTTGTGTCTGGCTCCTTTGGACTGAGCTGGTGACTCAGTGATATCTGAAAATTATCAGATGGTGTGCCCTGTTATGGTGTGAGGATGTCCTAACTAATGTTAGAACATTTTGTGAAGAGGCTTTCTGTTCTGGTTAAAAGAGAGATTGACACAGAGTGTGGATGTGTTCAGCCAAGAGGGTTGAACAGAGAGTGTGCTCTTGAAGACATGAAGATGCGTCTTATGTTTTCCATTCATCAAGTGGTCTGGGTTCTCTTTGAATCAGGAAGTATGTGAAGGTCCAACTTTGGGATGTTGGATATGCCCATGTGTGATCTCCAAGTTTCAAGAGGAGAGTGGGTTGTTCATGACAGGGGGAGTTCTGTCCTTGTGCTGCAAGTAACCATCAAGCTTGTGGTCTAGGGGGTCTCAGATAACTGAGTATGGCACCTTGTGAGGATGATGTGGTATAAGTCAAGGCTGAGTGAGCAGAAGAATGTCTGACCTGATGTCATGACATTGCCCTGGACATTGCTGTTAGTTCCTTCTGAATCTTAAAGTCATTAGGAATTATGGATGTGGTGTGTCTAATTCTGATAAATTAGAATAAGCCTGATGGTCACAGTTGTGTGGTACAGGGGGAGTAACCATCTACTGGTGTTTGTGATTTTGGCTTTAGTAGTGCCAGATGTCAAGTCTCTACTAGAAGTATGAAAGTGGTCTTAGGAAATGTTGAATACTGGCAGAATGCAGGGAAAAGCCGCGTGGAATGTTAAGACATCGTGTGCAACGTGTCTGACTGCATATATGGAATAGTCTCCATGCACTGGAACTGCTATTTTGGAAAAGAAACAGTCAAGAGCTATAAAAGGTATTCAAAGATAGTCTGAGATTTTGTTGGTGATTCTCTGACTGTTTCTCAGCAAATATTAATGAATCTTGACCAAGCATTTATTCCTACCGTTAATTCCTAAGCACGGGCTGGACTATTTAAAGGATGTAATAGCCCTCTTATTCTCACAAGAGAAACACTCCATTCCCTCTGAATCATGGGGTATGTTAAGGTTTGGGCAAACTGCGCCTGGATCTGGTTTTGTGAGGGATTCCTTTACAAATGTTTAGCTAAAAAGGGGGAGAGAAATATAGTCCTGAGGTTAAGAATGTACCAGAAGCAAGCTAATTGTGGGTGTGGTAGCAAACAGAAGCTGGCGTCAGGCATAAAATCCACCAACTGGGTATACCACTTGTGTCTTGTGATCTGAGTTAAGAAGACAGTTGTGCCTTGTGATCTGAGTTACATTGTCTATGTACTCAGCATTACATATTCTTCAAGAAGCTCTCCTGTTGAGGGGAAGGGTTCTGGTACAACTGATTCTTGTACCTCTACTTCCTCATGTACACCAACTTTGGTGTTTGTGGTGGTGGAGTCAATGACAGAGATGAAGAGCATACCCATATTGGGATGTTCTGTCCAGTGCAATGTTTATTTGTTTTAGTTAAAATTTGCCAAAGGGGGGAGATTGTTAATACCTTAGGATTGGCATTAATTTTGTAAAACAAATAATGTAATCATCTCTGTTGTTTTAATATATTGGGTTGAAGAAGTTCAACATCTGGACCAACATGTCATGTACGATATCACGACATCATGCCTGTGACATCGTACATGTGTAGAAAACTGAATTAATTAATTCAGTATATATTCTGGGATTAGTAAGGATATTTGGTGAATATCCTAACTCCCATGTGGAGGTCTTAAAGACTCAATCAGAACATATATATAGGCTCAAAATAAGGAGATATATATGGAGAGATTTTAGGATTGAAGACCTTGTTTGTAGCAAAAAATTTCTGATGTATTTGTAACAGCAAAGAACAAGTTTGCTGCGATTTCTGAAGGCCCAAATCCAGTTGGGTGATTAGGTTATAAATAGCATATTGTAACCTGGTATTTGTAAGCCTCATAGAATGAAAATTTAGGGGTGTGTGTGAGGTAAACCTCCCAATCTGTGGGAAGGTTACCATGTGTTTCTCAGTGGTAAAAGCTGAGAGTTCTTGTAACTCAAAGCCTGTAGGCAAGAGTGATTATGTTCTTGAATGAAGCTGTGAAGCAAGTTCAAGGTGTTTGAACATTACATTGTATTTGTAGTGATAGGAATGGAAACTGGAGGTTTCTATCTAGGAGTTCCTAGGTATAGATTGCATTGGGTAGGGATTAAGTGAAGAGTTGTAAGCGGGGGAGTTTAACTCTGAATTAATGCTGCTGATAGTGGATCTTCTTCCTGGCTTGGTAGCCCCCAGATGTAGGTCATGTTGGACTGAACTGGGTTAACAATTTCCTGTGTTTGTTTTCCTTCTGCATATGTTATAATCCTGTATGCCATAACCAAACTTGTATTTCAGTCTGCCTACCAAGATAATAACAGACCTGATACATAGCCTTCTGGTTGTATGTCAATCAGAATGTCGTAACATTCATCATTGACAGCTTATACTGAATAATAGATAGGTTGATTTCTATGCTTCAGTTCAGTATATATTTAAGTCTGTTTTTCAAGTGAAAACAGACCTGGCCAAACGATCATTGTGAAGCTGTCAAACTGGATGTCTAGATAGTTGTTCATGTAGGCCGATACTGAACTAGAGACTGGTTGGTCGTTTACAGTACATCAAATTTAGCACAGTCGGTTTCTCTAGAACATAACAGAATCAGTAGGATGTATATGTTCAGACTGTCAATCAGAATGTTGTGACATTCATTCCTGACAGCATTTGCTAAAGTGTAGGATGATTAGTTTTTCTGTTTCAGTATTTTTCTCAGGCTATTCTTTAGGAATCCAACAGCTGAGCTAAAATCCAGGAAACCAACTACTGCCTTACACTTAATGAACCTAACAAATAACCTATTTGTTAGCAATCTAATAAGTGGTTATTAGATTAATGTATTCAACCTTTAATTCAGGAAATACAAGTAAAAGACAAGCACACTGGAATAATGTAACAGATGAACAATATTAAGACATCGTGCAGATAACATGTGTAGGAAAACAACAGAAGTGAGTGCTATGCTTGATCTCTGCTTAGTTTGTATACCAGATGCACAGGACTAGGGGTTCCTTCCCTCTAGGATGACATAGAAAGAGATGTAGTGACATCTGTGAAAGAGTGAGTCAGTACAGGGCTTTTAATGTGTTAACTGTCTTGCTGCATTAGTTACAATGTTGGATCAGATGTCATGACTTGGAGTAGAACATCTGAATTCTGACTACGCCAGAATTTCACCAACCTCAAATAGTTGTGACTTCTACATAAGTCCAATTACGATTACTTAACATAGTGCTAAATTTGTGACATAAAAGGCATAAGCATTCTAGTTAGTGAGATTGTAAGTCTCCCCTCTTTCATGGTATTATGTGGAAACTTGGCCTTCTTTCCTTCCTTTGGAAGATGTTTTGGATCAAGGATTCATGCTTGTGATAAGTAGGTTGAGTGTTCTCCAAAGAATGTCTTAAAATGAAAAGCAAAAGCAAAACAATACTAACTTCTTACCAATTAACTACTAACTTTTTATTTCAAGTCCTTTACTTTAATGCCATTTAATTTTTGTTTCTATTCATTTTCCATTGTTCATATCATTCTAATTGTTTATGATAATTCAATTTTTACTTTGTCCTTTTGGACCATATTATGTGATATATTTTGTTTGTATCTACTTTGCTTGTTTGTGTGGTCTTCGACCATTAATCTACATAATAATAACAAAAACCCTAAAAGACTTTTGTGTGGATTGTTGGCTTGATCATGGACAAATGAACTTAGAATCTAGGCAACCTTCCTATGCTAAAGGACTTGGCCAATGCCAACTTGTTAAAGAACTAAGTGCTTGCAATTTGAAAACTCATCTGATACATCTTTGAAGACATCTCTAAGTTCATCTGCAACATGATCATTGTGAAGCTGTTATTTTGAACCTATGACTTGTGGAATTCATTTGTTACATGGGCTATTTTGGAGAAGATCATGGAATGGATAAGCTTGGATGTGGACATCTTTATTTGATGCCTTTCTCTTCAAGATGATATAATTGTGCATTTGTGTGTTGCTTGATTCTAAAAGTCTAAAGGGAATGATGAGTTTCTATTGACATTCTTGTCTATTGGATTGCGACCCATTTGGTCAGATCTTTTCAACTCTAAACTTTTAATTTTGTACATAGGATAGTCTCTTCATCTTCTCCCCATTTCTTTAATTTCAAAATTTCTCCCTCCATTTTTTTCAAAATCTTCTTTGTGTGAACTACTTTTGTTCTAAACTTTGACCACTTTTGCAAAAAGATAGAAACTTTGGCCTTATGCCATTGCATTTTCAAACTTCTTTTCTTAAAACAAACTTGTAAATAAACTTAACTATACTTGACTTAAACTATCAAAAAGCCAAAAAGAATTAACTCATTTAAACCATTTTTAGGCCTTTGTGTTTTTCAAACTTAATTTTTGTTAAAAACAATGCATCCATTTTGAAATTTGTATCACGAACTACGAGGTTTTAATCCCTCATTTTTATGTTGGTACATAGGTACAAGACTGAAGGTCTTGTCAAACACAAAAATATAATTAATGAATTCTCTTCTCATCTCCCCATTCTATTTGTTTGTAAACATCACTTTATACCAAGTACATATGTACACAAAAAGGGCTCCCTAGAAGTACCTAGGACACTTTGGGTGCTAACACCTTCCCTTTGTGTAAACAACCCCCTTACCTGTAATCTCTGACATTTTATTAGTTTTGATTTGAAAACTTCTTACTTTTTGGGTTTTGTTTATACTTTTTCCCTTTTTCTTTGGAAACAATAAAAGCGCGGTGGCGACTCTTGTTATTTGATCTCTAGCTTATCCATAGTTTGATGAGCATGAATTTCCCGCTACAATGATCATATGAAGATACTTAAATAGGGGAAAATGTCACACCCCAATTTTTACCCTGAATCGCTGATTAAATATATGCATCATAGCTATTGCCTCTCTACATAGCATACCATACATACCCTACCGCATAGTGCATAAAGTATAAGCCAAAATGATTCTTTTTTGATCTACAGCCAAACTGATTGAATAAATTGACAAGGGTTCGTCAAATCAATGGATGAAAATTTTCCAAATCAAGCTTGCAAACACCATTTTTATTAATCTACGTTTCGCGTAGTTTAATCTGGTATGCTCGATTTATTTTTTGGCTAAGTTTTCGGTCAATTTTGACCCGCCTGAGCCTTTTTACTGGTCAAAATTTATTTCAAAATTAAAAGAAACGCTGTATTTTTTCAATAAGTATATTTTGTGTTGATCGATTTAGTGCATCCGATTTGACTTTTCGAGCAAATTTTCGTCCGACTTTTATTCGTAATCAGTCATTTTTATTTTTGTTTCTTTGTCCAAATATCCAAATTAATTAATTAGATTTTTCTGCTATTTAGTTTTGATTTGGAGTAGTTTTTTTTTAATAAGTTTTATTATTTATTTTTATTTATTTAGCATTTAAATGATGATATTTACTAAAATGAGACCAGAAAAAGAACCAAATGAATATCAGCATAGGAGAAAAAGATAAATATCAGCATAGGAGAAAAAGATAAATATCAGAATAGGAGAAAAAGATATTTACTAAAATGATATTTATTTTTTTGTCGTTTTCTGGACTTAAAGAAAGAGATTATCTTTCTGCTTTTAAGGGCCAACTTGAGAAAAGGAGAAAAAAGAACAAAAAACCAAGAACGAGAGATCCATCACTCTCTCCTTCCTTTCTTTTGACGACCACCGCACCCTTATCACCGATAAAACCCAACCTAACGCCCTCCATCTTCAAACACCACATAACCGTCATCTTCAAGCTACATTTTTCTTCCTCCGACTTACCGTGATTCGTCACATCACTACAAACCACCACAATCTCATCAGGAAACGACGAAAAAGGTGTTATCTTGCTGACGCGGAAATATTCGCGACCCTTTCAACTCTCCCATCCACGACATGCCTCCTTCAACCACCGTGGCTCACCGGGTTCAACAACCACTTCGTCGACATTCCATCTTACGTAGTGCAGGTGGAGTAACAGTAAGCCATAAAGTACATTCCAAGAAGACAAAGTTTAAGGAGACGGGGCGGATCGTTTGGGTGAACGCATCTCCTCTGCTACTAATTTCCAGTTGAACTTCGTAACTTTCATCTATGCCACATCGATTCGTTTTCTCTCTGGCAATAATAATAGTGTTTATGGATTTCATTTTTCTAATGCTTTATGATCTGAGTTTTTCTATCTCGATTCAGTTTTTTATTGATTGTTCTTGATGGTTTTTAATGTTGGATCTAGCTATTGTTTTCATTTTGTGTTGTTTCTTTCAAATTAGCAGCAAGTTCATTTGTGTTTTATTAGATTGATTCATGTCCCTATCTGATATATCATTATTGCTTTTGTTTTTCTATCATTGTTATGTTTTATGTTGCAAGTCGGATTAAGTCGTGGTCTTTGACACCAGTCATGTGTCATTATACCTCCACTCTTTTGTTTTCTGATACATTAACGAAACATGGTTATGTCGGTTTCCAATGTCGCGCTCCTACGGTTTTGGTTCCATATATCAGTTCAGTAGCCTTCATATAACTTTTTGTAAGTTACTATGATGTAGTTATTTCGTTTAGATTTTAACCAAGACAATGTGAGTTAAAGGATACCATATTTGCAATGTCCAGTGTTTTTTTTTGTATTTGTGGCGACCTTTGGGGTTTTCTTTCTGTTAAGGATTTTATTTTAATAATTTCATCCTGAGTTTGTTTTCTCACATGCAAATAGCTACTTACATGGATTTTTTTATGTTATGTTCGAATCTCAGTTCCAAGTTCAGATGGCCTTGGATTTATTTTCTCTTTCCTTTTAAAATCCACCGGCCCTTTTTTAATTTTTTTGATGGGAGAATTAAGCTGTTAAATAGAATTCTATTTTAAGTTTGTTGGTGTAAAAGAGGACGAGGCTTGTTGATTGATTTGTTGACAAACAACTTTATATTTTGGGTGGTCTATTACACAATGGATACATTTACCTCTTTTCTTTGGTTTACAACATCTCCGTTAGGTTGTAACTTGCTTGTGAACTTTCTAATAATATCGGTTCGCAATTTTTTCGTTTTCTTTCATTGCGTGAAATTCAGATTTTTTATATGTGGACTCGACTCATTTCTTCATGTCGCTACGCCACTAAAATCCCAATAAATTAATGGACATTTTCACCGCGTTATGACCTTTTCATACGATATTTCAACTCCATTATCGTTATGAACAAACCGGTTTATGAACATACGTTGGCCGATTCAATTCAAATTTTTATTATAACATTGTCACTTGTTAAAGATTGGATTAAATTGGATAATTTTGTTAACTGATTTTAATTAACTCAAATATTTGATTATATTAATTTTTAATCGAATAATTTTGATAATTAATTTTAATTACCATAATTAGACAACTTAATGGAATTTCCATCAATTTTGTTAATAAAAAAACGGTTTGATTTTATTTCACGTTCACATTTTCATTATCTCTTAATAACACAAGTTTGGTTTCATTCAATTTCATCATCCATTCAAAACCGCTTTAAACCGCTAAGATCAAACAATTCTCGATTCAATCGAGCCCATGTTTCAAATACCATTGTAAGTCGATTGCTTTTAAGCATCACCATCAACCTCACATAGCTTACTCTTGGGCTTTCTTACAATGAGACGGTTCTCTTACACCTACACTCATACATTGCATTGCTTGTTGGTTGGGCCAAATTTAATTATTTCATTATTTTGAATCCTCATTCGACAAAATGTACCCCCACTCCCATAATGTGTAATAATTTTACCATTTTATTTATTTATTTGCTTGACTGTTTTGTTATTTACTAACACAAGAATAAAATGATTTTCTTTTCAAAAAGATCAAAAATAATGAATCGATCCAACGTCGAGTATTTTCTCAATAAACAAATTCATCCATTTCTATCCATCTATTTCTATCTATTCCACTTCTTTCAAACCATGTTATTTCAATTTTTCTCAATCACTCATCAAATGCTTGATCCAACGTCAAGCTATTTTCACAATAAAACTCAAAAATACTTAATTCCTATTTAACACTTTCCCATAAAGATGGAAATGGAACGTGGTGGATACCATGCACTCCTAAGACTAAGATTCGAGATGGATATCTCTCCCATCTTAGCTCTCACCATCATTCAAGATTGTCCGAGAAGGTGACCTCGTGCTCAAGAAAGTCTTGTCTTTCGCGCCCGATTCCAGGGGCAAGTGGACTCCAAACTATGAAGGTCCATATGTTGTTAAGAGAGCCTTTTCAGGCGGTGCTTTGATGCTTACGACAATGGATGGGGAGGATTTAACTCGTCCTGTGAATTCAGATGCAGTCAAGAAATACTTTGCCTAAAAAAAGTATGCAAAAGAAAAACAGAATAGCTCGCTAAGTTGAAAACCCGGAAGGGCGACTTAGGCAAAAATGAGCGTCTCGGTGGAGAACCCGCAAGGGCGATCCAGGCAAAAGTTAGAGACATGGAAAAAAATATTTGCATCCCGCTAGATTGAGTACCTCACCTTGGGGCAATCTAGGCAAATATTAGGGATTTGGCAAGTAACTGCATCCTGACAAGACTTTCTGTTCCGCAGCTGTCTGTTTGTCAGAGATTCTCGATTCGTCGTCAACTGAAGCTTCGAATACATCGAGATTCAAATTGGTAGAGAAAGGATCATTATGTTCAATGTAGCCCTCTTCCAATATATATCACTGATTTCAAATTTGTACAGATCTATGGAGTCTTGCCATTTGCAGGCTACCATTCCATCAAATCAATTTGAGCTTTTATCCAATTATTTGCACTCTTATTTGTTTCAATTCAACAAATGTTTTGCATTTTTTAATTGATAAAATATCATTGTTTTAAACAAATAATTTTTTTTAAAATTTGTTGTTTTAACAAAGTGAACATTCACAATGATGAAAGGATACTCAAGAATTTCTCAGTGCTCTCCCGAGGGTGGCATGATTTCCAACAGGTAAGACATTTGTTCATATTCCTGGCATGGTTGTATCCTCTTTCTCCAGATTTGTTGTTGGGGTTGTTCCCCAAGCAGAGTTGTTGTTGGGGTTGTTCCCCAAGCAGAGTGCTCGTTGGAAATTTCAGTCCTCTCCAATAGCATTCTCTCCCCAGCATGGGTGTTTTCCTTTGGAAGATTCAGTGATTGATGGGTTGACATCCCGGTACTTCATCACTTTCCTCAGCACAGTCGCTGGCAGAGTTGTTGATATGATATACTGCATTTATGCTATATCTCCCCATCAGAGCGCTTGTTGAGGTGTTCACCTCTTATCCCTTCAGCAGAGCAGTGATTATGTTCCTCCTCAGCAGTTGTTGGGTTTCTCTTCGAAGGTTCAACATTTGGTGGTTGATCCCCATCTCTCCTCCTCATCCCCGGTGGATTCCCAGTGGATTCCCCAGTAAAGACGCCAGTAGATTTGTGGTATGGTGGATTTTATCTGAGAAGTTTCCTGCAGAAGTTTTGTGCTTTCCCTGCAGAATCCTCAATATAGTTGGTATCCCTAACAGAGTCAGGATCCCCGCCAAGAGTTGGTGTTTCTCAACAGAGTTGTGTTTGTGGCAGTTTCTGCCTGTTGAAAATCTCTGTTTCCCTAGTAGGGTCGGTTGGTGATCCATCATCCAGAGATTTGGTTGATTTCCTGATGCTTTTGCTCCCAGTAGAGTTACTTGTGCAGTTAGATTCTACATGGATGATCTGTTCTCCCTTTGTGGGTTATTCCCCAGTGGAGTTATTTGGAAGTTGCTTTCGTGGCAGTTCTTGCCTGTGTAGTGAACTCTTGTTTTCCTGTTGATACTGAGAATCACCCTGCAGATATTTTGGGATTCCTCCCATTCCCCAACAGATTTGTCTTTGTGGCTGTTTATGCCTGTTGTGACTTTCTACGCCAGTTGGGTTGATTGTTGATCCATCACTCAGAGATTTTGTGATTTCTTTGATATCTCTGATCTTTTGCCTCCCAGCAGATCTTTGCTTCTCAGCATGTAGATCTCCAGCAGATTGGCTTTCCAGTTGGTTTTTTCCCCTGGAAGTGTAGTACCGGGCGTTTGATTCCTGGGCCTGTTTGTGTTAGATATGTCTGTTTTGTCAGCATTCATCAAACATAAATCACGCATATTCATGCATATTTTCAACATCCAGATATTCATGTTGCATTTTTTGCCATATATCTCTTGTTTGTTGTCTCCTGCTATGGGTAATATAGATCTCTCCAATAGATCTCCCCCAAACATATGTCGGGTATTTAATCTCCCAATTTAGAGTCAGCCCCATAAGCAGAAAGTGTCTGTCTTTCCTTCTGTAGTTCCCCACTGAGATATATCCTCGTGGATGACGGTTTCTTCCGTTTCCTCCCAACACATATATTGGGATGGATTTTCCTATTGAATTATATCCTCATAGGACGAGTCTTAATTCAGTCTGTCTTTTCGGATCGATCCCGAATTGGCTAATTTGTCAACTGTTTCTTGTGCTTCCCGGTGGAATAAATGAATAAATTTCCCATTAACCGGCAATAATTCTTTTTATCCCCAGCGGAATCTTTTCGGGCCTCTACCCTTATACCGGAAGTTGTAAGTCCTATGTTCCCTCTTCTTGGCGGAATTTGTGGTTATATACCTTTTATTCATCAGCAAGAGTTGGTTGGTTTTCTACCCAGTAGTCGGTAGTCGTAAATCCTAGTTTTCTACTCCTCAGCAGTTGGTGGTTTGTTATAAACCCTATTTTTGTTTCCCGTGCGAAATTGTGATTCTTTCATTCCCATGCGGACGTTGTGGTTTTCTACCCCGTATTCGGTAGATGTAAACCCTATCTTTTTATCCTCATCAGAGTTGTTGGCTACTACCTAGTATTTGGTAGTCGTAAGTCTTATCTCTTTTCCCCTAGCAGATGTAACCGTTGTGGTTCATTCTGGTTGACGGTGGATTTTGTGGTCTTCTACCCAGTATTCGGTAGTTGTAAATCCTATGATGTTGTGGTTTTATCCCCAACGGAGTCTGTGCTTTCTTGTGGATAATTGCCGGTTGCTAGCAATTTTATCCCCAGCCAGAGCTCTGGTCTTCTACCCCGTATTCGGTAGTTGTAAACCCTAAATTTCTCCCCTTTGCAGAGTTAACCTTATTGTTCATCCTAACCGATGATGGTTACTCTTTGTGGTTATCTTCATTCAATATTCGATGTTGATATTCCCTCCTTGCTTCTGGGTAATTGCCGTTTGCTAGCAATTTTATCCCCGGCAAGTCCTTGTGGATAATTGTTGTTTATGCAATTCATCCCCAGCGGGTCATCTTTCATTTACCCTTTTGCTTGGTAATGATTGTTGCCTCCTTTGATCGGTCATCTTTATATACCTAGTTTGGTATCCCGATGCCTTTCTTTTCGGTGGATTTATCCTTTGCTAACCTAGTAACCAGTTGTGGATAATCTTCCATGCGAGTATGTTATCCACGTTCTGACGGTAATGGATAATATATCTCATGCACTCTTCAGTCGAAGCCTGTTGTGTTTCCCCAGTCGAGTAAGATTCGTTATTCCTTTGTGGAATCGAATATTCTTTGTTTCCTGGATAATCGCCGGATGCTTGCAATTTATCCCCTGTGAGTTGTCTTTCGTTTACCCTGTTGTTGTTGGTAACGATTGTCTCTCCTTTTGGTTGGTCACCTATTATATACCCAGTAACCGGTATCTCTGGTGTCTCTTCCTTTTCGAGTATATTATTCACGTTCTGACGGTAATGAATAATATATCTCTTTCACTCTTTTGTTGGAGTCCTTTATTGATCTTCCCCAGTAGAGTAAGATTCCTATTCTTTGTAGAATCGAATATCCATCCTTTGATAAGTTTGCGTTTTGCTCTCTTCAGGATGATGAGTGTCTTGGCATATATACCAATTCACGTTTTCGGTAGGTCACCTATTATATACCCACTAACCGGTATCCCTGGTGTTTCCTTCCATGCGAGTATATTATGTACGTTCTGACGGTAATAGATAATATATATCATGCGAGTACAATATCCACGTTCTGACGGTAATGGATATTATATCTCATGCGCTCTTTGGGTTTGTGTCCCCAGCTGAGTAAGATTCGTTTTCCCGTTGTGGATTCGAATGTCCATCCTGTAAGTCGATTTGCTTTTTCAAGCCCTCCTTTTGGATGATGAGTGTTTTGGCATATATACCAATTCACGCTTTGGTCGGTCACCTATTATATACACAGTAACCGGTATCTCTGGTGTTCCTTCCTTTCTGCTCCCTATTATGACCTTGGTCCCCTATGGAGTCAGATTTTCCTGAGTTGATGTACCTTTTTCAGGTCTTTCTCAGATGTTTGGTTGATTGATATCTCTCACCCTTATACCGGTCTTAGATATTCATTCTTCCTGAGTTTGTTACCCTTATACCGGTAACACCTCATTTCTTTGTTGCTTCTCCAGGAGAGTCTCTTTGTTAGACCTTCTCCAGTGGAGTTTCCTGTTGTGATTTTTACCCTTTTGCTGTATTGGCGTTTTCCCCAATATATGCAATTTTCCCCGGCGGGGAGGTTCTCTGTGAATCTTTTCCTTGGTCCGAGTCCGGATTTTTATCCGAAGTATCCTTTGTGGATAGTTTGAGTCAGCTTGAGTCTTTCCAATGGATGTGTCCTCCTTTGGAATTCTTCTTTTCCCTGTTTGAGTCCTTCACTCCCTGGTGAGGTTTCCAGTCCAGTCGTGCTTTGTTCATGCAGTGTCAGTTTGTTCCCTAATTCAGAGTCGTGTCCTGCTCACGCATTCTTTTTTATTTTTCTTATCCCCATGAGAGTCCTATTAGAGTCTCTATTCCTGGTGAGTGTATTACTCCGATGGATCGTCTTTCCTTCTTTGTGGACCCATATTCCCCACAGAGTTTTATTTTTCTTTTGCATGCATACATTTGCATCATGAGGTCTCTTAGGGACCAAAATTTGTCACATTACTGTTATTTAAGCCCATTCTACCGCGTCGAGATAAAGATTTCTAAACTTCATTTCTCCGACTAGAATGACCTTAAATAGGGGCATCTGTAAGACCCCAATTTTGTCCCTAAGATCCCTCATGGCATCATATCATATCATCACATTGCCTCAAGGATCATTGTGCACCTTGCCTCCTTCCCTGTGGGTTGGTTATCTTTTTGAGAGTGATTCTTGATCACCAAGCATGTTTTGCATTTGTATATCATTGCTTTTCCTTTTATCACTAACCAAAAGTACAAAAATATGTCATCTAACCCTTGTCTTGCAGATGAAGCAATCAATAGTCAAAGCAATCAAAGGCATTCATTGAGCAATAGATGGTGGCCATTCTTGAGAATTTGGACCCCATGATCATTCACAAGAGCTTACATAAACCATGATATCATTTTGAAGCAAAATCCCAAGTGGTAGAGGCTTGAATTTCATCAGAACATTGCCAGGTCATCTAAAGACCTAGAAAGTCAACAGTCAAGTCAACTGTGGATTTGGAGGTGGGAAGTGATTAGAAATACTTCATTCATGTTCAAACAAGTCTCATTTGACATTTCAAACATCAACATTGAAGAAAATAAAGTCAGGTCAAAACTTTCCAAAAATAGAAAGTGACCTATAATTCAAATTTGCCAAAAATGGAAAGGTTTTCACCCAACTTCAACTTCAAATTACATCACCAAGAAAGCTTCAAATGAAATTTTGTTGAACATAAAAATTGTAGATCTTTCTCTCCCATTTCCAAAAAGTCCAAGATCATCAATTTCTCATGTGTGGTTAAGGAGATATGACCAAAACATGGCAAAGTGTACATTGAACTTCAAATGGGCATAACTTCTCAACCAAAACTCCAATTCAAGTGGTTCTTTTTGCTAAATTCTCCTTTTAACCTCTAGTTTCCAAAACATACATTGCATTACACCAATTGTCATCACATAATCATTTGCATTTCACTTGATTTTTGGAGGGAAAAATTAAAGTTTAAAATTGGTGCACTATTTGAACATTCTATCATTGCCAATAGCTCCAAAACAGATTTTTGAGTGAAATTAAGTGGAAATTCGTGCACTATTCACATGAATTTTTCATGCATAAGGTGAAAATCACATTTTGGTACATACACCTCTTTTTGCTAATTCCAATTACCATTTGGCTAAACATGATTAGAAGGGTGATTAGCACAGCATATATAATAGAAACCCTAACTGTTTTTCACTAACAACAATCATAATTTCAGATCTAGATCTAGAATTCTCAAATTTTCTCTCAAAATTTTCTTCCAATTTCTTCATATTCAATCCATTTTCTTGCTTGATTCTTGTTGTTGAGTTGTTCTTGAGCAGGATCATACGTGGAATCAGTGGAAACAGTGCAGCATTGAAGCATTTGTGAAGCTTGAAGCAACAATGGCAAATCCAAATTCTGGCCAAATCGTGTGCAATTGAGCTACAATCTCTCTTCCAATCACTCATACAAGCACCATAGAAGAACTGTTTGAGCATTGCAAGGCCTGAATTCATCCAATTCCAATTCTGCACTTCAAAGAGGTTCCAAATCGATCCTCTTATTTATTAAAATTCTTGTGCTATTGTTGTTGATCTTTTGATGCTGAGTATTCTAAGCTTTAAATCATGAAATTCCATGCCAAATTGAGTTAGTTATGTTGATTTAAAGATCCATGTGTGAAACTTGTTTTGCTCGATTCCATGTGTACATGATGATCCATGCTTAGTTGTTAGTTGATTCATGACCTAGGATGAAAGATCTACATGATGATATGTTTAATTGTGATTTCTGAGAAAATTGTTCTTGATGCCTTGCACTGTTCATGATGAACACGTTGAAGATGATGAAGTTCATCTCCAGGCCATGTTTTGATCTTTCGAAATGCTTTTCCTGCGTTTTGCATGTGTTTGTCTCGTTCTCAACATGTACTGGTCCACGTCCTCGCTTGCTTGGCGTTTTGATTGGCTCACAGCGTTTCGCTTTGCCACATGTGATTAATGAAACGCAGAGTTTCATATGCGCGCGCCAACTATTTGAAATACTACTCAGTTCGATTCCGGCTTGTAGCAAATATCTAAATGCCATTCATATTTTCCAATTTCCCTCCATGTTTCCATATGTTTGCTTCATACATTTTTATTTTTTCTCCATCTTTAAAAATTCATATATAATTGAAAATCGCTCCAAAATATATGTGGTTTTTAGCATTGTGTCACATTTTCTGTCTATTATTTTTTGATCATTTTTCCATAAATTGTGCTTGGCTGGATTTTATTTTGTGCTAGGGTTTGTGGATATGTATGCATTTTGTACCTTGCCTTGCTATATCATTTGTGAAATGCTGAGCTTTTATCCAATGAATCTGAAATTTTACATGTTGAAACTAGACACTTTGCTTGAAATTATGGTGTTGATTTGGTATTTTTATCCTGTGTCATTGCTATTTTATGATCATGTTAAGTTGGTGTGACAATTTGGGTCACACCTTTGCTTGTTCATTTTATGTGATGTGTTTGCCTTGCCAAATGAATTCCAATTGTTCTGATTTTTTGTGTGATGCTTGATATGGATGTTGTGAATGAGCATGAATTTTGTTGGAATTATTGGAATCATTTCTGTTTTAATTGAGATTTTTCATTCTGGTTGATCATATTTGAGCTTTAAAATAGTCTTGAACTTCAATTGATCATGAAATTCTTTTGGTATATGATATTGATGTGAGACCTTTTGGATTGTTTCAAGATGTGTTTGAAGTTGATTCATGTTAATTTTCAGCTTCTGTTTCAAATTTTTTCTCCATCTTTGACCCTAGGCTTTGACCTGGTTGTTTGCCTCTCATGTTTGAGCTTTGATTTCAGGTTGAACATCCAAGTTATATGGTTCATGATGCTTCATCATTTGAGCATTTGATGTTTGCCTTTGACTACTAACATTGTGTGTTTTGTAGGGTTGTTAACTCATTTGAGCTTGACTTATGGCTTATTCCCTTTGCTTATTGGGTTTTGACTGTTGATATTGATTGTTGTTTGATTGCCTATATAGTTGTACTGATTTGTTTGATGTTTCCACAGGTACATAAGTTGCTTTAAGTTCATTTGAACTTTGCTTTTGCTTAGTTGCTTAACCACTTAGGTATAACCACTAATCTTCATGTAGTCTGGAAGACCTGTCCTGTTATGTGGGCAGGCACCTGTCTGAAGTCCTCCTTAAGAGGCAATGCTTGTGATTGTTTATCTTTTGTGCCAAGCAGGAAAAGTCCTCTTATGAGGCACATGGCAGATAAAAGAGATGTGTAGTCCATCTCCTGCTATTCAGTGTGTCATCTTTTTGCTCACATAACATGTTGATGCATTGTGGATATTAACTCAAGATCTTATAGAGTCATTCATCTATGGAGAAGAGTTCCAACTTTCTGAACTCCCACATATTCCATTGTTTAAAGCTCTCCCAGGCCAGGGATAAGAGCTATGAGGCACACCCCTCATCTCCATTTCATCTGTTTCACCCTAACTCTCAATGTTAGGGTTAAGAGCTCAAATTACCCCATTCCAGTTGGCTGTAAAGCCTAACCTTGCTTGAGCCTAATTGATTGTATATAGTGTGTGCTAATTGACTTGTTTGTTTGCTTACTTGATTCATTTGTGCATATTTGCTTGAGTGTGCCTTTGTGCATTTATCATCATCATTTGTATATCATTTCATAAACTTTGCTTTATAGCATTTTGCTTTGACCATGGAGGAGACAAGCATAAGTCCATTGATTGGCAGTTGTTCCTATGATATGGTAGGAGACTAGTATAAGTCCATTGATTGGCATCTGGTATCCTTGTTATTTTGTTTTGTGAGACTAGTATAAGTCCATTGATTGGCATCTGGTATCATTGTTTTGTTTTAGGAGATTGGTGTAAATCCATTGATTGGTATCCGGTATCCATGTTTGTTTTAGGAGATTGGTATAAGTCCATTTATTGGCATCTGATATCCATGTTTGTTTTAGGAGATTGGTGTAAATCCATTGATTGGTAACCAGTATCCACCTTTGTTTGTGAGATTGGTCTAAGTCCATTAATTGGCATCCGGTATCCATTTGCTTTGTTATTTGCTTATTGCTCATGGCGTATTCCAAAGGAATCACTTGAATCATCTACATATGATTTCAAGAGGTGAACATCTAAGAAGTTTTACACTTCCTCACCCTTCCACCTTTTGTTTCTTTAAACCTCCATCTTTGCATGTTAATCCAAACCTGAAAACTATTGTGCAAACATTCTCATCTCTTTTCAAATTAGAAACCTAGGCCTTAAGCCTTTGATTTTTCAAACTTCATTTTCATAAATACTTCTTTTGAATTGAATTCTAATCATACTTTGACCATCTTTTGTGAATAATCCTAATTGGTTAATTTCACTCATTCAATTGTTTTGTGGCTTTGTCCATTCTTGATAAGTTTTCATACATTAGCCATAGGTTTGATTTATCCTAGTTGGTTGATGTTAATCTCACCTTTTGTCCTTAGTGATTGAATTGTAAGACTTCCTTGCTTATTATAGGGTTAACCCCTCACTAGCAAGTTGAAGCTTTTCTCACATGGTGGACTTGTTGTTGGTATAAGGTTGAGTTTTTTCCCGTGGATAACGAAAGACCTTAGGGCTTTTGTTTTAAAATGAATCCACTCATATTTTTTGGAAACCTTTTAGCCGAACTACGAGGTTTTGATCCTGTAAAGGTACGTAGGCAATGGTTATCCATCCAAACACAAAAATAATAACTTGTATATTCTTTTCTCATCTCTTCCATCCATGTTTGCACAATAAATATTTCATAAACAAATAATCTTTCGTACAACAAGTGTGAAAAGGGCTCCCTAGGAGTACCTAGGACGTTTTGGGTGCCTAACACCTTCCCATTGCGTAATTAACCCCTTACCCAGATCTCTGATCTTTTCATTAGTTTTCTATGTGTAAAACTTCTTAGGCTTTTGTTCGCTTTTTAGCCATTCCTTTGGATAAATAAAAGTGCCGTGGCGACTCGATTCTTTGTATACTTTGCTTTTGGTTTAATCAATAAATCATAAAGTGACGAATACACCACTACAGTTACCATTTGAATGAGAATGCACTCTTATTTATAGTTAGAATGTGATGCAAGGCAATGCTTCCCTCGTGTGCATGAAGTTTGAACCCTCCTTGCATGGGCCTGTACAGGCGCATGTAAGGCCCAAGAATGAATGAAAATCCATGCTGATATCAAATGGAAGTGAATTGGATGTGCACAAGGGGCTGCACAAGCTTGCACACCAAGTTATAATGTGAAAATGCAAAAATGAACATAAACATAAAGCTCTTCGAAAATTTTCACCAAAAGCAAGCATCTTCAAGCCCCTCTGTTTCAATGATACATGCCTCAAATGGAAAAACCTCTAACATCAAAGTTGTAGATCTTTTCAATATGATCAATTTAGATTCAAATTTTTCATCATATGGATTTTTCATGAGAAAGTTATGGGCACTTGGAGTTGGGAATTTTTCAAATTCAATGACTTAGGTCCAAAGTGACCTATAATGTTTTCTATTATCACATGTATTTATTTTAGGATTATGAAATTTTGTCCAATATAACATTTGAAGTAGACATCTTAGGATTTCCAGTGCATTTGGTCTCACCTAAAAATCATGAAAAATAAGGAAGTTAGGCCCTTGGGAAGCTGACCCAAAATTAGAGTCTCAGTCAAAATGACCTATAATGTTTTGAAATGAATGATGAACTTCCAAGTCTCAAATGGATTTTTGATGAACATGAAAGTTGTTCATATGGTTCTTAAGAACATTGTTTCTCTTGGGGTCATCTTCATTTGACAAACACATCAAATTTTGTATCTTAATGATCCTTAGTTTAGTCAGATGAGTTAACTAGTCAACTTCTCAAGGCCAAACTTCAAATCTTGATGAATGAATGATTGAGGAGCCTCAAATAGGCTTATATATGCATAAAATGATGAATGAAAGAACTTACCTTGATTAAATTTGATCATAGGTTGAGGTTGTTTCATGAGCAAGGCACAGTTGAAGCACAATGAAATTAGGGTTTCCTTGGGAAACAATCTTCAAGCCCTTTGGGTTATCTTTATCAAATTGGAAAATTGAGATACTTGGAAGGCATATATGATGATTAGGAGCTTTGTGGACCATTGTCATGCATTTTCTCATTTTCATCTAGCCATTTTATTGAGCTTAGGAGCCTCCTAAGAGCAGGGGAGCACATGATCACTTGAGCTTCAAAACAAAAAGAGTTAGTGACATATTTTTGTGCTTTTGGTTTGTAATAAAAATAAGAAATGAAATAATATACAATACAAGCATGCTTGGTGGTCTCAAACCACTCACACAAGTCCCACCCCTAGGGTTAAGGAGCCACACATGCTATGATCCTTGAGGCAATGCATTAAGCAAATGATATGATGCCACGAGGGATCTTAGTGTCAAAATTAGGGTCTTACAGAACCGACCTGCTATGATACCACTAATGTAACACCCTAAAATCCCACATACAAATTATCACATAATTTAATAAAAAGTACAACCACATAGGGTGTCACATACATCAAACATATCCTACTCCATAAGCGGGTTACCTTAATTCACATAAAACATGTCATCGCATGCTCACCTTCACTTAGGGTATGATCGCAGCAGAATAATTAATAAAAAAATTAACAACAATATTATAACTCACGACATTTAGTCTCATAAACGTCAACTTCATAACATAAGCAAAATGAGTTTATACCATTCAAGTCAAAACAACTTAGAAATCTCAACAACATAAATAATCTTGAATTCAAACATAAAATGACATAAGAATCAATTTAAGCGATTATCCCTAACCCAATGTTACATGATCAGAGCAATGCACCACTAGTCAAAGCGATAAACTAAAGAAGTAACTCCAAGAGTTATCTTCTGCTTATTTCTTCAGCAATGCTACTCCTCAGTATCTGCACGATGCCCATGTAAAGGAAACATTCAAACAGAAGAGGTGAGAAATCACATTCAATAATAATAGGCATATACTGCAAGGTAGGATAATCAACACAAAACATACAATTTTAATCACAGTATATCAATTATATTCCCACATCCTGTTATACCCTAAAATTTGCCCTCCCCTTTTCATCTTTTCATTTAACCCAAGAATCATTTGCACACCCCCATGCTCCATTCATATGCATCAATCATTCATTCATATCTAGTGGTCGATCAATATGGATTCGAAGTTCCTGGCTTACGAAGCTAGGGCTTTTGCAATGGATGAAACCCTAGAGGTCTGGTTTGAATATCCATCTGATCATAATGGATGCAAGGCTTGATTTTTAAAGATTGAATTCAACAAAATTCTATCACGGTAGTCTTCATAGTGGTTCAAACCCTATTTTGCATATGATTGGATAATGAGGCTTCATTATTGTTCTTAGGGGTTCATATGTTGAAGACTTGGTTGAGAAGCATCCTAATTCATTCAAGGGGGCTTTGATTGAAAGATATGCTATGGAAACCCTAATTTCATATACTTGAAGGCCTATGCAAGTAAGGAATTGACTGGGACGTCTTGGTTTGACTGAAACCCTAATCCATCTAGGGAAGGTTTTTTCCCAACATCTTGTTCATCATACCTACATCTTATTGGTCCTTACAAGATCATGTCTCTTATACATATGGTGTAGATTACTAGTCCTTGGTTCATGGATTCATGTTTGCACCAATCCATTGATATTTTGGGCTTTGGTTTTCTTTTGATCCATCAAGGTTTTTAAACCAGGTCTAAGTCTTCATTTTGAGTCTATCTATGCTTGACCAAGATTCATGCCCACCTACACAAGTCCCTACAGGAAAACCCTAATTTGATATCTACAGTTGAGTTTGATCAATTATTGACTTTTTGGTCAACTAATTGACCAAAGTCAACCACTTTCCATAAGCCATCCTCAATACATTCACCTTCAATCCATGTCGACTTCAAAAGCTTGGATTCATTTCTAAATTCAAGTTAAAGTCATCTCATTTCACAAGTGTCATGTTACGGTCATACGTTTCATTCAAGATACGGTCATACGTTTCATTCAAGAACCAATTCTAGTTTCCATTGTCATGATATCATTACTTACTTCCATGTTTCAATATTTAACTTGAACAAAAACCCAAGCTATATTACATTCCACTCTAAGCCATTCTAAACCATGAGTTAATCATCTTGAACTCGGCTTAATCATAACCAAACTAGTATTCCCTTTTGTTAATTTCATTTCATTCCCATTTACATGCTTCTACTTTTTCAAGCCATGACAAGTTAAGGTCACTTTCAAAACCTTATGTGAATCCATTTGATACCAATATCTAAACCATAAACCATAAATCATAAACCATTTCCATGTTATTACAAACTTTCACTTAATTTTACTACAATCCATATTCATATGTCTATTCAAATCCAAAACTACAAGTATTTCCATTACACGACCACTCCATACAACTTCATAAACCTACACATAACCATTTCATACAATTCCAATTCAATTCCAAACCATATCCTACACATGCTTACATTACAATGTTTAAATTCAATTACAAAAAAACACCTAATCCTAAACCTTCATTCCTCATGTTTCATCATTTCATTCAATGTCCCATCCAAGTTGGTTTCCACTTCAAGAAAGTCTTGCTCTGCATCAACCATTTCCCATCTTGGTCCTTCTTCATCTATCATCTTCGTGATCATGCATTATGCTTCATGCTCTTATTTCCTTTCAAATCCAAGTTACTTCCATTTTGCATCACCTACAAGGACAAAATCAACACAACAAATTAGAAATTTATGACAACCATATGCACTTTTTAAATGCACTTCTTTCACTTAACAAACCTCTAACACAAACTAACAAGATTGCTAGTTCATAATAACAACCAATGTACAATTTGGTGACTTTTATCCTAGCATATGCTTTATGTTAGTAGTAGAAATCAAGGCAACAAGCTAGTGTAAATACAACAGAAAGAAAGGAACCACGATCGTGCTAGTTCATTTGTAGTAGGACCATTTTTATAGCAGACTAACCATTGAAGTAAACATAACTAGCAGCAGCATATCGATTAACCAACAAGTAAGTAACAAGATTTACAAGCATAACTGTTAAACAACAGGACCAGATTTAATTGACCAAAACCAATTCACACAAGCAAGGGCCCAGTTATAAACCATAGTTCAAAATAGAAATTCAAGTTAAATTTAACAATAGTTAACAGATACTAACACTAATCTAACCAACTAACCAAAATGATAAACATTTTTTAACAGATTGTAACTACTAACTAACTCACCCTGTGGAAATTTAACAGAGTAAAAACCTGCCCTAATAGTGCCTGACTTACCCGATTCAGTTGTAACTTTTCATCCTCTCTATAATGATCCATAACCTTCCCCTCGTGGGGGATTGAGATCATTCTCTGCAATTCTGCAAGTCACAAGATTCTCTATAATTCTGCATCTTCAGCATTCTGCAACTGAGTCTCACCTGTAACAACCATTCAGAAACCGAAAATCCTACAACCGAGACATCTTTGTTCAACAACCAATATTTCTTCAAAGTATGCATAACTCTTCGATTCTTCGTCAAAATGATTCACCGCATCAAATTCTTTAATGCATCAAATACACCCACTCTGTATCACCAGCATCGATACAACAAATAAGAAGAGAGTTAGGAGAAGAAGAAGGAGGGCCCGGAAGCGAGGAAGAAGATTTATTACCTGTTCATAACTCTGATTCGGTGAGTTCGTGCTTCCAATTTGATTTCATTTATCTATCTGCATGATACACAATGGATTGAGAGTGAAAGTTGAATCTCAGAGATGGAGATTTCAGAACTATTTATGTCGTCCTTTTTTCATTCAAAGCTTGTATTAGGAAGAGAGTAGGAGAGTCCATTGAACAATGTGAAGTGGCGCCACGAAATAGTCTCGGTCACGATGAACTTGCAATGAACACGACCTTGAAATTTTGCTCAGAGTCGATGTGACGACGTTGATCAGCGTGAGGTTCGCCTTCTGCATAATGGACGATGCAAACACATTCTTCTCATGTTGCGTGTGTAAGGGAAAGCGAATTTGGGTCCTTGGGCCTAAGGCTTGAAATAGATCATCTCCAACAACGCTATCCATATGTCAATGGCCTGAACCCCCTGTAAGACCCTAATTTTGGCCCTAAGATCCCTCATGGCATCATAACATGGCATTTGCATAGCCTCAAGGATCATAAGCATCTTGGCTCCTTCCCTTTGGGTGGGATCTCTCTTGTGAGTGGTTTGAGATCACCAAGCATGCTTGAATTGTATATTATTGCTTTTCCCATTTTATTTACTAACCAAAAGCACAAAAATATGTCACTAACATTTCTTGTTTGTAGCTTGAGCAGTCACAAGGTCAAAAGCTTCTAGGAGATCCTATGTGCAATGATTGGTCAAGAGAAGATGAAAGCAATCATGGTAATGGTCCCCAAAGTTATCATCCACCAAATATGCCTCCAAATAATCTCAATTCATCATTTTGATCAAAGCAAATCAAAGGGGTTTGAGGTTTGTTTCCCAAGGAAACCCTAATTCATTTGTTCATCAACTATGCCTTGCTTTTGAAGCAACCTCAACCCATGGTCAAATGCAATCAAGGGAAGTTCTTTAATTCATCATTTCATGCATATTTGAACTTATTTTAGTGTCCTCAATCATCAATCCATCAAGATATGAGTTGTGGACTTGAGAAGTTGATCAGTCAATTCATCTGACTATTTTGAAATGCACTGAGACCTAACGTTTTATGAGTTGGTCAAATGGAGATGACCCCAAGATAAACAATGTTCTTAAGGACAATATGAACAAATTTTATGTTCATAAAAATTTGATTTGAAGCTTGGAAGGTCATCATCCATTCCAAGACATTATAGGTCATTTTGATTGAAACCCTAATTTTGGGCCAACTTCCCAAGAACATAACTCATTCATTTTTCATGATTTTGAGGTGAGACTTAATGCATTGGAAATCTTATTGTGTCTAATTCAAATGTTATGTTGAGAAAAATTGCAAAATCTAAAAATAAATACATGTGATAATGCAAAACATTATAGGTCACTTTGGACCAAATGCATTGAAATGTGAAAAAGTCCAACTTCAAGTGTCCATAACTTCTTCATAAAAAATCCAAATGATGCAAAATTTAAGTCCACATTTATTGTTTTGAAATGATCTACAACTTTAATGTTGAAGATGTTATTGTTTGGAGCTTGCATCATTGATACAGAGGGGCTTGAACATTGGCCGAATTTGGAAACTTCACATATGCATGTGTTTGCACCATACACTTCAAGCTCAAATTTCATTAATTTCCAAGGCCCAATTGGAGTTTTGATCAACATAGCATTTGTTCCTTATGCAACAAGCCTTCTAACCATTACTCATAAGGTTGCATTTGGAGTTTGGAAGCATCATTTTCGAAGAGATGAAGAATTAGGTGCATTTTGAAAACTTGATTCAATTGCCATGCATGAGCTGATTACATCTTTTTTGCACGTCCAATTCATTCAATTATGATCTCAGCTTGCCAAGCCGTATGAAATTGGGCCCTCCATGCGCCTGTACAGGCC
Organism: Lathyrus oleraceus; assembly: GCF_024323335.1. NCBI lineage: Eukaryota > Viridiplantae > Streptophyta > Magnoliopsida > Fabales > Fabaceae > Lathyrus > Lathyrus oleraceus. Next base: position 398,469,953 of record NC_066583.1, read on the forward strand.
CATGCATGGAGGCCCTTTCCATTCATGCAAATTTGAAGTCACACATTCAGCATTGCTTACAGCTCTCTCCATCTATAAATACCATGCCATAGCTTCACAATTCTTCAACCTAATGGCGCCTAACCCTCTGCTGAATTGACTCCACATCCCTACCAAAGAAACAAATCTCATTTTTTTCTAAAAATTTCAGATCTGAAATTGAATTGCATTGATTGATTTTTAAGATTCATAGTTCCTAAACCTCTTCATCTTGATCCAATGAAGCTTTTGTTTGCAAAAGGAATCAAAGATCGTGACTCAATTCTTCACAATCCAAAGGTTTTGCTCAACTTCATTTTGCTTCGAATCTCCTCATATATTGCTCCATTTGCCTTGATTTTGTGTTGTCTGAAGTCCTCTACATAGAGGTATCATCATTGTGTTCTTAATTGTTGAAATCAAGCAAGTTTAGTTATGAAATCAAGCAAGTTTAGCCGGAGAAGACGGTGGCGTTGGCCACCGTCTGGTCTCTAGATTGGATCTGAGTCGTCCGTCTCAATTTTCAAATCTAATCTCCTCCACACATTGTTATGACTTTTATTTAATGTCCATGTGTTTGCATTGACTTTGGAACACGTTGGACGCGCGCTTGTGGATGCTTGAATCTGCGAGCTCAATTAATGAACTCAGATCCAAGGGTTCACGCTTTTCCTTTTTTTAATTCTGATTTTAATTTCTATTTTATTTTTTTAATTCCATTTCATTTTCTAAAATCCATATCTCTTTCATTATTGGTCCAAAAATTCTGGGACCAATTGCATTATTTCTCTTTTAATTTCTAATTTCTAAAAATGATTTTTAATATTTTTTATTTTATCATTTGCTATTTTTTTAATAATTTTCTCTTTTCTGGTTATTTTTAATTCATTTTAAATAGTTTTTGATATTCAAAAAATACAAAAATATTTTCTCAACCTCTTTGAATGATGATAGATCCAAGAAAAATATTCTCATCAATTTATTAATTGATTTGAGATTTATTTGAGATTTTAGTTCAATTAGGTTATTTTTATTCATTTTTAATTGATTAAAAATAGTTTCTGACTTTTAAAAATGCTGAATTTTTTTGTCAAACTTTGTTTGCCCTTGTTGAACTTGGGATAATTCACTTGGACCTTTTCAAAGTTAATTTGAAGTGAGTTTGAAGTTTGACCTTCCTTTAATATTTTAATTCAAGTTTTATTTTAAATATTAAAATGCCAAAAATATTTTGTTTATTTCTTGACTTCCAATCTTCATCTTGCTTCTGTTTTCTATGGTTTGACCTTGATCTTCCCTATCTTTGGTCAACATTTGTTGATTGGTACATTCCATTTCATTTAATGCACTTTAATTCTTCATTTCTAATTCTTCCTCTTCTTCTTCTTCTTTTCTTTTTTGATCAATGAGTTAAAGGTTGATGGTTAGCATTGATTAGGGAAGTTTAATCTTCCTTGATTCAAATTTAATTCATCTTGATCAAATGATCAAGTGAATGACTTTGCATTAAGGATAGATTGTTTCTAAATCATGCAAATGACTTAAACCAATACAAGATCATTTCTCATCTTATTTTTGGCATGGCAAGTTATTGGAGTTTGATTCACTAATCAAGACCTCTAACTTGTGTTGTTGCCTACATTATTATTGACCGGCCTCAGATAGTTGTGAATTCTACATAAGTCCAATTACGATTGCTTAACATAGCGCTAAATTTGCCTTATGGCACACTAACTACTAACACTAACCATTAACCATTAACATTTACTTCTTGCACTTTACTTTTATGCAATTTACTATTCTTGTCCATATTATTCATTTGCTTTTCCCCCTTTGCTCATTTGAGCACATGTTTATGTTAATGCAATTTGCCTTTTGCTCACTTGAGCACATAATTGTGTATATATTATTGTGCTTGTGTTTTGTTTTGATTGTTGTGGATCAAATGCAAAGGAATGGACAAATGGACTTAGTTTCTAGGACTTTCCCTATGCAAATTGGAGTAAAACGACTTTAAATGGTGAAGATGGACTAGAAGGACCAAACCTCTAAACTCACTCTTGTCCATTCTTGATTTGCTTCATGTAACTTTTGATGTGTGTGCATTTGTGCTAGGGAATTCTTTGAGAGCTCAAATTGAAGAACCATTGCCATGTTCATCCAAAGTGAAAGATACAAGATACATTGGGAGATCTCCTAAGAAGCTTGTGTGATTGTGTTGTTTGATTGAGCTTACTATTATTTTGCTTGCATATTCCCAAGGATGGGAGCTACTTGGATCATCAATATGATCTCAAGAGAGGAACTCCATTTGTGGTCTTGTTTCTTATCCCTTATCTCTTGTATGATTAGGACCTTAGCCATTCTTCTTCTTCCCTCCACTCTAAATCAAGCCAAAGCTTTTGTGCAAAAATTTAACACTTCTTTTCAAACATTAGAAACCTAAGCCTTATGCTTTTGATTTTCAAACCTTCTTTTCATAACACTTATTTTGAATTGAACTTCTAAGTCAACTTTGACCATATTTTGAACTTCATTTGTAAATATAACTCATTCAAATACTTTTGTGGTTTCAATGGCCACTTTCTAATCAAAACTTTTCATAACCTTTGGGTATTAGGTTTGAGTTATCCTTGAGGTAGATGTAATACTCACCTATATCCTTAGTGATGGACAATGAGTCTTCCATGCTTATTATAGGGTTAACCCCTCACTAGCATGTTGAAGCTATCCTCACATGGTGGATTTGTGGTTTTAGGTTGAGTTTTCTCCCTTTCATAACAAAAGACCTTAAGGCTTTTGGACCAATCAATTCACCAACTCATTTTGAGATTTTTACCCCGAACTACGAGGTTTTGATCCTAATCTTTTTTAAGATGGTACGTAGGCAATGGGTTTATCCATCCAAACACAAAAATGTAAATAACTTGTATATTCTCTTCTCATCTCTTCAATCATGTTTTCACAAACAAATTTTCACAAAATACCAACTTTACAACAAATGTGAAAAGGGCTCCCTAGGAGTACCTAGGATGTTTTGGGTGCTTAAAATCTTCCCATTGCATAACCAACCCCCTTATCCCGATCTCTGACATTTTTACTAGTTTTTGATTCGATAAAACTTTTAGGTTTTTGTTCGCTTTCTAACCATTCCTTTGAATAAAGAGAAGTGCGGTGGCGACTCGACTTGTATGGTTTACCTTAGATTTAGTCAATATCTCTAATGGTAACAAATACCCCGCTACACCCCCTTTCTTTCCTCAGGGCCCAATACCAGTCTTTGTGGTTTTTTTATTAGTTAGAATTAATTAGGTTAGAATTAGGATTATTTGTTCAATTGGATGTTAAGATTAGATTAATTAGAGGATTAGGACCTGATTAGTACAATTAGGATTTTACATTTTGATTTACTTTAAGTTGAATAAAAAAATTGATTAGATTTTAATTAAGATCAAATCTTGTTTAGTTTAGTTAAAATTTTAGGGATTAATTAGAATTTTGGCCTAATTAATTTAGTTTTTCTAAATTAGAATAAATTTAGAATTAATTGGAATCTTATGTGTTTTAGTTTAATTAGATCTCTAAGACAATTGGGCATGGAAATTGTGTAGAATAGTCGTTAGAACTTGAGTTGTTTTTTGGTTTTAATTGTTGGTTCTAAGTGTTGGCAGCAATTTTGATAAAAGAAAGAGTGGTCACAAGATGTTGCATCTGAATTCTTAACATAAGATATCTATGTACCTGCTACAGTTTAAAAACATAATTATGCAGGATTGTTTCAGGATGTCATACACGATGTCATGACATCTGATATTATGTACCTGCTAGAAATTATAAATGGAATTATGCAGGATTGTTCCAGGATGTCAAACCCGATGTCATGACATCCTGTACACAGAACATTCAGGGTGAATGTTATGTGTTATGTGATAGCGCATTTAATGGCAATCTATGTATGATTGAAGATCTGATTTGCAGACGTATTCAATCATTGATTACAACCTGATTTACTTATTTTCCAAAGAGATCTAACCAGCTGTTATGAGAAGATTTAATTGGAAAATAGTTTTAGGGTTTTCAAGATGTCCAAGCCCAGCTGAATGCTTCTATAAATAGGACATGGAAAACCTGATTTGATACATAACCAATACAAAGCGAAATATTGAGAGAGAGAGCATGGGTTTGTGTCTTGTTTAGTCGTGAGACTTGTAAGCCATTCAATTCATCCATAGATGATTGAATTGGTCTGATTTGTGGGTTGTAATTTGTCACTCTAAGCTTGTAAGCAAGAGTGTGTGTCTACTTGATCAAAGTTGTTAAGCAAGATCAAGTGTGTGTCTACTTGATTGAAACTGCTAAGTAAAATCAAGTGTGTGTAATTGAAGAGTGTCTTCTTTTCATAAGGAATTGTTGTTTAAAATCACAGGTGTGATTGAGGGGGAGTGAGTGGGTTCTCATATCTAAGAGTGCTTTGGTAGAAATTGCACGGGTAGAGATTAGGTGAGAAAGACTGTAACTTGTTGAAGTGTACTGAGAGTCTTTGAACTGATTCTATTTAGTGGATTTCCTTTCTAGCTTGGTAGCCCCTAGACGTAGGTGAGTTGCACCGAACTAGGTTAACAATTTCTTGTGTCTCTTGCATTATTATTCTTTATCTTGATCCTGTTTGTGTTACTCAGATATTAGTGTCGTGACATTACCTTCGACATCTCATATCTGATACCAGAATTTCATTAATTATAATTTTGATTAGGATTTTATTTTTGTATTAATTGAATAATTGCTTGTGAAATGACTATTTTTCCCCTTAGGGGTTTATCTAGTTGTTTTAGCCATACAAATGCATGCTCCTTTAGGACTAATCTTTGACTTAGAATATTAGATAGTTTTAATGAAATATTTGATTAACATAGCACACTCCCTTAGGAATAGCTTGTGGATAATTCTAGATATTAGATTAGGCTAATCAACTTTTCGAGTCAATTCAAACCCTTCGATTCAAGTTGATCAAAAGAAATTTTGATCAACTAAATCCTTTCATCATGTATAATCCCATAGTCTATTCAAGTGATCAAAAGTCCCTTGATCACTTGATAGGACTATTCTTAGTGTTGTGGATCTCCAAGCTTCAAGTCCATACTTTCACGCAAGGCATCCTAGTCATATCAAGCAGCGAATTATACAAGATACGTAAAAGGTCAACACTTGGTAAATACGATTCAAATTATATGACATGAGCCTTAAGTAGTGAGAAATGATGAGACGGAGTTTCTGCTACCCTCGTCTAGAGCAAAATTTGCATACGGGGCTGTAGGCTCTAGCTATTCAAAGCATTTGCCATCATTCATAGACTTTACTCCAATGCAAATCTTCTTCACATAAAGCAACATCAACTCATGGAGCATCAATGAGGATTATTCTCCAACAACTTCTCAGTTATAAGAAGTATCATGCGCCATGAGGCTTAAGTAATGAGGAATGATGAGACGGAGTTTCTCCTACACTTGTCTAGAGTGATTTTGCATACGGGGCGTAGGCCCTAGCTATTCAAAGCATTTTCCCTCGTTCATCGACTTTAGTGTGATTCTTATCAAACAAATTCCAAGCATTCCTCGTATTCCATTATCAATCAATCACTTCTTTTGCCTCAATCATCTTGCTTCCAGCCCTAGTGGGCTAAACTACGAAAGCTCTAACTTTCTCATTGCACGAAGAGAATACATAGGCATGAGAATTTAGATACTTCACGAGATGCCCTATTTATTAACTCTTCATTCTTCACTCATCAAGCAATACCATCTTTTTGAGATCAAACAATATACTTTTCCCTTGGACTCCATGTACATCCTTTTAGGGTGATATAACGGCATTCCACCTTGTGAACCAATAGTTGCTTGGCTTGTACCCAAACATTTAATTCCTTCTTTTTTGGCTAAGACGCATGTTTACTCTTCGGTTCAGAGTTTATTCCTTCATGGATCCAAGATACCGTTCTCCTTTGATTTCAAATTGATTGTTCCCTAGCAAGTCATATATTATTCCTTGTACCCAACCATACTCTCTTTTGGGCCCCGTGTATACCCTTTTAGGACGACATAGCGTCGGTACACCTTGTGAATCAAGAGTTGTTTGGCTCGTACCAAAACATTGCATTCCTTCTTTTTGGATAAGATGTCTATTTACTCTTCGATTCAAAGTTCACTCTCCTTTGTGGATTCCCATGTTACCATTATGTTGGTCCAAGTTATACTTCTCATCACTTTCAATCCTCTCCTTTGTTCTCGTGGTTCCATAAACTACGAATGCTCATACATTCTCATTGCACAGTGAGAATATGTAGGCACGAGGATGTGAATCTTTGGCGAGCACATTCTTAATTATTCCTTCTGCCTTAGCCCACCATTCATATCTTTCATGATTCATCAGCTATCTTCAATCATGAACCATTCACCCCAGTAACATACTATTTCTTTGAAACCGAATACAATTTTCTTTGGAATTCTATATGTACCCTTTTAGGACGATATAGCGGCAATCTGCATTTGTACTTAGAGTTGTTTGGCTCGTACCCAAACATTTTATTCCTCCTTTTTTGTCTAAGACGCCGTTTCCATTTATGTTACACATTCCATTTCTCATATGGATTCCAATACACCTTTACCTTTGGTTTTAGATTACAACTCTTCAGTCACTGTTACCAAATCCCCCTTTTATGACTTTGGTCATCCTATTCTATTAATCTTCATGATGCATTCATATTCTACCTTCATTCCCTCTATGTGATACATTATTATCTTTGAGCCAAATACAATATCCCTTTGAGCTTCATCGTGTGTCATCTTGTGAACCAAGAGTTGTTTGTCTCGTACACAAACACTTAATTCTCCTTGTTTTCGGCTATATCATATAGTGGCAAAACGCTTCCGGCTAGCCCACATATTGGTCAATGCCAGTTTTACTCTTGGGTTCAGATTCTTCCCTTTGTTGGAGTTCAAATCATATAAATCTTTGGTTCAGACCATACCTTTATCACAACTTCTTTTCATCTCCTTCCACTAGTTCTATGAACTACAAAGCTTTGAATTCCTTATCTCACTATAAGGATACGTAGGCATGAGGGACCCAATCCTCACCGAGCTCTCTCTCTATTCTTTTCCTTTTCCCTTATTCTTTCGTGAGTAATCCTTAGATATAACACCCATTCAAACAAGAACAATCAAAATGGTTCCCGTGGAGTATCATGGATGTAAGGGGTGTTAATACCTTCCCTTTGCATAACCAACTTCCTTACCAAGTTATCTCTTTCCCTGGGGTTTTATTGATGTTTTCTCTTTCCTTCGGCAATAAATAAAGTTTGATGGCGACTCTGTTGTATCTTCGAGCGTGGGATGCGTTCGGGTATATTTCCGCTAGCTTCCACTAGCGACTCTGCTGGGGAAGCTCTGCTTCTTGGAGTACTTCCTAGTCGCTAAAAGAGGTCAAGCCTAAATTTGGTTGTTTTAGTTTGTTTTAGGTGTTTATCTTTATGCTTTGCTCGTTTTATATTATTCACCATTTACTTTATTATTATATTCTCCTATTCTGGATATTTGTATATGTTGTTGTTACGTTGGGGTGACGATATATGAAGAGAAGCTCTATACCCAAGCTTGAGTACAAACACATGATAGTAATGTGGCTAGAGTCGTGTTTAACCTCCTTGGAGTTATTATGCGATCATGGTTGACACGAGACGTCACACATAGAGTAGATCCTATTGGGAGCATCATTGTCCGACGAGTCAGTTGTCTAAGGCAATGGTATCTCAAAATGGGTCATTGACTCTAGGAACCTTTTAGGATCACCCTTTGTTGATAGTACATACCTATGAGGGGGATATTGGATTTTTACAAGAAACCAAGACCCTTCATACCTGTTTCTTGTGTATACGTTGGACCTTTGAACTTGCAACAAACAGAATATGCAATTTATCTAAAATACGCTAGAATTCTGATTATATGATACCTCATCATCATTGCATCATATGGCATCATTGCATCATAATATTTGTTTTTTCTTGTTACATTTTCAATTTTCAGGGACCCTCAGTTTGTCATTTGCAGTTGTCTACTCAGTTATGGAGAAGATCGACAAAAGGAACACATATCAGTACAAGTTAAGGGACTCTAAGTTTAATGAACTAAGGAATCTTGGTGACTTCTTGGTTGATTACCACAGGGTGGCCTTCAAAAAGGCATATGGTAATATGTTGAGGGTTCTGTCTACTAGGGAAGACGTAGGATTGATCTTCACTTTTGCAAAGTTCTATGATTGCATATTACATTGTTTCACATTTCAGGACTTTCTTCTAGCTCCCATGCTGGAAGAATTTGCTTACTTACTTCATCTACCGGTTAAGGATCAGGTGCCCTACATGAATGAAGGTAGTTCCCATATGAAGAAGGATTTGATTGATTCTAGCTTTCGGGTTAAGGGTAATCCCAAGGGTATTTCGTCCAATTTTTGTTCGAGAAATACACTTTATTTGCCAACAATGGAAGTTAGGATACCTTTTATGCTATCTTTTCCTTGCTTATCTATGGTCTAGTGCTATTTCCGAGTGTTGAAGGTTTGTCAAGGTCGCCATCACCATTTTTATCTCCTAGAATCCATTTCCTACATTACTAGCCGATGTTTTCTTCTCTTCGCATTGGAGAAACATGGAGAAGGGTGGGAATATTAACTGTTGCACTCCTCTATTCCACAAGTGGATCATGGCTCCCTTACCAAAGAGAGAACCATTTGCTGATAATGTTGGGGCATTGAAATGGTCACAGAGATTGATGTCCTTGGATGTCAAAGATGTTATTTGGTATAGTCGTGATTATATTGGGGTTGAACCTATATTTCATTGTGGGGATTTTCAAAATATCTCTCTTATTAGTACTAAGGGAGGGTTGATTAACTATAACCCTGTTCTCTCACTTTGTTAGTTAAAGTATCCATCGAGGGAAAAGCCTGAAGACCAACAACTGGAAGAACTACTTATAGATGAAGGGGTTGATAATCTTGATATGGTGAAGAAGGTACGTAGAGCCTGGGCTTAGATCCATCGTATTGGGAAGAAGTAATTGGGCAAGCACACATGCACCATGACAATATCATATTCAGCTTGGGTTAAGTCAAGAGTTAAGATGATTAAGTTGCCATACCCATGGGAACCTTCCATGAGTCTCAAAATTATCGAGCCACATGTTGCTACTATTTCTAATGTGGATCGTCTCAAAGAGACTATCAAAACATTGGAGAAGGAGAATGCCAACCTCCAGTTTAGTCTGGGAAAAGTCACATCAAAGAAGTATACTTTAAAGCTTAATCTCACTTAGAAGAGGGGGTGATTCATTAAAGTGGACACTGATATTCAGATCGAACAACATAAAAGAAGAAAAGTATGAGAGGTTTTGAAGGGAACTTGTGAGAACCTTGAAGCCAATAAGAAATAGTTAGCCGAAGACCAATACGACACATGTAAAATAGAGATTAATTACGAAGGCCAAATCAAGAATCTACAAGACCAGTTAGAGAAATGTCAGAAGGGGTTGAAGGAAGAGAAAAGATGTGTCATACAACTAGAAGTCACTCTTTCACAACACCAGAGCAATCTCTAAAAAATGTTTGAGGAGGTTCGAGAACTGAGAGGTCAAGCACACAAGAGTTTGGAAGATAGGAATTAGCTAAAGGAAAAAGCCACTCATTGGGAGAGTCATAGTCGTCACCTCCAGGTTCTCCCAGATCAAAAGGAGACGTTTCTTTGAGATCTTTTAAGTGGACCTAATCACACTCTATTGTACAACCTTGTCAACAAATGACCCTTTCTTCGGTAGGTGGGACACGATCCACTTCTGAAGCAAAGGAATGCAGCAAATGATAGTTACCTCTTTCTTCATGTTTCTCCAATGGAAGGAGAAGAATACATCAGCTAGTAAGATGGGAACTGGGTTCTGGGAGATGAATATGGTGATGAAGGTCTTGTTAACGAAGCCTTCAACATTCGGGAATAACACCAACCCATAGATGAGTAGTCCGAAGCTGGCGTAAAAGGCGTCCCAACTTCCGTTGTTGGCAAACACATTGGCGTTCTCGAATAAGAACTTAGACGGTAGGCCCTGTATGTTACCCTTGATTCGGATTGTGGGCTCAATTAAATCCTTCTTCATGCACAAGGCTTGAGCTATATCTGTGGAATCTAGGAAATTATCCTCGATCATGTAGGGAGCTTGACCTTTAACCGCTAACTGTAGCAGATGGGAAAACTCCTCTAGTGTGGGAGCTAGAAGGAAGTCTTGGAACATGAAGTAGTGTAGAGTGGGATTATAAAACTATGTGAATGTGAACATCAACCCTGAGTCTTCCATAATAGCCAAAAATCCTAAAAGGTTGCCATAGGCTTGCTTGAAGGCTATTCGGCAATCTTCAATCAGGAACTCGCTGAGCTTTCTCAATTCATCGACCTTAGAGTCTCTCAATTTATACTGATATGTTTTCCTTCGGTCTATCTTATCCATGATTGCACTAACAATAGTAACTGGCACAATAGGTCCCTGAAAAATGCAAATGTAACATGTAATGGTGTAATGATGTTATGCGATGCAAGGATGGTAGGGTATCATATAATCTGAATTCTGGCCTGCTCTGGATAGGCTGTATAATCTGTTTGTTGCAAGTTCAAAAGTTCGACGTATACACGAGAACACGGGTATGAAGGGTATTGGTTTCCTACAAGAAAAACCCATATTCCCCTCACAGGTATGTACTATCCTCAAAGGGTGGTCCTAAAAGGTCCCTAGAGTCAACGATACAATTTGGGATACCATTGTCTTGGACGAATGACTCGTCGGACAATGATGCTCCCTAAAGGATCTACTCTAGGTGTGACGTCTCTTGTCAACCATAATCGCAGAATAACTCCACAGAGGTCAAACACGACTCTAGTCAGGTTACTATCATGTGTGTGTACTCAAGCTCGGGTATAGAGCTTCTCTTTCATGTGTCACCAGTCCGACAACATCATACGCAAATACCCGAACATATCGCGCGCTCGAACATACAACAGAGTCGCCATCAAACTTTATTTATCCCTAAAGGAAAGGGAATACATCGATAAAACATGGGGGAAAGTGATATATTGGGTAAGGAAGTCGGTTATGCAAGGGGAAGGTATTATCACCCCAAACATCCATGGTACTCCATGGGAAGCATTTTGATTGTTCTCACTCGAATAGGTGTGATATCTAAGATTACTCGCAAAATAATGGGAAAAGGAAAGGAAATAGATAAAGTGCTCGGTGAGGATTGGGGCCCTCATGCCTACGTATCCTCATAGTGCAATGAGGAATTCAGAGCTCCGTAGTTCGAAGAACTAGAGGAGGGAGGTGAAAAGAGTTGTGATAAAGATATGGTTTGAACCAAGGAATTGTGTTTTTAACTCCAACAAGGGTGAAAAGATGAACCCAAGAGTAAAGTGGCTATTACTAAGACGTGGGCTAGCAGGCCACCGTTGTAGGGTAAATCCGAAAAGACGAAGAAATAGGTGTTTGGGCATGGTGCCAAACATCTCTTGGTTCACAAGGTGACGCAAGAAGAAGCACAAAGAGGTAGTGTATTTGGCTTAAAGGTAACAAGTATATCACATGGATTGAAGGAAGGTAGATTATGAAGGTATCACAGAGATGAACGGAATGAAGTGACCAAAGTCACCAAATTGAATATTTGGTGATAAGTAATTGAAGAAGTATGGTTTGAAACCGAAAGCTGAAAATGTATTGGAATCCATAAAAGAAATGAGATTCATACCATAGAGGGAAACAACTTTAACCGATGCGTGGACCTGTAGGCCGCCACTATAGGGAGTTTAGCCAAAAAAGAAGGAATTAAATGTTTGAGGTTGTAGCCCAAACAACTCTAGGTATAAAGGCGGACTACATTAGGTGTCCCAAAAGGATATATATATATGGAATTCCAAAGAAAGTGTATTTCGACGTCGAAGGAATAATATGTCACTGGGTGAACGATTTAGGATTGAAGGTAGATAATTAATAGTGAAAGATATGAATGGTGCCCTAAGGCGAAGGAGGAACAATTAGAAGTATGCTCGCCAAGGATTCGCATCCTCGTGCCTACGTATTCTCATTGTGCCATAAGAAAGTCAGAGCAATCATAGTCCGGAACCATGAGAATAGAGAGAAAGACATATAATGATGAATGGTATGCCTTGTACCAATAGAATGGTATCAAAAGGTATTTGTCTAAGCGACAGGGACTCACAAGACAAACCCAATTTCAGAGGTTAACTGCCATGAAGCAATGAGAGAGGTATTTATTTAAGCGAAGGGGGCTCACAAGACAAACACCAATTCAAGGAATGATGCAGTACTGTAGTATAAGGAATAGTGTAACTTGTTGGGGAAACAAATAGTTGAGATCAACGACGATTAGTATCTTGTATCCAAGAAGGAGATAGACGCTGAATCGAAGAGAGAGGTAGGCATTTACCAACACGTGGACTAGCAGGCCGCCACTATAGGGTAATGCCAAAAAGAAAGATTAAATTAAGTGTTTGGGCATATCCCCCAAACAACTCTCGATCGATGAGGTGGACGGTCATTAAGACGTCCTAAAAGGATAGACAAGGAGTCCAAGGAGAAGTATGATTGATCTCAAAAAGATGGTATTGATAGAATGAATGAAGAATGATTGATAGATAAATAAGGTAGCAATAAATAAGGTAGATTGATGAATAGGATAGCTCACGAAGAATCTGGATTCTCCAGCCTACGTATCCTTATAGTGCAATAAGGAAATCAGAGCTTTCATAGTTCATCCCACTAGGGCTGAAAATAAGATGATTGATGAGGTAAAAGAAGTAGAATTGATTTAAATGAAGGATGGATTATAAATATGGTAGCTTGAGAAGAAACTGGGTTCTGTTGACTACGTATTCTTATAGTGCTATAAGGAAATCAGAGCTTTCGTAGTTCAGCCCAATAGGGATGAAAACAAGATAATTGATGAGGCGAAAGAATATGATTGAATGAATGGAATTGAAATGATTAGAAATGGATAGAATGATGAATGAAGTAAGAGAGACTTGACAGTAGATTGATAGGAATCACACTAAAGTGTATGAATAAGGGAGAACGCTTTGAATATTTAGGGCATACGCCCCATACGCAAAGCCGCTTTAGAAAAGGATAGGAGAGACTCTGTCTCGTCATTCCCTATTACTTAAGGCTCTTTTCGTGTGATACTTCTCTTAACCTCCAAGTTGTTGGTGACGAATCTTCATGGTTGATCCTCGTGTAGATGTTGATCTTGTGTGGAGAAGACTTGGTAGTTTCATCGATTCGTATTGCACTGAAGTCTATGAATAAGGGCGAACGCTTTGAAAATTTGGGGAATACGCCCCATACGTAAAGTCGCTATAGACGAGGATAAGAGAGACTCTATCTCGTCATTCCCTATTACTTAAGGCTCATTTCGCACAATTTGAATCGTGTTTACCAAGTGTTGACCTTTGATTTATCTTGTATAATCTGCTGCTTGGTGTGACTGAGGATGCCTTAATTGAAGATCATGACTTGAGGCTTCGATCTCCACAACTTAGAATAAAACTCTTATTAAGTGACGAAGGGTCTTTTGGTCACTAAAATGAAACTGTGGGATTATACAAGTTCAAAGGATTTAATTGATCAAAATTTCTTTTGATCAATTTAATCATAAGACCTAATCTAGTGGTTAGAATTAATCACACTAACCTAAGGGATCATGTCATGATTGGTAAAAAAAAATCGATTAAAAGTACATGTTAAAATTCCTAAGGGAACATGTTATGGTTAAGATTCTAAGTTAAATTCTATTCCTAAAGGAGCATGTGATTTTATGAGTAAAATGTCCAAAATTACCCCAAAGGGTAAAAAGGTATTTTGACAATGTTTATCGAATCTAAAATTCTAATTTTGATCTAATTAATCTAAATTTAATTAATCAAATTTGTCTAATTAAAAAAACAAATGAAAACAAAAAACAAATAAAATAGGAGGGCCTTGGCAAAACGGAGGGTGCAGGCCTGGTTTGGATGTGTGTAGGAAAAAAAAGAGCAAAACCGAGTCCAAATGCATGGGCTTCAGTAGCCAAAGCCCAATGCTGAACAAGTCTTTTCAGCCAGGTGGTGCAGTAGAAAAATGAGAGTGAGAGGATATTGCATTGGGCTTGGAATGCGACAAGCCCAAAAAGAAATAAGCCCAAAGATTGTGGGTTGGTTTGGGACAAGCCAACAGAAATTTGAATATGCATTGCATCTTCTCCATGACAACTCAGACTGTCAGCGCCAGAGATCCACCACGGACCACCGCGCTGGAAATCACTTCCGACGGTGGTGGCTACCGGAAATGAAAAGCACAAACACATCCATATTCGTCTCTAACTCCTGAACAAGGATCTACTCTCCAAATTCTCTAATTTTTGTCCTAAATCCAATAATGAGACCAAATCCTCAAGAATCCCCAAAAATTTAGATCTATAATACTCCTCCATGAACAAAATGAAATGAACAAAAGGACCTACCTCTGAAGCTGAGAATTGCTCCGGCGAGTGTTGATCGGAGAAGATGAAGATGGAAAATCACTTGTAGAAGAAGGTAAGATATTGATTTTACTTCCATCGGATTAGCTTGCTTTCCAACTCTTCTTCTTCAAAAATACTATGGTGTTATGAGGTTGAGCTCACTCTTCTTGAAGCTTTAATGTGAAACTTCAATGGAGTTTTAGAAATTGAGATTTGGGTGTGAGAGGGAGAGGATTCAGAAAGAATGCAGATAAATGAAGGTGATGATTGCAAAAAGTGCAGAGAGTGTTGAGAGGTTCAAATGATGATGAAGATGAGAATTTATAGTGATTAGGCTTGGGATTAATGTAGCTTGGAGTTAGGCTTGGAGTTAGTCAAGTGAGGTCTGGAGTTAGTTGGGATGAACTCGGTGAGTTTAGGTAGTTAACTCACTGAGTTGGAAGTTATTTGGTTGGTTTAACTTAATGGAATATGTTCAAATGGTGGTTTATGATAGGCTAGTGCAGGTGCAAATTTGAATGAAATTAGGCTTGGATGTTGGCTAATAACATGCTATTTATTTGATTTAGATATGGGTGACTTGTAGTTGTAGGTTACCAAAGGTTATATTGTACAGGTTCAAGAGTTTGTGAATTTTGCTGCAGATTTATTGTGTTCAAAATGTGTATGGTTGAGGCTTGAAGAAGTACCGAACTTTGAAGTGTCGTCACATGCTCACGTTTTTTTCCCGATATTTATGCAGGTGTATACTTATCGTGAATCGCAAGTTTTGGCTATCTTCAGTGATGAGAGTTCAAGTTTCAATCCCAAAAGTTCCATCCTCAAAGCAGCTCAAAATTACTGCAAAACAAGCTATGAGTTGACTAGAAGATAGTCTTTCCCATGGTTAAGTCGACCTGGGAGTCGACCTGTCCGGACCCGCGGCGAAATGATTCAAAGGGAAACTGGACATGAGTTGATGCGAGGAGTGAATGAGTCAACTCAATCAATATTTCCCAGAATTGAGTCGACCTGTTCCGACCCGAAGGAATGTGGTTCAAAGAAAGAAGGAGAATGAGTCGACGCAAGGAGGGAATGATCAGCTCACTCAAGTTTCCCAGAATTGAGTCGACCTGTTCGGACCCGAGGGTTTTGTGCCGAGTAATGAGTCGACTCACAGAGTAAAAACACCCAAAAATGAGTTTTTTGCAATGTATTACACCTTTTTTTCACCTTTTTTTGTATATAATGAATATTTTAGGGACGAAAATGAATGGAATTAGCCAATTAGATGAAAATGATTTGACTCGTTACATGAACATGACCATAAACTCAAACCCGAGATCTACAACTGATACTTGGAAGTGAGAAACGTGAACCTATGGACCAAGCAATAGTGGTATGACAATAGGTGAATGAATGAAGGTGGATAAAAGTTATGAGACCAAGGACTCGGATTATGACCAATAGACTCGAGCACCAAGGGGACAAAATGGATGGACCAAGTACAGGATACTGAGTGCAACACACTAAGATCACCTGAGATTAGGGTTTTGGAGGCCTCGGGGCCTTGGTACAAGTCCAAACCAAGGATTTCCAGTTATTGCGCAAACAAACCAAAGCCCTGCAAGTCAAACACTTGAATTCCATGGTAATGCATGGTGATTATGCATGAGTTATTAATGTATGCGATTGAATCCTAGTCAGATGGTTAGATGGAGATGTGAAGGAAAGGGAGGGCAAATTTTGGGGCACAATAGCTATCCTTATTTAATCTTCTTGAACCTGAATATGGGAATTGCATACGCTTTTCATATATTCGAGGTGGAAGAGGATTAAATGCCGACGTATCCAAAATTTGCTCGAACGGGTGGTCATACTCTGGTTGAACAGGTCTTTGATGTATGTAAAGTATCATGGTGAAGAGTATGATATGTGTGGTGCATGATGTATGGTTTGTTTTCATGATGCGTGCATGTTTGTTTATTTGGTTAGATGTAGGTCATTTGTGGGGGATAAGGTTCTTTATTATGACGGGGACTCTGACTCGTCATCGAAGATTGGAAGGTGAAGGTCGTGAGAGATCCGGGTGTTAATGCTCCTGTCAAGGAACCCTCTACCTGCTGGAGAATATCGGGACACCGAAACCGACAGGACGGCCAAATGGATGTCACAGGTGTTCAAGCAAAACCATTTTTTGATCTACCAATCATCTTTTAAGTTCATTGGGATTTTACAAGAATGCATAGTGTTTCCCTTTAGTGTAGCTTTTATTATTCTCTAACATTTTAAGGCATTATGTGAATAAGATAAATCAGTTATTTTGCATACAAAATACGAAAGAAGAAAAAAGAAATACTTGATGGAAGAAACTGAATTTTATTGATCGTGAATAGAGTTGTACGTATGGTAAAGATGCAGACACCCTTGATGAGAGTGTTGCCCAAATTGAAAACATAAATCAAATGGCGATGGGAAAGATTTTGTATATTTTTTCCATTGATTACAACATTGGCCTTAGTCTACTATAGAATCCGGATTCCGAGACATTGCTTCGACCGACGATGATTGGATCGATCTTTGACCATCTGAAATCTAGCTTGTAGCGTAATGGGTGTCGCAACTGATGCGAAAAAAACAACCGGCAAGGAAAAGAAACAGAAGAGTCGCCACCGTTCGTTATTTATCCCAAAGGAGGGAAAGGAAATGATCGAAGAAAACCTGAAGAGAAGGAAAAGACAAGGTCTCGCAACCAAATCTAGGGTTCGGGAGTCGATTATGGGAAGGGAAGGTATTAGCACTCTTACGCATCCGTAGTACTCTATGGGATCCACTCTTGTTGTTCTAGTCTAAAGGTTATAGGTGTATCTAATGTACTATTTACTAAAAGAAGGTCAAAAGAAAATGACTCGCAAGGATGTCGCATCCACTGCCTACGTATCTCATCTGAACATGAGAATCAGAGTCTTCGTAGCTCGACTACCTATGGGTTAAAGAGAAGTGTGCTCGATAAGACATCGCATCTTATGCCTACGTATCTCATCTGGAATGAGAATCAAAGCAAAACGTAGTTCAGCTAACTACGGGAACGAGGGGTCTCGATTGCAACTAGGGCAAGAGAAAGGGAAGGTCTCGATAGCAACGAGGGCGAGAGAAAAGAATGGCAACAAGGGCGAAAGCAAATAAGGATTAGTTGTTAGTCGTCAGTCAAACTCGGCAAGACATTGCGTCTCGTGCCTACGTATCTCATCTAAACATGAGAATCAGAGTTATCGTAGTTCGACTAACTACGGGTTAAGGATTGCTATCTGAACATGGATTTACAAAAGAGGACACCAACTGTGTCAAAGGAAAGTGGGCAATGTGTTCAACGTCCTAGCAGTAGGTGTCGTAGCTCGCTGAATCGAGTCTTAGGCAGTTACCTCTTTGCAATAGAACAGACTGACATGCCACAAGATCGGAGACGCACGGAAGGTCTAAAAAGTGGGGAAGCTCTGCCCTAGAGTTGTCATGCAATGTGGACCTATGTGTTAGGATTTACAAATGGGAACATCTACCTAACGTTAGCATGCAAAGAATGAGAGGTATGAACATCTACCTAAGTGAACATCTACCCAATGTAAGACTATATGCCTCATACATCATACAAGTAGGCAACAGTTATCAATCAAATCAGATAATTCAACAAGTGTGTAATCAAACCAAGGAATCAAAGAATAAATTAATGGAGCATTAAACAATGCATGGGAGGTATGAACATGTTAAACAATCAAGAAATAATAAGCATGGATGGAAGAAACAAGTGTAATAGATAACAAATGAATCAGACAGATGAGAATATGCACAAGAGGGGTCCACTAAATAATTTAATCAGGAAATGAGGTAAGGATCAAATAAAATCAAGATACAAGGCCTCTAATACATGGCATATGAGATGAACAAGGGAGGATCAAAATATCTCTTTAATTGCCATAAGCAATCCATGAGTCAAACATCGATCATAAAGAAGTCAACTGAAAATTCAAGCCAACTTAAAAAAAATAAAAAAATAGAAAATTAATCAAGAAAATTATGAAAAATTAAACTAGGTAAGGTGGGGTCAGGACATCATCATCCCTCAAAAATATTTTAAACATAATGAAAATTAGTGCATGAGTTAATTGAAATAAAATAGAGGTCAAAACAAAAGTCAACCAACCAAACTAGGTCAAAAATAAATCCAAAATAAATTAAAAATGAGAAATAAATTCCAAGAAAAGGTCAGGTTGACCCTGGGACATTGGTCAATCTTCATCCCAAAAATCAAAAGCTAAAAATAATTTTAAGACATAAAAATAAAATCAAGAAACAATGTCTGTTAAAATGGACCATTTAGAATAAATAATTAAAATAAAATATTAACATTAATTAAATACGAAAATAAAAATTAAATAAAATTAAATAAGACATTAAGAAATATGAAAAATATTTTTGCACATTTTTATGAATAAAGAAAATATTTTAAAATAATTAAAATCACAACAGAAAAATAAATGTGAATTGAAAAAGAAAATGAAAATAAATGGATTGGTGTGGATGGGCCCTGAAAGGGAGGTGTGGAAAGCAGCTTGCGTAGGCCCATGGTCCAAGAAATTAAATTAGGGCGTCACAGGATTTAAATAACATTTTATTAAAAAAAACATGTAACATGGTTATCAATCGGTCAAGGTCACTTAAGTGACTAAAAGACAAAAAAAAACTAGACGGCCACGATTAAAACACAAGCCAAGGATCCAAGGGCTCATGAAGCGCCACATCATCATCTTCTTCATGGACAAACCCTAATGCCATGCCGCCACGAAAATACAGTGGATTTTCTCAAACTTCCACTCAAGAATACGACCACCATAAGGCATCAAATGACGTGAAATAAAATCCAAAACTCAAGTATGAAATGTGTAGATTATCATGGTAACTTGGTTTGAGTAAAATGATGGCTTAAACATGCAAAAATATTGACAATAAGATGTCAATATGGGCACGGGCATGACAAAAAATCACAACACAAATAAATATCAATAACACAAGCATATGATTGGCATGGCAATGATGATAACCATGGTAAGCAAGCATAAAAATAGCATGATGCAAGCATGATATATCAATGGATGGCTATGGAAAATGGACAAAAATGTTACCTAGTGGAAGCTTGATGAAAACAGATCTCTAATGCTCCTGCCTTGCCTTGCTCGAAAATTCACCAATGCCTTTTAGGTATAGGGTTTGCAGCTTTTAAATGTGGTGGATCCAATGTTTAATGGGCTTTGAAATAAGTGATGTCCATGAGAATAAAAGTGTGAAGTGAGGTGTATTAGGCATGGGCACATGAGGTTTCTGTTCTTTTGGGCCAAACTTAAGTGAATGGATATCCAATGCATGACCAAATGAGGTGACAAAAACATGACTTGGTTTGTGCAGCATGCAACATGGCTGGTTTGGCAGGCAAGAAAACATTCCAAGGTGGTGACTTTATGGCCATGTAACTTGATGATCAAACTACCAATTGGTGAAACAATGCAAACAGTAGAAAGACTTCATGGAGTATGTCATCTTTCATATTGAGCACAAGTTGAAATGATGAATGGAAGAAGGTGAAAAATGGCCCCAAAGTCATGTCACCACAACTGCAAAATGGTCGGGCCAGTTTGGCCTAAAATCTGCCTAGAAAATCAAGTCATGGTGCCCACTTTAGGTGAATGTATCTCTCAAATTATGGATCGAAATGAGATGACTCTAAAAGGATGTGAAAGAGGACAAGGTAAGGTACA
This sequence comes from Lathyrus oleraceus, assembly GCF_024323335.1. Classification (NCBI taxonomy): domain Eukaryota; kingdom Viridiplantae; phylum Streptophyta; class Magnoliopsida; order Fabales; family Fabaceae; genus Lathyrus; species Lathyrus oleraceus. The sequence continues at coordinate 398,490,358 of NC_066583.1, forward strand.
ATTGTTGTGAAGAAAACATTTTGAAATGATGCCTTGAAATGCAAGAAAACTGGCCAAGAAGTCTTGACATGCTTTGAAGATTTTGAGACTTAGAAATTTTTCTAAGTGTCCTAAGAATATGTCCCAGTTTGACTAAGCATAACTTTCTCAATTTTGATCCAAATGGAACAAACTTTATATCTCTAGAAAGCTTGAAACAAGAGGAACAACTTTAATGTTGGAGAAATTTTCAAATGGAGCTTTTATATTGATGGAAAATGGGCTTAAAGGGAGTGCAACAATCATGAAAACTTGCCCTAAATGGAAAGTCAACCATTTCTAAATCAAGTAACTTTTCCAATTCCTGATTAAATGATGAATCCATGATCCAACCTTGATCAAATTTCACATGTAGGATCCCCTAGGCATGGATTTTGAGAATCCACTCTCAAAATGTCAGGAGTTGACTTTTCTGGCCCCACAATTGACTTTTCCTAAACTATCTGATTCCGATTTCAGTGATCAATTGAAGCACTTCTGGCTCAAATAAAAAGATGATTTTTTGTATGCGGACCCTTGTGGACATATGGAGGGCCATGGAAAAGAGTTTCACCCAAGGAATCAGAAATAAACTGATTTTATACCAAACCCTAATTTTAGGGCAATAACATGGATCTTTATGAGATAATTGTGAGTCTTCCTAGGCCAAGATGCCTCTCTAATCATGACATGGATGAGCTCCTCTACTTCTAACCAAACATTGCCTGTTGCAGGTAGCCATGAAACCCTAATTTCCTGATTAAATCCAGATGAACACTCTGATAGCTCTGAATCCTTCATTGATGAACTGAGGACCATGATAAGACACTTGGAGCCCCCTGAGACCTTTGAGACTTGTATACTTAGAGAATTAACTCAAATCCTCAATCTTGCTTTGTGTGGTCTCCTTCTGTTAAGGAGTGATCAATCAAAACCTGATTCCCAAGTCACTAATGCAGTATGCAATGAGTATGACCTAGTATGATGCTAATGAAATGTAAATCATAATCCCATGCTTCCAGGAAAAGATGAAGGGTAAACTTTGGGGTATTACAATTGCCCATATTCAATCATATGGAGACCCGAAAGGAAGATAGCAACGGCTTTTGCACTTTCGAGGTATCAAGGGATTGAATACAATAAAAGCCCGAAAGTTTACACTAAAGTGAAATATGAAGTAATAATGCCTGTCAGGATCGGCAAAGAGGTGGTCTTGATCTGAGTATCAATAAAGAATCCGTCTGGTGCGGTAAGAGTCGGTCTGAACACCGAAAAAGAATGTTAGCTTGAGTACCAAAATAAATGGTAACATAGAAATAACCATGGTCTAAATGCCGCTTGTCAATCTGAATACTTGGAAATGACTTTGATCTGAGCATCGGAAGATATGAGGTTATCAAACATCGGTCTGAACACCGAGAAACTGGCCTGAATGCCACTTCGATATGAACATTGGAAAAATTGGCCTGAATGCCACTTCGGTCTGAATACCGGAAACTGGCCTGAATGCCACAAGTTGGGTCGACCTGAACGTCGGAAACTTCTTCGATCTGAACATCGGAAAATTTGCTTGAATGCCACTTCGGTCTGAATACCGGAAACTGGCCTGAATGCCACAAGTTGCGTCGACCTGAACGTCAAAAACTTCTTTGATCTGAACATCAGGAAACTGGCCTGAATGCCACTTCGGTCTGAATACCGGAAACTGGCCTGAGTGCCACTTCGGTCTGAATACCGGGAAAACTGGCTTGAATGCCACTTCGGTCTGAATACTGGAAATTGGCCTGAATGCCACAAGTTGCGTCAACCTGAACGTTGGAAACTTCTTCGATCTGAACATCGGAAAACTGACCTGAATGCCACTTCAGTCTGAATACCGGAATCTTTCATGCCTGTCAACATTGGCAGAAATAGGGAAAATGATAGTTGAGGCGGCGCGTGAGCCAACGACCCCTGCTGGGAATAATAAGTCCTGAACAAACTTCAGTCTGAGTACTGGAAACAAACTTCTGGCTTATCCCTTAGGATACCGAGAATGTTTTATGCTTTACATGCGTATGTTTGAATTTTTTAATGGCATAATGCTCCATGAGAATGGAAATGCTACGCGATTTGGGAGGATGCAATGCAATATGATTCTACATGCAGGGATGCGAAATGCCAGGTTAGAGAGAACGCCAAGTCGAGGAAAGGAATTCTGCTGGGGAAGTGATCACAAACTTCTGGACCCTAGCAATGTTGTTGGAAATACATAGCACATTGAACTCTGTGGGGAGATGACAAGCCACACGGTGTTCTTGCAATAGCAAAATACCGAGACTCTGACTGGGAGAGAATGGCACTGAAAGCTTGTTGTTGAGGAAAGCGACAGCGGTTCTGGCGACCATAATCTGCGAGAGAGACGACTCAGCAGGGGAAGCAAACACCGATACGGTACCGAGATTCTGCTTCAAGGAAAGAGACCATGGATCTAGCGTCGAGATCATCGATCTGGCATCGAACTCTGAGGAGCAGCCGCTTCTGCTGGGAAGATACAGTCTGGCACAGTCAACTTCGTTGGGGATATACAGTTTGGCACTGTCGACTCTACTGGGGAGTGTATAGTCTAAAACAAATGCTTGGGGATAGTACAATAGTGAGAGCCTGCTGGGGACTGAAGAACCCAATGCTAGGACCAACTTTGCAGGGATAAGATACCAAATACCAACTGTTGAGGAAAAACCTCCGTGATCATCTGTTGGGAACCTTAAGGAAATGCCCCGAGTGTACCTGTTCTGAATAGACGATCCAAAACACTTAAAATTTACAACAATTTTAAATGTTTATTAAGCATGTACCTGTAAAGCTCTTATGTTTCATGATGCAATGTTTATAAAAAATTCGGACGTCATTTTTGCAAACAAAATAGTAAAATGAAAATGAACACAGAGATATACTGAATAACATGATTTTATTGATTGAATGGCCTCTGAATAGGCATTTACATCAGGAAGCAATCCCTGGAAAGAGGTAATTACCCAAAAGATAAAAACAGAATATAATCTAATGGCAATGTGAAATGGATTTCTATCGGGTTCCAATCCTGCTATGACTCGCTCGTCTTCGAGATCCTTCAGATGATCAGCTTTCTGAAAAAGGTGATTGGACTGTTTCCTATCCTTCGAAAGTTTCCGATTATCGACGCGAGATGAGATTCATAACTACTCAGAACGCAGTCATTCGCTTAATCCCTAACTTTTGCCTGGATCGCCCTTTCGGGTTTTCAATCCACCGGGATACCCATTTTTGCCTAAGTTGCCTTTTCAGGTTTTCAACTTACCGGGTCTACAATCTTATCATTTTTAATCCCTAACTTTTTCCCGAACCTTTTTCATTTTCTTGGTTCGCCGGGATGCCCATTTTTTGCCTGGACTATCCTTTTTATTGTCCAACGGGTCTATTTTATGCGAAGTATTGTTTAACTGCGTCTGAGTTCACAGGGAAAGTGAAGTCTTCACCATCCATAATTGTAAGCATTAAGGCTCCACCATCAAAAATCTTGGTGACAATATATGGTCCATCATAATTAGGAGTTCACTTGCCCCTGTGATCTGTATGAGGAGGAAGGATCCTTTTCAACACCAAATCTCCAATTTGGAAGCATCGAGGACGCACTTTCTTATCAAAGGCTCTATTCATACGAATTTGATACAACTGCCCATGACAAATGACTGCCATTCGCTTCTCTTCGATAAGACTCAACTCACTGAACCTTGTTTGAATCCATTCAGCTTCGTCTAACTTGACATCCAGCAGGACTCTTAGAGAAGGAATCTCCACTTCAACAGGTAGGACTGCTTCCATACCATAGACAAGGGAGTAAGGGGTTGCTCCGGTCGATGTACGTACTGAAGTACGGTACCCATGCAAGGTGAAGGGTAGCATCTCATGCCAATCTCTGTACGTAACGACCATCTTCTACACAATCTTCTTTATGTTCTTATTTGTTGCCTCAACAGCACCGTTCATCTTAGGACGATAAGGGGAAGAATTGTGATGTTGAATGTTGAAGTTCTTGCACAACTCCTTCATCATTTTGTTATTGAGATTAGAACCATTATCCGTAATGATTCTTTCGGGAACCCCATAACGACAAATGATTTCTTTCTTAATGAATCGGGCAACCACATGTCTGGTGACCTTCGCAAATGACGCTGCTTCGACCCACTTGGTGAAATAGTTGATGGCAACAAGGATGAAGCGATGCCCATTAGAAGCAGTCAGCTCAATCTTTCCAATCATATCAATGCTCCACATAGCAAACGGCCACGGCGAAGACATCACATTCATAGGATTTGGCGGCACATGCATCTTATCAGCATAAATCTGGCATTTATGACACTTCCGAGCATATTTGAAACAATCATATTCCATGGTCATCCAGTAATAACCCGCTCTCAGCAATTTCTTAGCCATTGCATGTCCGCCGGCATGAGTACCGAAGGAGCCTTCATGAACTTCTTGCATTAACATGTTCGCTTCGTGTCTATCCACGCATCTGAGCAAAACCATGTCGAAGTCCCTCTTATACAACACATCGTCTTTGTTGAAGAAGAAATTGCCCGCCAATCTTCTCAAAGTCTTTCTATCATTGTTGGATGCCCCTGCAGGGTACTCTTGATTCTTCAGAAAGCACTTGATGTTGTGGTACCAGGGCTTGTCATCAACTACTAATTGAGCATCATACTTCATTGATCAAGAATCAAGTGGTTTCAAGTGTTCCTGTTTGCATAAAGCTTCAAGGCAAGTGTAGTGGAGTAGATCTGGAGCTGTAGAGCGCTTGAGATCGTGAATTCAAGAAGTTCCAATTCCAGGTGATGCAAATTTGATCCTCTCCTTTTGCTGTTTTCTTGTTATAGATGTGTAGATCTCCTTGAGTAGAGCTTGTGCATGTGTTTAGATTTTGATTTGGTTGAGAATTGGAGTTGTATGATGAACTGAAAGTTTTGATTATGAAAATGTTTTGCTTCGATCTGGAAAACCTAGAGAGAATTAGGATGAGATGATATGATATTTGGAATGTACATTCCAAGAGGATTTGAATGATGTATGCCTTGTCCATTTCTGGAATTTTGCACGGCGACGCCGCCGCCTGGTTCGTCGGAGAAGACGACCGGAGACTTTAGCTTCGGCGTCTGGTTTTGCTAGGGTTTATCCTACGTGTTTGCCATGTGGATGCTGAGTGTGTGCTTGTGTGTGAGTTTGAGTGGATACCATTGCATTGACCATGGCCACGCGTTATTTGACTGCTGAGTGTGCTGATGATGTGTTTTAATGAAACGCATCGTTTCATTTAGTTGAGTTGCCTTCCATGTGTACGCTGGCGTGTGAGAGTGATTGGTTAGGATGCGCTTGACCAAGCCGCGTGTGCCTTTGACTGCTGAGTGGCATGCTGAGGTGTATTAGTGAAACGTGGCGCTTTGAGGATTTGAATGTGAGCCGTTGATGCTTTGTGCGCGCCTTATCCAACGGATCTTGTTTTTTCTGGTTTATTCAAATTACTTTAATTTCCCTCCATTTCTTTTATTATTGCAATTGTTTTTGTTTGTTTTAGAAAATTCACAAAAACTTCAAAAATGATCCAACTGAACTCTAATTTTTTTTCCTAGTTTTGTATGAATGTCTAGGTTTTTATGGTATTAATTTCATGATTTGTTGATGTCTGGTTTTTGATTAGTGAATTTTTGAATCCATGTGGTACTAATTTGATATGTTGCATTCAATGCATTGTGAAATCCTTATCTTTGAGCCAATTAATCTGATTTTTTGAATGCTTAATATTCATACATGATGTCAGTTTTTTGTCACTGTTTTGGAATTTTTCTCATATGGTATCATTGTTTTTGACACATGGAGATAAATGTGATAATTTGTGTCACATTTTTGACATTGGATTGTTACATTTTTGTTCACCTATCATTTGAACTTTTCTGGATTTGATCTTTTGCACATTGCTTGTTCATGACATGAGAAACTTTCATAAAAAAATATCAAAGTCATTGCATGCGTTTCTGTTTTGATTTGAATTTTCTAAATTGGATGTTCACTTTGTGCATATTTTATGATCATTGCATAGCATAGGCCATTTGAGATATTTGCTTATTGAATTGATGCTAGTCCTTTTGAGGATATTTTGTGACATGTTTGAATGTGCATTATATGGAAGATTGAGTTCTGTTTTGATCATTTGGTTTGGTTTTAAACTTAGTCTTTGCACTAGTGTTTTGTGCATAAACTAACTGTGCTTTGTGTTTCAGGTTTGAACATTTAGCATTGATGGTTGATTTGTTCTCACTTTGTGAGATGCAAATGATTTGAATTCTAACTTTGTTTGTTTTGTAGGATTTTAAGTGATGTGCTTGAGCTCATGAGTTCATTTGAGTGCTTGAGCATTGTTCATTGAGTTGTGCAACTGTGAATGGATTCACTGTTTGTCTGTTGGTTTTCTGACTGAAATACTAACTGTTTAGCCTTTGTACAGGTACCTTAGTTGCTTGCTTTTAGCTCTTGCTTGAGCTTTGGATTATGGTTGATACACCACTTAGGTAGTTATCTTCTTACTTCATGTAGTCTGGAAGTCCTGTCACCTTTTTGGCAGGCATTTTGCTGGCAAGTCCTCCTTCAGAGGCTCTGTTTGTGTTTGTTTACAATTGTACCATAGACCTCCAAGATGAGGCATGTGTTACTTGATAAGACCTCCAAGAGTTGAGGCAATTGACGGATAAAAGGGATTAGTAACCAATCCCCCGTTATTCAGTGAGTCGTTCTTTATGCTCGCACTACCTGCTGATGCTTTTGAACATGTACCCAAGATCTTTGTCCAGTGTCTGTCAAGTGGAATAGGATCCCACTTTCTGGATCCCCACGCTTTCTTTGTCATGAGCTCACCCCGGCCAGGGTTAAGAGCATGAGGTCTCATCCTCATTTCCATTTTGATCAGCTTCACCCTAACTCTCAATGTTAGTGGTTAAGAGCTACAAATTACCCTTGTACAGTTTGGCTTGTTTGTCAAGGTTGACATGACCCCTCTTGACTAAAGCCCACCCATTGTTTGAGCCTTTTGTATGTATACAGTGTGTGATGATTATTTACTTGTGAACTTTTGATGTGTGTGCTCTTGAACTAGGAGTTTCCTTTTGAGCTTAATTGAAGGATCATTACCATGTTCATCCAAGTGGAAGTTACAAGATACATTGAGGATCTCTTATGAGACCTTGTTTGATTGCTTATGCTTTGTGCTTGCTTATTCCAAAGGATGGGAACCACTTGGATCATGTATATGATCTCAAGAGAGGAACTCCTAGTGTGGTTTCATTTCATAACCATCACCTTTTTGTTTTCTTTAGGACTTAACCCTTCTTATTTGCATCACCCTAACCCAAACCAAAACCTTTTTGTGCAAACATTTGACTTTGTTTTCAACATTAGAAACCTAAGCCTTATGCTTTTGATTTTCAAACTTTTTTTTCATAACACTCATTTTGAATTGAATCCTTAAGTCAACTTTGACCACTTTTGTATATACTTTTAATTGGTAAATATAACCCATTCAAAATTCTTTTGTGGTTTCAATGTCCACTTTCTTAATCAAATTTTTCATAACCTTTAGCTATTATGTTTGAGTTCTCTTTGTGGTAGATGTAATACTCACCTATATCCTTAGTGATGGACAATGAGTCTTCCATGCTTATTATAGGGTTAACCCCTCACTATCATGTCGAAGCTATCCTCACATGGTGGATTTGTGGTTTTAGGTTGAGTTTTCTCCCTTTGATAACAAAAGACCTTAAGGCTTTTGGACCAATCAATCCACTCATTTGTTTTTGAGATTTTTACCCCGAACTACGAGGTTTTGATCCTAATCTTTTATAAGAGGGTACGTAGGCAATGGGTTTATCCATCCAAACACAAAATGTAAATAACCTGTATATTCTTTTCTCATCTCTTCAATCATGTTTGCACAAATAAAATTTTCACAAAAACAATAACATTTGCAACAAGCGTGAGAAGGGCTCCCTAGGAGTACCTAGGATGTTTTGGGTGCCTAACACCTTCCCATTGCATAACCAACCCCCTTACCCAGATCTCTGTTTCTTTTACTAGTTTTGTTTGTAAAACTTTTAGGTTTTTGTTCGCTTTCTAACCATTCCTTTGGATAGATAGAAGTGTGGTGGCGACTCGACTTTGTATGATTTACCTTGGATTTAGTCAATATCTCCAATGGTAACGAATACACCGCTACAGAAAAGTGGCGACTCTGCTGGGGATCAGATCTCCTAGTGGGTTTTGCCAACTTTTCACACTTGTTGTATTATATTGTTTGTGACATATTTTTGTGCAATTTGGGATTACTGTATTGTGTGTAATGAGTGAATTGCTTGATATATTAATTGCTTGTGTGCTTGGTGATCTTTGTGAGATGAGTTCTATACCCGGACTCGAGTGCACTTAGGATAGGAGAATGGCATAGTCTCGTCGACTTGTGTGGAGTTATTCCTTAGCAAGTTGACTTGCGAGTCCATTCACTTGGTGGAGGTCATGTTGGGATCAATAATGTGACAAAAGTAAGTTGTGGTTAGACATTACTCTTTCCAATATAGACCTTAGAAGCCAAGGACCTTAGTTTACCAAACCCATCTTGGCCTATTTTTAGGATGTAGTGCGGAAGTCGTTCAAATGTAAGATTTGATACGATTGTTACGCGATACTACACTCATAAGAGTCTCTCTTGAGAATATTTTTGGAATACGAGTAGTCGTTTCTCCGATAATATTCGAAAGATGAGATGATGACTATGGGAACCTCTTGTAGAACATGTTTGACAGGTTTAAACCCTAGTACACTCCCTTTGGGTGGTTCTTAATCGAGACTCCATGCTCGTGACTTGCAACAAACCCTTGATTCATGGTTGATCCGTTCATATATCCTTAATATCAATGGAACTTGGGTGTTGATAAGGTGTAAACCATAATCCACCAAAATGGATGATTGATATTAAGGATGATATGATCCATCCCATGACCTCTATTTGGTGTGCTTTGCTTGATCCTTGAGTGTGATTGTTGCATTCATGCATTCATGCACTCATTCGCATCCATATCATCAATAATAAAAGAAATTTTCAAGGAACTTAAGGGGTTTATTTGCAAAATTTTCAGACATGGAAAGACAAAGAATTATTTTATGAGATATTTCCATATGTGATAAACAGTTAATATTTCCAAAATTTGCAAATAAAACCCTAGAGTTCCTTTGAAATAAAAACAAATCATATGCACAAGCATTGCATGCATCATATGCATAAGCAGGTTTGGTTCCCGGCTTCGAGTCCTGTGGTCTAACTCTGTGCTCTTCATTTATTTTGAAGACAAGCTGACTCACCGGTACTACACTAGAGCCAACTCTTCCAGACTCATGGATCATCTAGAGACCACAACATGGCTTTACACATATCCATGAACTGTAAAGACGACGCCATGTCCAATGTGCTGGTGGACACTGTGTCGTCCCTGAATGTATTGCCAAAGTCCACTCTTTCCAGACTGTCTTATCAAGGGCCTCCCATGAGGCAGAGTGGGGTAGTTGTGAAAGCTTTCAATGGGTCTCGAAAGACTGTGATTGGGGAAGTTGATCTCCCTATCAAGATTGGACCAAGTGATTTCCAAATTACGTTCCAGGTTATGGACATTCACCCATCGTACAACTGTCTCCTAGGCAGACCATGGATTCACGAGGCTGGTGCTGTGACATCTACCCTACACCAGAAGGTGAAATTTGTGAAAAATAAGAAACTGGTAGTGGTAGGGAGAGAAAAGGCTCTCCTGGTTAGCCACTTGTCTTCCTTCTCATACATAGATGATGAGGATGAAGTTGGAACTCCTTTCCAAGCTTTATCTATAGTTGAGCCTGTTGAGAAGATAACTCCTTCATTTGCTTCCTATAGAGATGCGAAATTGGCCATTGAGTGTGGTGCAATTGCTGGTCTAGGAAATATGATTGAGATGGAAGACAACAAGTCCCGGGCTGGCATAGGTTTTTCTTCTGGGGTTTTCAATGAGAAAGGATTGTTCAAGAGTGGAGGTTTCATCCACATGGTCAGGAGGAAGAAGTTGTTGTTATCTTGGAAGAGGATGCAGAGGATTCTGACAATTTTGTCATCCCTGGAGCGGTCTGCAACAATTGGGTCGCTGTGGATGTTCCTACAGTTGTCCACAAGTCAACGTAATGATCACTTTGTTTAAAAACCCTTCTCCCATGCCAAAAGGAGAAGTGATGACATTGTTGGTAACATAAATACAATGATTTTTTCATTCAATAAATTCATGTTAAATGTTTGTTTTTCCAATTATTTTCCCTTTTTGCATTTTTTGCATGAAATTGGTGATCACATAAAACCCTAAAAAATAGAATAAAATCAATCTTTTCATCTGCATAATGATTTGCCTTGTTTGATTTCTAAAAGCTTTTCATATCCAAAATCACTATGTAGGTTGATTTCTAAACCCATTGAACATAATGATCCAACACCATCTCTCAATTTTGAGTTCCCTGTATTTGAGGCAGAGGAAGATGATGTTGAAGAGAATCCTGACGAGATTACCCGTCTACTTGAGCATGAAAAGAAGATCATTCAGCCGCATCTTGAGAATCTGGAAACAGTCAACTTGGGGTCTGAGGATTGTATGCGAGAAGTGAAGATTGGGGCACTCCTGGAAGAATCTGTTAAGAAGGGGTTGATTGAATTGCTACGAGAATATGTCAATATCTTTGCTTGGTCGTATGAAGACATGCCAGGTCTAGATACATATATTGTGCAACATTTCCTACCCTTGAAGCCTGAGTGCGTGCCTGTGAAGCAGAAGCTCAGAAGAACTCATCCTGATATGGTAGTGAAAATCAAAGAGGAAGTTTAGAAGCAAATTGATGCGGGGTTTCTGGTGACTTCTACATATCCTCAATGGGTGGCCAATATTGTGCCCGTGCCTAAGAAAGATGGAAAAGTCCGGATGTGTGTGGGTTATAGAGATTTGAATAAAGCTAGTCCGAAAGATGATTTCCCTCTACCACATATTGATATGTTGGTAGACAATACAGCTAAATTCAAAGTCTTCTCATTTATGGATGGATTTTCCGTATATAATCAGATTAAGATGGCACCCGAGGATATGGAGAAGACAACATTCATCACACCTTGGGGAACATTCTGTTATCGAGTGATGCCCTTCGGTTTGAAGAACGCCGGAGCCACGTATCAACGAGCTATGACTACCTTGTTTTATGATATGATGCACAAGGAGATTGAGGTATATGTTGATGATATGATTGCTAAGTCGAGAACGGAAGTTGAACATGTAGAGCACCTGTTGAAGCTTTTTCAGCGTCTGAGGAAGTTCAAGCTTCGTCTGAATCCCAACAAGTGTACATTTGGAGTCCGTTCTGGCAAGTTATTGTGCTTTATTGTCAGTGGAAGAGGTATTGAGGTTGATCCTGTAAAGGTCAAAGCAATACAAGAGATGCCTGCGCCCAAAACTGAGAAGCAAGTCCGAGGTTTTCTTGGCCGCTTGAATTATATTTCCAGATTTATATCCCACATGACTGCCACATGTGCGCCAATATTCAAGCTCCTCCAGAAAGATCAGTCCCATGATTGGACCGAGGATTTCCAGAAAGCTTTCGACAGTATCAAAGAGTATCTGTCTGAACCTCCAATTCTGTCTCCGCCTATAGAAGGAAGACCTTTGATCATGTATCTGACAGTTCTTGAAGACTCGATGGGTTGTGTCCTTGGTCAGCAAGACGAATCAGGGAAGAAAGAGTATGCTATTTACTACCTAAGTAAGAAGTTCACTGATTGTGAGTCTCGATACTCGATGCTTGAGAAGACATGTTGTGCTTTGGCTTGGGCTGCTAAGCGTTTACGCCAGTATATGATAAATCATACAACTTGGTTGATATCCAGAATGGACCCAATCAAGTATATATTTGAGAAGCCTGCTTTAACCGGGAGGATTTCCCGTTGGTAGATGTTGTTATCTGAGTATGATATTGAGTATCGAGCTTAGAAGGCTATTAAAGGTAGTATCTTGGCTGACCACTTGGCACATCAGCCGATTGAGGATTATCAGTCAGTTCAGTACGACTTCCCAGATGAGGAGATTCTGTATTTGAAAATGAAAGATTGTGATGAGCCTACACTCGATGAAGGGCCAGAGCCTGGTTCTAGATGGAGTATGGTATTTGATGGCGCTGTAAATCAGTACGGAAATGGTATTGGGGCAGTAATCATTACTCCTTAGGGCACACATATTCCTTTTACAGCAAGGCTAACTTTCAAATGCACGAATAATATGGCTGAGTATGAGGCATGTATTATGGGATTTGAAGAATGCGTTGATTTAAGGATCAAGCATCTTGATGTATATGGTGATTTGGCCCACGTTGTCAATCAGATAAAGGGTGAATGGGAAACGAATCAGCCTGGCCTCATTCCCTATAGAGATTATGCAAGGAGGATTTCAACGTTCTTTACTAAGGTTGACTTCCATCATATTCCTCGAGATGATAATCGGATGGCGGATGCTCTTGCTACGCTTACTTCGATGATTGTGGTTAAATATTGGAATGAAGTTCTAAATATCACTGTGATGCACTTGGATAGACCAGCTCATGTATTTGCAGTTGAAGAAGTGAAAGATGATAAACCATGGTATTACGACATCAAGTGTTTCCTCCAGAATCAGGTTTATCCGCCTGGGGCATCTGTGAAGATTGTCAGGTAGTTTCTACCTCAATGGCGAAGTGCTTTACAAAAGAAATTTTGACATGGTTCTGCTCAGATGTGTGGATAGACACGAAGCAGACTTGTTGATGACTGAGGTCCACGAAGGTTCATTTGGTGCTCATTCCAATGGACATGCCATGGCTAGAAAGATGTTGAGAGCAGGCTACTATTGGCTGATAATGGAGTCTGACTGCTGCAAATATGTGAAGAAATGCCACAAGTGTCAAATTTATGCGGATAAGATTCATATTCCTCCGACACTTCTGAATGTGATTTCATCACCATGGCCTTTCTCCATGTGGGGAATTGACATGATTGGCATGATTGAGCCGAAAGCGTCCAATGGACACAAGTTTATTCTCGTAGCAATTGATTACTTCACTAAGTGGGTTGAAGCAGCGTCATATGCCAATGTGACCCGACCAGTGGTCGTGAAGTTTATCAAGAATCAACTCATATGCCGTTATGGTGTGCCAGATAAGATCATTACTGATAATGGATCTAACTTGAATAACAAGATGATGAAAGAGTTATGTAACGAGTTCAAGATTGCACACCATAAATCTTCTCCTTACAGACCCAAGATGAATGGGGCTGTTGAAGCTGCTAACAAGAATATCAAGAAGATTATCCAGAAGATGGTTGTTATGTACAAAGATTGGCATGAGATGTTGCCATTTGCTTTGCATGGATATCATACATCTGTCCGCACGTCAACAGGGGCAACCCCTTTCTCTCTTGTTTATGGCATGGAGGCCGTACTCCCAGTAGAGGTGGAGATCCCATCAATGAGAGTCTTGATGGAGGCCAAGTTGACTGATGCTGAATGGATTCAGAGTCGCTATGACCAGCTGAATTTGATTGAAGAAAAGAGATTGACTGCCATGTATCATGGTCAGTTGTATCAGCAGAGAATGAAGAAAGCTTTTGATAAGAAGGTCAAGCCTCGTGTGTTCCAAGAAGGTGACCTTGTGCTCAAAAAAGTCTTGTCTTTCGCGCCCGATTCCAGAGGCAAGTGGACTCCAAACTCTGAGGGTCCATATGTTGTTAAGAGAGCCTTTTCAGGCGGTGCTTTGATACTTACAACTATGGATGGGGAGGATTTCAATCGTCCTGTGAATTCAGATGCAGTCAAGAAATACTTCGCCTAAAAATAAAAACAGAATGGCTCGCTAAGTTGAAAACCCGAAAGGGCGGCTTAGGAAAAAATGAGCGTCTCGGTGGATTGAAAACCCGAAAGGGCGATCCAGGCAAAAGTTAGAGACATAAAAAATGAATATATGCATCCCGCTAGATTGAGTACCTCATCCTGGGGAAATCTAGGCAAAAATTAGGGATTTGGCAAGTAACTGCATCCTGACAAGACTGTGTTCTACAACTGTCATTCATCAGAGATTCTTGTTTATTCGTCGTCAACCAAAGCTTCGAATACATCGAATTCAGAATTGGTGGAGAAATGGTCATTATGTTCAATGTAGCCCTTTTCCAATATATATCACCAATTTCAAACTTGAAAAGATCTATGGAGTCTTGCCATTTGCAGACTACCATTCCATCAAATGAATTTGAGCCTTTATCCAATTATTTGCACTCTGATTTGTTTCTACTCAACAAATGTTTTGCATGTTTTAATTGAGAAAATATCATTGTTTTAAACAAACAAAATTTTCACAAATTGTTTTTAAACAAAGTGAACATTCACAATGACAAAAGGATACTTAAGGGATCCTCAGTGCTCTCCCAAGGGTGGCATGATTTCCAAACAGGGTAAGACATTTGTTCATATTCCTGGCATGACTGTATCTTCTTCTCCTAGAATATTGTTGTGGTTTATCTCCCGAGCAGAGTGCTTGTTGAGGTTATTCACCTCCCCTCTCTTCAACAGAGTAGTGGTCTTCCCTCCTCAGCAGAAGTGTCCTCTTTGGAAGGTTCGGTATTTGGTGGTTGATCCCCAGAATTCCTTCATTTCCTCAGATAGATCCCCAGCGGAGTTGTTGGTGTGATGGATCTTATCTATGATGATGTTATCCCCTACAGAGATATTGCTGTTTCCGGGTATCTCTGATCCCTAGCGGAGTTGTTAGTATAGTGGATTTTATCTGTGATGGTTTATCCCCGAGTGGTATGCTTGTTGAGATGTTCACCACTCTCCCCTTCAGCGGAAGAGCGTTTTTTTCTCCTCAGTAAGATTTGTATTTCCTTGGCGAGTTTGGTACTTGGTGTTGGATCACCAGATTCCCCTTATCTCCCTCAGATGGATTTCCCAGTAGAGTTGCTTTTGTGGCAGTTTCTGCCTGTGCAATGAACTTTGTTCCTCAGCTGAGACTGATGATTAATCCCTGCAGAAATATTGTTGTCTCTGATCCCCGGCAGATTGGATATTCTCCGGTGATCCTGGCTTTCTCTCTTGAGATGTAGTACCGGGTGGTTGATTCCTGGACCTGTTTGTGTTAGATATGTTTGTTTGTCAGCAGTCATCATACATAAACCACGCACATACATGGATAATTATAACATTCAGATATTCATGTTGCATTCTTTTCCATATATCGTTGTTTGTTGTCTCCTGCTATTTGGTGATATATATTTCTCAAGCAGATGTCGGTGTCTGATCCCTCAATATAGAGTCAGCCCCATAAGCAGAAAGTGTTTATCTTTCCTGCCATATTCCCCACTGAGTTATATCCTCGTGGACGACGGTTGTTTCCGTTTCCTCCCAACACATATATTGGGTTGGGTTCCCCTATTGAGTTATATCCTCATTAGGATGAGTCTTGATTCAGTTTGCCTTTTTTGTTTGATCCTAAATTGGCCTCTTGTGACTGTCTCTGGTGTTTCCCTGTGGTAAATGAATAATTGTTCAGTAACCAATGATTATTCACCTTATCCTCAGCGGAGTTTTTGGTTTTCTACTTTTATACCGGTAGTTGTAAATCCTACCTTCTTCCCCTAGCGGAGTTTGTGGTTTTCTACCCTTATACCGGTAGTTGTAAACCCTTTGTTCCTCCCCTTGCAGAGTTAACCCTTGTTGTTCGTCCTGGTTGATGACGGTTACTCTTCCGTGGTTTTCTACCTAGTATCCGGTAGATGTAATCCCCTCTTTGGTGATTATCATTATCCAATATTCGGTATTGATATTCCCTCCTTCTTTTGGATAATTGTTCTGATTAAGCAATTTTATCCCCATCGGGTCCTCTTTCATTTACCGTTTGCCGGTAATGTTTGTTGCTCCCTTGATCGGTCATCATTATATACCTAGTTTTGGTATCCCGATGCCTTTCTCCTTTCGGACGATTTATCCTTTATTAACCTAGTAACCGGTTGTGGATAATCTTCTATGCGAGTATATTATCTACGTTCTGACGGTAATAGATAATATATCTCATGCACTCTTTGGTCGAAGCCTTTTGGTCCTTCCCCAACTGAGTAAGATTCGTTCCCTGTTTTGGAATCGAATGTCCTTTTCCGTGGTTTTCTACCCAGTATCCGGTAGATGTAATCCCCTCTTTGACGTTTATCTTCATCCAATATTCGGTGTTGATATCCCCCCATTTGGTTGGATAATTGCTCTGATTACGCAATTTATTCCCAACGAGTCATCTCTTGTCTACCCTGTTGCTGTTGGTAACGATTGTTTCTCTCCTGAATTGGTCATCATTATATACCTAGTTTTGGTATCCCAATGCCTTTTCTCCCTCGGTTGATTTATCCTTTATTAACCCAGTAACCGGTTGTGGATAATCTTCCATGCGAGTATATTATCTACGTTTTGACGGCAATAGATAATATATCTCATGCACTCTTTGGTCGAAGCCTTTTGTCCTTCCCCATTTGTGTAAGATTCGTATTCCCTTTGCGGAATCGAATGTCCATCCTGTAATCGTGTCTGCTTTTTTCCCTCTTTTGGATGATGAGTGTCTTGGAAATATTCCCCAATTCACGCCTCGGGTGATTTATCCTTTATTAACCCAGTAACCGGTTGTGGATAATCTTCCATGCGAGTATATTATCTATGTTTTGACGGCAATAGATAATATATCTCATGCACTCTTTGGTCGAAGCCTTTTGTCCTTCACCATTCGAGTAAGATTCGTATTCCCTTTGCGGAATCGAATATCCATTCTATATTCGAGTTTGCTTTTAGCCCTCTTTTGGATGATGAGTGTCTTGGGAATATTCCCCAATTCACGCCTCGGTCGATTTATCCTTTATTAACCCAGTAACCAGTTGTGGATAATCTTCCATGCGAGTATATTATCTATGTTTTGACGGCAATAGATAATATATCTCATGCACTCTTTGGTCGAAGCCATCTGTCCTTTCCCATTCGAGTAAGATTCATATTCCCTTTGCGGAATCGAATGTCCATCCTATAATCGATTTCGCTTTTAGCCCTCTTTTTGGATGATGAGTGTTTTGGGAATATTCATCAATTCACGCTTTGGTTGGTCACCTATTATATGCCCAGTAATCGGTATCCCTGGTGTTCCTTCCTTCTGCTCCCTATTATGACCTTGGTCCCCTGTGGAGTCAGATTTTCCTGAGTTGAGATATACCGTTTTAGGTCTTCCTCAGATGAGTTGGTTGATTGATATCTCTCACCCTTATACCGGTCTTAGATATTCATTCTTCCTGAGCTTGTTGTTCTCTCACCCTTATACCGGTGATCAGATCACATGTCTCATTGAGCTTGTTACCCAGTAACCGGTAACACCTCATTCCGCTGCTTCTCCAGGAGAGTCTTTTTTAAGACATCCCCAGCGAAGTCCCTTAGTGGATTGTCTTTTGTCCGAATTTTTTATCTGAAGTATCCATTGCGGATAGTTTTGCTGTGTGGGCGTATTCCCCAATACATGCATTTTCCCCGGCAGGGATATTTTGTTCAAATCTTTCCCCAGCCTGAGTCCGGATTTTTATCCGAAGTATCCATTGCGGATAGTTTTGCTGTATTGGCATATTCCCCAATACATGCATCTTTGAGTCAGTTCGAGTCTTTCCAATGGATTTACTCCCTTTGGAAACTCTTTTCCCCAGTTTCAAGTCGTGACTTGCTCACGCAATTTTATCTCCTTTTCTATCCCCATGAGAGTCCCCGGTAGAGTCTCTATCCCTATTGAGTGCGTTACTCCAGTGGATTGTCAAATTCTCCCGACGTCTTTTCTTCTTTATGGACACATATCCCCACAGAGTTTGTTTGTTTTGCATACATACATTTGCATCATGAGGTCTCTTAGGGACCAAAATTTGTCTCTTTGGTATTATTTAAGCCCATCCTACCTCGTCGAGACGAAGATTTTAACCTTCACTTCTCCGGCTAGAATGACCTTAAATAGGGGCATCTGTAAGACCCCAATTTTGTCCCTAAGAAGCCTCATGGCATCATAGCATTGCATTGCATAGCCTCAAGGATCATTTTGCATCTTGGCTCCCTTTCCCTTTGGGTAGGGATCTCTTATGAGTGGTTTGAGATCACCAAGCATGCTTGAATTGTATATCATTGCTTTTCTCATTTTTGTTTACTAACCAAAAGCACAAAATATTGTCACTAACATCTTTTGTTGTAGCTTAAGCAATTACCAGGTCAAGAGCTTCAAGAAGATCCTTTGTGCAAGAGATTAGGTATTTTCTTGGGATGAGGACCACATGATCATTATAAGGAGCTTACATGAGCTAGGGTTTCATTTTGAAGCAATTTCCCCAAGTGGTAGAGGCTCAAGTTCATCAATACATTTCAAGGTCATCTGAGGACCAAAAAGTCAACTATGCAGTCAACTGAGGGCTATGAGGTGTGGAAATGAGTTGAGACACCTCAATCATGTTCAAACAAGGTCTATTTTTCATTCTAAACATCCATCTTGAAGATTCAAAGGTCATGGCAAAAGTTACTAAAAATGGAAAATGACCTGTAATTCAAAGTTTCCAAATTTGGCAAGTTTTTGGTTCACATTCAACTTGACATGTCAATGTCAAAGAAGTTTCAAATGGATTTTTCGTGAACATGAAAGTTGTAGATCTTTGTCTTCCCTTTCCAAAAAGTCCTAATTCATGTCCATATGATGATTGGTTGAGAAGTTATGGTCATTTGATCACAAGGTGTGCATGGAAATTCAAAATGGCCTAACTTTTGATACAAAGCTCCAAATTGATTCATTCTTTTTGCAAAATGCTCCTCATGTTCAAGGCATAACAAATTGACCTCATTTGGCTCAATTATGCAAAGGAATCATGGCTTGTGTTCTCACTATTTCACACATGTGCATTTTGAAGAAAATTTTCATGATTCATTTTTGGCTTAAGGTGCAAGCAAACCAACACTTCAAGCATGACCATTGGATGATTTTGAGAGAATTACAAGCTTAACATGGGACTGTACACGTGTGTTTTGGCCATGCTAGCTCATTTTGCATTTTTGCATATTGCTTCATAACTCCTTAATCATGATTAGCATTTGGCTTAAGTGATTAGTAGCATCATTAGCATGTAGTATATAAGCTCAAACCCTAGTCATAACTGCATAATAGAAGCATTTTCAGATCTGAAATTTGACACTCCCTCCAATTTTCTCTCAGTTCGAATTTCATTTTTCTTCACACAAACAACAAAAATTATTGCATATTCTTGATCATCATACTTCATTGATCAAGAATCATCATCTGTTTGTTGCAATTGAGCCAGAATTTGAGTCGTTCATGTACATGAGCATGGCGATGGAATTTTAAAATTGAAGAAGAATCAAGTGGTTTCAAGTGTTCCTATTTGCATAAAGCTTCAAGGCAAGTGTAGTGGAGTAGATCTGGAGCTGTACAGCGCTTGAGATCGTGAATTCAAGAAGTTCCAATTCCAGGTGATGCAAATTCGATCCTCTCCTTTTGTTGTTCTCTTGTTATAGATGTGTAGATCTCCTTGAGTAGAGCTTGTGCATGTGTTTAGATTTTGATTTGGTTGAGAATTGGAGTTGTATGATGAACTGAAAGTTTTGATTATAAAAATGTTTTGCTTCGATCTGGAAAACCTAGAGAGAATTAGGATGAGATGATATGATATTTAGAATGTACATTGCAAGAGGATTCGAATGATGTATTCCTGGTTCGTCGGAGAAGACGACCGGAGACAGTAGCTCCGGCGTCTGGTTTTGCTAGGGTTTATCCTACGTGTTTGCCATGTGGATGCTGAGTGTGTGCTCGCGTGTGAGTTTGAGTGGATACCATTGCATTGACCATGGCCACGCGTTATTTGACTGCTAAGTGTGCTAATGATGTGTTTTAATGAAACGCATCGTTTGATTTAGTTGAGTTCCCTTCCATGTGTACGCTGGCATGTGAGAGTGATTGGTTAGGATGCGCTTGACCAAGCCGCGTGTG
The DNA here is from genome assembly GCF_024323335.1 of Lathyrus oleraceus. Classification (NCBI taxonomy): domain Eukaryota; kingdom Viridiplantae; phylum Streptophyta; class Magnoliopsida; order Fabales; family Fabaceae; genus Lathyrus; species Lathyrus oleraceus. The sequence goes on from NC_066583.1 coordinate 398,510,557, forward strand.
CCTTTGACTGCTGAGTGGCATGCTGAGGTGTATTAGTGAAACGGTGCGCTTTGAGGATTTGAATGTGAGCCGTTGATGCTTTGTGCGCGCCTTATCCAACGGATCTTGTTTTTTCTGGTTTATTCAAATTAATTTCATTTCCCTCCATTTCTTGTATTATTGCAATTGTTTTTGTTTGTTTTAGAAAATTCACAATAAATTCAAAAATGATCCAAATGAACTCTAATTTTTTTCCTAGTTTTGTATGAATGTCTAGTTTTTTATGGTATTAATTTCATGATTTGTTGATGTCTGGTTTTTGATGTGTGAATTTTTGAATCCATGTGGTACTAATTTGATATGTTGCATTCAATGCATTGTGAAATCCTTATCTTTGAGCCAATTGATCTGATTTTTTGCATGCTTAATATTCATACATGATGTTACATTTTTGTTCACCTATCATTTGAACTTTTCTGGAATTGATCTTTTGCACATTGCTTGTTCATGACATGAGAAACGTGCATAAAAAATATCAAAGTCATTGCATGCATTTCTGTTTTGATTTGAATTTTCTAAATTGGAAGTTCACTTTGTGCACATTTTGTGATCATTGCATAGCATAGGCCATTTGAGATATTTGCTTATTGAGTTGATGTTGGTCCTTTTGAGGACATTTTGTGACATGTTTGAGTGTGCATTATGTGGAAGATTGAGTTATGTTTTGATTATTTGGTTTGGTTTTGAACTTAGTCTTTGTACTAGTGTTTTGTGCATAAACTAACTGTGCTTTGTGTTTCAGGTTTGAACATTTAGCATTGATGGTTGATTTGTTCTCACTTTGTGAGATGCAAATGATTTGAATTCTAACTTTTGTTTGTGTTGTAGGATTTTAAGTGATGTGCTTGAGCTCATGAGTTCATTTGAGTTCTTGAGCATTGTTCATTAAGTTGTGCAACTGTGAATGGATTCACTGTTTTTCTGTTGGTTTTCTGACTGAAATACTAATTGTTTAGTCTTTATACAGGTACCTTAGTTGCTTGCTTTTAGCTCTTTCTTGAGCTTTGGATTGTGGTTGATACACCACTTAGGTAGTTATCTTCTTACTTCATGTAGTCTGGAAGTCCTGTCACCTTTTTGGCAGGCATTTTGCTGGCAAGTCCTCCTTCAGAGGCTCTGTTTGTGTTTTTTTTACAATTGTGCCAAAGACCTCCAAGATGAGGCATGTGTTACTTAATAAGACCTCTAAGAGTTGAGGCAATTGACGGATAAAAGGGATTAGTAGCCAATCCCCCGTTATTCAGTGAGTCGTTCTTTATGCTCGCACTACGTGTTGATGCTTTTGAACATGTACCCAAGATCTTTGTCCAGTGTCTGTCAAGTGGAATAGGATCCCACTTTCTGGATCCCCACGCTTTCTTTGTCATGAGCTCATCCCGGCCAGGGTTAAGAGCATGAGGTCTCATCCTCATTTCCATTTTGATCAGCTTCACCCTAACTCTCAATGTTAGTGGTTAAGAGCTACAGATTACCCTTGTACAGTTTGGCTTGTTTGTCGAGGTTGACATGACCCCTCTTGACTAAAGCCCACCCATTGTTTGAGCCTTTTGTATGTATATAGTGTGTGATGATTATTTACTTGTGAACTTTTGATGTGTGTGCTCTTGAACTACAAGTTTCCTTTTGAGCTTAATTGAAGGATCATTACCAAGTTCATCCAAGTGGAAGTTACAAGATACATTGAGGATCTCTTATGAGACCTTGTTTGATTACTTATGCTTTATGCTTGCTTATTCCAAAGGATGGGAACCACTTGGATCATCTATATGATCTCAAGAGAGGAACTCCTAGTGTGGTTTCATTTTATAACCATCCCCTTTTTGTTTTCTTTAGGACTTAACCCTTCTTCTTTTCTTCACCCTAACCCAAACCAAAACCTTTTTGTGCAAACATTTGACTTTGTTTTCAACATTAGAAACCTAAGCCTTATGCTTTTGATTTTCAAACTTTTTTTTCATAACACTCATTTTGAATATAATCCTTAAGTCAACTTTGACCACTTTTGTATATACTTTTAATTGGTAAATATAACCCATTCAAAATTCTTTTGTGGTTTCAATGTCCACTTTCTTAATCAAATTTTTCATAACCTTTAGCTATTAGGTTTGAGTTATCTTTGTGGTAGATGTAATACTCACCTATATCCTTAGTGATGGACAATGAGTCTTCCATGCTTATTATAGGGTTAACCCCTCACTAGCATGTCGAAGTTATCCTCACATGGTGGATTTGTGGTTTTAGGTTGAGTTTTCTCCCTTTGATAACAAAAGACCTTAAGGCTTTTGGACCAATCAATCCACTCATTTGTTTTTGAGATTTTTACCCCGAACTACGAGGTTTTGATCCTAATCTTTTATAAGAGGGTACGTAGGTAATGGGTTTATCCATCCAAACACAAAATGTAAATAACTTGTATATTCTTTTCTCATCTCTGCAATCATGTTTGCACAAATAAAATTTTCACAAAAACAATAACCTTTGCAACAAGCCTGAGAAGGGCTCCCTAGGAGTACCTAGGATGTTTTGGGTGCCTAACACCTTCCCATTGCATAACCAACCCCCTTACCCAGATCTCTGTTTCTTTTACTAGTTTTGTTTGTAAAACTTTTAGGTTTTTGTTCGCTTTCTAACCATTCCTTTGGATAAATAGAAGTGCGGTGGCGACTCGACTTTGTATGATTTACCTTGGATTTAGTCAATATCTCTAATGATAACGAATACACCGCTACAGGAAGGTATTAGCACCCCTACGCATCCGTAGTACTCTACGGGATCCACTCTTGTTGTTCTAGTCTAAAGGGTGTAGGTGTATCTAATGTACTATTTACTAAAAGAAGGTCAAAAGAAAATGACTCGCAAGGATGTCGCATCCACTGCCTACGTATCTCATTTGAACATGAGAATCAGAGTCTTCGTAGCTCGGCTACCTATGGGTTAAAGAGAAGTGTGCTCGATAAGACATCGCATCGTATGCCTACGTATCTCATCTGGAATGAGAATCAGAGCAAAACGTAGTTCAACTAACTACGGGAACAAGGGGTCTCGATTGCAACTAGGGCAAGAGAAAGGGAAGGTCTGGATCGCAACGAGGGCGAGAGAAAAGAATCACAACAAGGGTGAAAGAAAACAAGGATTAGTTGTTAGTCGTCAGTAAAACTCGGTAAGACCTCGCGTCTCGTGTCTACGTATCTCATCTGAACATGAGAATCAAAGTTGTCGTAGTTCGACTAACTACGGGTTAAGGATTTCTATCTGAACATGGACTTACAAAAGAGGACACCAGCTGTGTCAAAGGAAAGTGGGCAATGTGTTCAATGTCCTAGAAGTAGGTGTCGCAGCTCGCTCAATCGAGTCTTAGGCAGTTACCTCTTTGCAATAGAACAAACTGACATGCCACAAGATCGGAGACGCATGGAAGGTCTAAAAAGTGGGGAAGCTCTTCCCTAGAGTTGTCATGCAATGTGGACCTATGTGTTAGGATTTACAAATGGGAACATCTACCTAATGTTAGCATGAAAATAATGAGGGAATTCTACCTATGTTATCATGCAAAGGGTTCTACCTAATGGGTGCTACCTAAACGGAATGAGAGTCGACGGATGGAGCAAGGAGAGGAACCAAGGATAAGGGTAGATGGTGATGCCTGAGGCAATCGACTTACAGGTAGATGGCGATGCATGAAGCAATCAACTTACATGAGAAATGGAGATGCATGAAGCAATCAACTTACAAAAGGATTGATGAATACGTGCTGGTTCCGTTAAGTTTTGAAATGATTATCGGATGTTGGTTTTAATTCTTATATTAACAGATGAATAAAGAATGAAAGAATAAATATTATACACTTTATGGGATAGGGGTACATTTGTTATGAATGGGGATGGTTCATGGCAACCAAACAATAAGACTATATGCCTCATACATCATACAAGTAGGCAACAGTTATCAATTAAATCAGATAATTAAACAGGTGTGTAATCAAACCAAGGAATCAAAGAATGAAATAATGGAGCATTAAACAATGCATGGGAGGTATGAACATGTTAAACAATCAAGAAATAATAAGCATGGATGGAAGATACAAGTGTAACAGATAACAAATGAATCAGACAGATGAGAATATGCACAAGAGGGGTCCACTGAGTAATTTAATCAGGAAATGAGGTAAGGATCAAATAAAATCAAGATACAAGGCCTTTAATACATGGCATATGAAATGAACAAGGGAGTATCAAAAGATCTCTTCAATTTCCATAAGCAATCCCTGAGTCAAACATCGATCATAAAGAAATCAACTGAAAATTCAAGCCAAATTAAAAAATATAAAATAAATAGCAAATTAATCAAGAAAATTATGAAAAATTAAACTAGGTAAGGTGGGGTCAGGACATTATCATCCCCCAAAAAGATTTTAAAAATAGTGAAAATTAGTGCATGAGTTAATTGAAATAAAACAGAGGTCAAAACAAAAGTCAACCAACCAAACTAGGTCAAAAATAAATCCAAAATAAATTAAAAATGGGAAATAAAATTCCAAGAAAAGGTCAGGTTGACCATGGGACATTGGTCAACCTTCATCCCAAAAATCAAAAGCTAAAAATAATTTTAAGACATAAAAATAAAATCAAGAAAAAATGTCTGTTAAAATGGACCATTTAGAATAAATAATTAAAATAAAATATTAAAATTAATTAAATACGAAAATAAAAATTAAATAAAATTAAATAAGACATTCAAAAATACGAAAAAAAAATTTGGACATTTTTATGCATAAAGAAAATATTTTAAAATAATTAAAATCACAACAGAAAAATAAATGTGAATTGAAAAAGAAAATGAAAATAAATGGATTGGTATTGATGGGCCCTGAAAGGGAGGTGCGGAAAGCAGCTTACGTAGGCCCCATGGTCCAAGAAATTATATTAGGGCGTGACAGGATTTAAATAACATTTTATTAAAAAAAACATGTAACATGGTTATCAATCGATCAAGGTCACTTACGTGACTAAAAGACAAAAAAATGTTGGACGGCCACGATTAAAACACAAGCCAAGGATCCAAGGGCTCATGAAGCGCCACATCATTGTCTTCTTCATGGATAAACCCTAATGCCATGCAGCCACGAAAATACAGTGGATTTTCTCAAACATCCACTCAAGAATACGACCACCATAAGGCATCAAATGACGTGAAATAAAATCCAAAACTCAAGTATGAAATGTGTAGATTATCATGGTAACTTGGTTTGAGTAAAATGATGGCTTAAACCTGGAGAAATATTGACAATAAGATGTCAATATGGGCACGGGCATGACAAAAAATCACAACACAAATAAATATCAATAACACAAGCATATGATTGGCACGGCAATGATGATGAGCATGGTAAGCAAGCATAAAAATAACATGGTGCAAGTATGATATATCAATGGATGGCTATGGAAAATGGACAAAAATGTTACCTAGTGGAAGCTTGATGAAAACCGATCTCTAATGCTCCTGCCTTGCCTTGCTCGAAAATTCACCAATGCCTTTTAGGTTTAGGGTTTGCAGCTTTTAAATGTGGTGGATCCAATGTTTAATGGGCTTTGAAATAAGTGATGTCCATGAGATTAAAAGTGTGAAGTGAGGTGTATTAGGCATGGGCCCATGAGGTTTGTGTTATTTTGGGCCAAACTTACGTGAATGGATATCCAATGCATGGCCAAATGAGGTGAAAAAAACGTGACTTGGTTTGTGCAGCATGCAACATGGCTGGTTTGGCAAGCAAGAAAACATTCCAAGGTGGTGACTTTATGGCCATGTAACTTGATGATCAAGCTACCAATTGGTGAGACAATGCAAACAGTAGAAAGACCTCATGGAGTATGTCATCTTTCATGTTGAGCACAAGTTGAAATGATGAATAGAAGAAGGTGAAAAATGGCCCCAAAGTCATGTCACCACAATTGAAAAATGGTTGGGCCAGTTTGGCCTAAAATCTGCCTAGAAAATCAAATCATGGTGCCCACTTTAGGTGAATGTATCTCTCAAATTATGGATCCAAATGAGATGATTCCAAAAGTATGTGAAAGAGGACATGGCAAGGTACAATTGTTGTGAAGAAAACATTTTCAAATGATGTCTTGAAATGCAAGAAAACTGGCCAAGAAGTCTTGACAAGCTTTGAAGATTTTGAGACTTAGAAATTTTTCTAAGTGTCCTAAGAATATGTCCCAATTTGACTAAGCATAACTTTCTCAATTTTGATCCAAATGGAGCAAACTTTATATCTCTAGAAAGCTTGGAACAAGAGGAACGACTTTCATGTTTGAGAAATTTTCAAATGGAGATTTTATCTTGATGGAAAATGGGCTTAAAGTGAGTGCAACAATCATGAAAACTTGCCCTAAATGGAAAGTCAACCATTTCCAAATCAACTAACTTTTCCAATTCCTGATTAAATGATGAATGCATGACGCAACCTTGATCAAATTTCACATGTAGGATCCCCTAGGCATGGATTTTGAAATTCCACTCTCAAAATGCCAGGAGTTGACTTTTCTGGCCCCATAGTTGACTTTTCCCGAACTGTCTGATTCCGATTTCAGTGATCAATTGAAGCACTTTTGGCTCAAATAAAAATCTGATTTTTTGTATGTGGACCCTTGTGGACATATGGAGGGCCATGGAAAAGAGTTTCACCCAAGGAATCAGAAATAAACTGATTTTATACCAAACCCTAATTTTAGGGCAAAAATGATCGGGAACTGATTGCACTGCTTGCCAATGGATCTTTCTGAGATAATTGTGAGTCTTCCTAGGCCAAGATGCCTCTCTAATCATGACAGGGATGAGCTCCTCTACTTCTAACCAAACATTGCCTGTGGCAGGTAGCCATGAAACCCTAATTTCCTGATTAAATCCAAATGAACACTCTGATAGCTCTGAATCCTTCATTGATGAACTGAGGACCATGATAAGACACCTGGAGCCCCCTGAGTCCTTTGAGACTTTTATACTTAGAGAATGAAGTCCAATCCTCAATCTTGCTTTGTGTGGGCTCCTTCTGTTAAGGCGTGATCAATCAAAACCTAATTCCCAAGTCACTAATGCAGTATGCAATGAGTATGACCTAGTATGATGCTAATGAAATGTAAAACATAATCCCATGCTTCCAGGAAAAGATGAAGGGTAAATTTTGGGGTATTACAATGGGCTCAGAGGTCATAGTCAACGCCTTTATCCCTAACATTTTTATTGGATATTTTCATTCTTTTCGTCCACCGAATTGCTCCTTTTTGCCTAAGTCTCCCGTTCGAGTTTTCGACTCAGCGAGCTTTATATTGGTTCCCTAAGTTTTGCAGGGACAATTCATTTTTTTGGTCCATCGGGATAGCCATTTTTACCTAGATCAATCTTATGAAGATTAATCTAGCGGGCTTTCTTCATTTCTTTTTAGGCATAATATCTTTTGACTATGTTTGCATTCATGTGCGATGGCAAGTCTTCCCCATCCATTATTATGAGGATTAAAGACCCACCTGAGAAGGTTGTCTTGATGACGAAAGGTCCTTCGTAGTTGGGAGTCCATTTGCCTCGCGGGTCTGAGTGAATGGTAGAATACCTTTTGAGAACAAGTTCCCATGCACGGTACTCAAGAGGAAGAACTTTCTTATCAAAAGCTCGTCTAAGACGTCTTTGGTATAGATAACCATGAAAAACGACCGTCAAGTGTTTTTCTTCTATCGGATTCAGCTGGTCATACCGTGATTGAACCCATTCAGCTTCATCGAGCTCAGCCTCCATGATGACTCTGAGTGAAGGGATCTCGACTTCAATTGGTAGGACAACCTCCATCCCATATACCAACGAGTATGGAGTTTCTCTAGGGGATGTGCGGACTGAGGTTTTGTAACCATGCAGATCAAAGTGTAACATCTCATGCCAATCCTTGTATGTCTTGACCATTTTCTGGATGATTCTTTTGATGTCCTTATAGCCTCTTCTATGGCGCCATTCATCTTGGGCTGATATGGTGAAGAGTTGTGGTGCTCGATCTTAAATTCCTCGCACAACTCTTTCATCATGTTGTTGTTGAGATTACTGGCGTTATCAGTGATGATCTTGCTAGGTACCCCATAGCGGAAAATCATCTCTTTCTTTATAAACCGGGTAACCACCTATCGAGTGACGTTGGCGTATGAAGCAATTTCGACCCATTTCATGAAGTAGTCGATGGAGACCAGGATGAATCAATGACCGTTGGAAGCTTTAGGCTCTATCATCCCAATCATATCAATACCCCACATAGAAAAGGGCCATGGAAAAGTCAAAACATTCAATGGAGTTGGTGGCACAAAGATTTTGTCACCATATATCTGACATTTGTAACATCTTCTAACAAAGTTGTAGTAGTCAACCTCCATTACCGTCCAGTAATACCCATCCCAAAGGATCTTCTTAGCCATAGTGTCGCTCCCTAGGATTTCCCGAATCCAGGTACAAACGCGAAAAAGAGTGGCGAGGAGAAAAGAATAGAGTCGCCAGCTATGTAATTTTATCCAAAGAGGAGGGAAAGGTAGTACTGCATAACCTAGAGGGAACGGATAAAATAAAGTCTCGAACCAAAGAAAACTGAGTAAGGGGGCCGGTTACGTGAAGGGAAGGTTATCGCACCCCTTCACGTCTGTGGTACTCCACAGGATCCACGTTTGCTATTTATGTCTAAAGTGTGTATAAAAATCCTATATGCAATGCGAAAGAGAGAAAATCAAAGTAGGGAAAATAAAGAGTTATTGCTCGCACATGCCCTACCCTGCTGCATACGTATCTCAAGAAGGATTGAGAATCAGAGCACCGTAGCTCGGCTAACCTATTTCTGTTTGTTTTGTGTTTTTTAGGTGAAAGACGCTACTACGCAATCTACCGGATGCTCGACCTTGGGAGAATTACTCGCCTGTAGTAGAAGGAGTCAACGTGTCCTTAAACGAAGATAGAGTTTGTTTGTGTTTTAGGAATGCTCATGCAAGAAAGGAAGTCCTAAACGAAGGAACCGTGCTACCTTAATTGACATGCAAATGAGAGACTATACGAAGTCTAGCAATCCTATGGGGAGACTATAAGCAAGTCTCATAAGAGAACAACAAAAACTGGAAACAGAATGCCAATCAATGTCTTACATCCAACTCCACACAACAAACAGGAAACAGAATGCCAACGGCTGGGCTTACATCTAACTCCTCAAACAAATAGGAAATAGAAAGTCAATCAATGGCCTTACATCTAACTCCTAAAACAATGAACAAGCAACAAATGCAAACACACAAAATGCAATCATCACACTCTATATACAAACAAGAGGCTCAGACAAACGGTTGGGCTTTAGTCAAGAGGGGTCATATCAACCTCGACAAACAAGCCAAAACTGTAGGGGTGTTCTGAAGCTCTTAACCACTAACATTGAGAGTTAGGGTGAAGCTGATGAAAGAAGATGAGGATGAGACCTCATGCTCTTAACCCTGGCCTGGGTGAGCTCAAATCAAAGAAAACATGGGGATCCAGAATGAGGGACCCTATTCCACTTGACTGACTCTATACAAGATCTTGGATGTTTATTCAAAAGCATCAGCACGTAGTGCGAGCATAATGAAAGACTAAACTGAATAACAGGGGATTGATTGCAAATCCCTTCTATCTTTCAATTGCCTCTTCACTTAGGAGGACTTAACAAGTAACATGCCTCATTTGGAGGTCTTTAGCAAAAATGTAAACAATCACAATCATGGCCTCTTAAGGAGGACTTAAGCCAAATGCCTGCCAAAAAGGCGACAGGACTTCCAGACTAGATGGAGAAAGAGAGTGGTTACCTAAGTGGTATACCAACCACACTCCAAAGCAAAGCTCAAGCAAGATCTAAAAGCGACTAATGTACCTGCACAAAAGTCAAACAGTCTCAGACAGAAAAAACCAACAGACAACAACAGTGGAACTTTCCAATATCTACACAATGCAAGTCACAAATGCAAGCACTCAAATGAGTTCATCACATAAATGGACCTACAACACAACAAGAGTTAGTGATCAAAGTAACTTGCATCTCAAATAGTGAGACCACACCAACCATTAGTGCTAAATACCTGAAACACAAAGCTCAATTGGTAAGTACAAACCACTAATGCAAAGACTAGGGTCAAAGGTAAGTCAAATGACCAAAACAGAAGTCAATATTTCACATGAAGCACATTCAATCAAACAAGAAAGAGTCCTCAAAAGGACCAAAGCCAATTCAAAAGGCAAAGCCATCAAATAATCAAGATAAGGCAAAGGCAAGCAATGTGATCAAAATTGGACATCAAGAATAGAAAATTCACATTAAAACAGAAATGTATCCAATGATCATGAAAATTTTTATGTGAGTTTAAAGTGTTATGAACAAGCATCATACGAAAAATTGAATCCATAAGAGGTCAATTGGTTTATGAATGAAAATGCACGAGTACAAGGCACAAAATGTTACACCAAATGTCACACTACATGTCCATGTGTCCAACATAGTGGTATCAAATGATAAAAATGCCAAACAAAACCCAAAACATCATGTCACATGTTATGATCAGGCATGTCAAATTTCAAGGCAATTGGATTAAACATGAGCATTGCACAAAACAATTAGCACAACATAGCAAATTGGCATCATGTTCAAATAAGCAAGCACAATTAAAAATCCAGCAACACAAAAATCAGGAAATTAACATAAAAAAATAATAGACATCAACACAAGCATGTGGAGAAAAGTTTGGATCAATTTGGACATGTTTTCTATTTTTAATGATTTTTGGAAGTTGAGTGAATAAAAGTGAAATAATATGAAATAATTGGAAAATGATATTTGGAATGAAAAAAACATCAACATGCATCAGGCAGGGATCGAACCAAGGCAAAGCAGGTCACAACGCTCAAGTAAAAATCAATTGGAAATATGCGCTAGGGAAGAATCGAACACAGGCCAAGCAGGTCCAAGGCGCGCTCACAAAATAAATCAATTAAACAAACATTACCAAGGATCGAACACAGGTCTGGGCGTTTGCAAGCGCGCTCAAGTGAAATAAAAGAAAAAAGCCAAGCGGAGGTTCGAACAGAGGCGTAGAAGGTTGCAAGCGCGCTCAAATGAAACCCTAAGGCGCTGAACTAGACGGCCGGAATAGTGATTCCGGTCGTCTTCTCCGGTCACACGTCGGTGGAGGTTCATCATTTTTTCCAGAATCGCGCGTATCATACATCATTAGAAAGGTCTTATTACCAGGAACAATAATATCATGATCAATTAGCTAAAACTCCATGGATTAACCGGATCGAAGGAAAACAATATGAACATCAAAACTTCATTTTCACATATCTCACTCGATTCTTAACCAAATCAAATTCTAAAACTATCATCATCATCAACACAAAAGGATCTATCAGTTTATGTACATGAAAAGGCAAATAATGAGGATCGAATTTCACCTACCTTGAGATGCAGTGATTGAAAACCGTGTCCTCAGGTGCTCAAATCCTCCAGATCTTCTCCTCTACTTGTATCTTGAAGCTTTATGCACGAAATAGCAATTGAAATCCACCAGATCTAGCTTAATTTGAAGCTTCCATGTTCATCTTCAAGCTTTGGATATGCACGAATCTGCACCAAATTCTTCAATCCCATGCTTGAATCTCCATCAATGATACATGATAAACATGATTATGCAAGAATTTTGTGGAATTGGATGAAGAAATTTGAAAATTGAAGAGAGAGAAAATTGAGAGGGAAATGAAATTTTGATCCAAAATTTTGTTATTCTCCTCTGAAATGTGATTAAGATTTGGCTTATATACTTCCCACTAATCATGCTGAAATTGAGATTAGGCATTGGCCAATTGAAAATTAAGGAGAAATGAGGTGCATGGCAAATTTGGCAAGTGTGCTTAGCATGAGCAATGTGCACGTGAACAGTGTCATGCTAAGCTTCAAATCCACTTAAAATCCTTCAATAATCAATGTGGGATTGGTATTTTCCTCATGTGATTCACCAAATTCAAATTATCCAATTTCCCTCCAAAATGCACTTGTATGGACACTTAATCATGTGAGCTTCTTTCATGCAAGGCAATGATCGATTTGGAATCTCTTGGTCACAAGGAGCTTTTTGCAAAAAGAGTGGTTCAATTTGGAGTTTTGGATCAAAAGTTATGCCATGTTGAACTTCCATGTATACTTTGTGATCATTGGGCCATAACTTCTCAACCATTCATCAGAGGGTCATGATCTTAGACTTTTTGAAAAGAGGAGAGCAAAATCTTAAACTTTCATGTTCACCAAAAATCCATTTGAAGCTTCTTTGATGTTGAAAAGTCAAGTTGAATGTGGACCAAAAACATGCCATTTTTGGAAACTTTCAATTACAGGTCACTTTCCATTTTTGGAAACTTTTGCCATGACTTCAAAATCTTCAGGATAGATTTTTTTCATGATGAATAAACCTTGTTTGAACATGATTGAGATGCTTCCACTCACTTCCTCATCTCAAAGCCCCCAGTTGACTGCACAGTTGACTTTTATGGTCCTCAGATGACCTGGAAATGTACTGATGAATTTGGGCCTCTACCACTTGGTAAAATTGCTTCAAAATGAACCCTAGATCATATAAGCTCTTTAGAATAGTCATGTGGCCTTCATCTCAAGGAAATACTTGCTCTTTTTCACTGAGGATTCTCTTGATACCAATTCTGACAGATATGGTGCAATGAAATATGGAATGATAAATGACCTAAAAAATGAAATGAATGCATGAATGGGGAGGGCAAATTTGAGGGCAAACCTGAACGGATGAAAGCAACGGCTATCAGACTTTCAAGGTAAACAGGGATTGAATACCAAAAGAACCGGAGAATTTTGCACTCCGTAGGCGATGAACCAAGGAAAGCGAGGCCATTTACCGATGGCGGCTTCACTGGAGAGGAAAAAGATGTTTACGACTGGAACAAGACCAGACGTTTACTGACGACTCTATTGAGGAATTGATATTTATCAAAGAAAGGATACATAACCAGACATTTACCGATGACTGGGAAGAAAGGAACCACGACCAGACATTTATCGATGACTGGGAAGAAAGGAACCACAACCAGACATTTATCGATGACTGGGAAGAAAGGAATCACGACCAGACATTCACCGATGACTTGGAAGAAAGGAACCACGTCCAGACATTTACCGATGACTGGGAAGAAAGGAACCATGACCAGACATTTATCGATGACTGGGAAGAAAGGAACCACGACCAGACATTTATCGATGAATGGGAAGAAAGGAACCACGACCAAACATTTATCGATGACTGGGAAGAAAGGAACCACGACCAGACATTCACCGATGACTGGGAAGAAAGGAACCACGACCAGACATTTATCGATGAATGGGAAGAAAGGAACCACGACCAAACATTTATCGATGACTGGGAAGAAAGGAACCACGACCAGACATTCACCGATGACTGGGAAGAAAGGAACCACGACCAGACATTCACCGATGACTGGGAAGAAAGGAACCACGACCAGACATTTACCGATGACTGGGAAGAAAGGAACCACGACCAGACATTTATCAATGACTGGGAAGAAAGGAACCACAACCAAACATTTATCGATGACTGGGAAGAAAGGAACCACAACCAGACATTTATCGATGACTGGGAAGAAAGGAACCACGACCAGACATTCACCGTTGACTGGGAAGAAAGGAACCACGACCAGACATTTACCGATGACTGGGAAGAAAGGATACACGACCAGACATTTACCGGCGACTAGGAAGAAAGGATACACGACCAGACATTTACCGATGACTGGGAATGAACTCGACGTTTACCAATATCGAACAAAGGATACACTACTAGTCATTTACCGATGACTGGGAAGGAACTCGATGTTTACCGACATCGGAAGATGATGTGTACCGACACCAAAAAAACAGACCTTACGGGGATCAACACGACACTTACCGGTATCGCAAGGATGACATCTACATATGTCAAAACAAGGCAGACACTTGTAGGGGACTAAACCGGGGAGAGAATCAAGCTTTCCTTTCGCGGACTGGTGAGGAAATAAATCTCACTGGGGGATTATCGATTCTGAACATTGCCAAGAGCAACTGCTACAAACGTCCCATGCTGATGTTGAAAAAATGATCCACCTCTGTTGGGGATAAGATCAAGCCTGCAAGATGCAAGGGGAGGAAAACTCTTGCTGGGAAAGCAAATGATCACTTTGCTGAGCATACAATTCCTGAATCGATCTCCCAACTCTGTGGGGAGTAGCACTGCTGGGGATACTTACTGATCTGACATTCTCGGAGCGGCAAAGAAACCAACTCAACTAGGGAGTCGCTTGTTGGGAAAACACCAACCTCTCAATCATGCTGGAGAAACAAATTATGAAATCGACCTAGATGACCCAACGTCGCGATGCTAAACTCCTCAGAGTAACATCTTCACCAACCAGCTAAACCAATCCTCGAACGGTAACCACGGCTTGGGACTAGCTTATGCTTGCAATGCTGATGCATGAATTTTACAGCATAATGCTCCATAACCACGGAAGTTCTACGCAATTAATGATGCAATATGCTATGCTTCTCTAAATGATGAATGCATAAAAAATATCCCCCTCCGGGGACAACATGAGCAACTCTGCTGCGGAACTTAATATCACTTCAATCTCCACCCTGCTGGGAAATAACACTGCTGCTGGGGAAAGGATAATCCTCACTAGGGACGACCTCCACTGAACCCGATCTGCTTGGGGATTTCAATGGGGAAAAACTACCAACGCACACCTCCGTTGGGGAAACCGCAACCTTCAGATTTGCTGGGCACATAACACTCTAAACCCTGCTAGGGGAAATAACAAACCTCAGGCCTAGCTGCCGAGGAAACACCGACCTCGAATCCGCTGGGGAGGTACAGAATTTTTGACATGGAACCTCTGTCGACTCGTCGAACACTGGCATTCGCCATCCAACCACAGTGTCAATTTTCCACTTTTGAGAGCTCCCAGACTCATCCGGTCTCTTCTGATTCATCACCTTGTATTCTCGACTTCTCTCTACTTCGAGACAATCGATCTCCTCAGATCAGGGCCAACTCTCTAGTCCTCAGACTTTGAAGAGTCTTCTTGATTAACTCTCTAGGATCGTCGCAATCCTTTCGCCGTCTTTTCACCATTCTTCTATCCCTCGTCCCTGATTGGACTTCAAAGGATTCTTTTGTCAAAAGGCTTCATATCACAACCTGCAAGTGAGTGAAAATAACTGACAGCAGCTGCAAAAGAGATCGTCAGATAAAACATGCCCCAGGCGTGCCAAAATTTCAACACCCAGGTCACTCAACCTTTCGAATAAGATTTCCGATTTTCAATCTTATAAACATGCATTGGAAGGGACCCCTATGTCTCAAAATGCAAAGATTATTTATCAAAATAAACTGATGCTTTTGAAATCAAAGCGGTTATGAAAACAAAAACAAAATTATTTGACTGAATATGCATTTTATTGGTTGAACAAAAGTGGCTCATAACTGAGCAATACACAGGAAGCAATCCCTGAAAAGAGGTAATTGCGCACAAAAGGAAAATCTATCCTAATGGCAATGTGAACCCGTGATCTCATCGAGTTCTAACTCGGTTACACCCCATATGTCCTCAAGACTCTCCGTGCTTTCTGCCTTTTGAACAAGACGCTTCCGATCGATCCCTGCTGGGGATTATCCAGGTGTCTTAACCAAAGTACAAACGATCATGCTGGACGCAGTTGTTCGTTTCATTCCCTCTTTTGCCTGGACCACCCTTTCGGGTTTTCGGTCCACCGGGATACCCTTTTTTGCCCAAGCCGCCCTTGTGGGGTTTTCGACTTGCCAGGTGTACAGTATTTTTTTCTTTATCCCTAATTTTTGCCCGAACCTTTTTCATTTTTTTCGGTTCGCCGGGATGCCCATTTTTGCCTGGACTATTTTATTCTTTTCGTCCAGCGGGTCTCTTATACGAAGTATTTTTTAACGCGTCCGCATTCACAGGGGATGGAAAATCCTCGCCATCCATGGTCGTCAACTACAAGGCTCTGCTAGAGAAAACCTTCTTGACCACGACTGGACATTCATAATTGGGTGCCCACTTGCCCCGACGATTGTTCTGAGGAGGAAGGATCCTTTTCAACACCATATCTCCCACATAATATACACGAGGTCGCATCTTTCGGTCAAAAACACGCTTCATTCGCTGCTGGTACAACTGCCCATGACAAATGGCTGCCAGCCTCTTTTCCTCAATCAGGCTCAACTCTTCATACCGAGTCCTTATCCATTCAACCTCTTCCAATTTCACATCCATCAGGACTCTCCATGATGGGATCTGGACCTCGACCGGTAGCACGACTTCCATCCCATACACAAGCGAGAAAGGTGTTGCCCTAGTAGATGTATGCACTGAGGTTCGATACCCAGGATACAAGCTTCGTATTCAGCCACATTGTTGGTGCATTCAAATATTGGCCGAGCAGCAAAAGGAACATGGGATCCCTCGGCGTAACCAAAACATCACCAACTCCACTACCATTCACATTAACGGCCCCATCAAACATCAGAATCCACTCGGATTCAGGGTCAGGCCCCTCCTCCGGGATCGGTTCCTCACAATCTTTCGATTTGAGAAACATGATGTCCTCATCAGGGAACTCAAACTTCATCGGTTGATAATCCTCAATGGGTTGCTGGGCGAGGTAATCAGGCAATACACTCCCCTTAATTGCTTTTTGAGAGGTATACTGTATATCATATTCAGTCAAAATCATTTGCCATCTCGCAACCCATCCGGTCAATGCTAGCTTCTCAAATATATACTTGATCGGATCCGTCTTGGAAATCAACAAAGTGGTATGAACAAGCATATACTGTCTCAGTCGGCGAGCAGATCATACCAAAGCACAACAAGTTTTCTCGAGTAGTGAATATCTTGTTTCACAGTCGGTAAACTTTTTGCTAAGGTAGTAAATTGCATGCTCTTTTTGACCAGACTCGTCATGCTGCCCCAGTACACACCCCATAGACCCCTCGAGGACTGTCAAGTACAGGATTAGCGGTCATCCCTCCACAGGAGGCATCAGAATCGGAGGCTCCTGCAAATATTCTTTTATTTTTTCAAATGCCGTTTGGCAATCATTATTCCATCTGACCGTTTGATCTTTTCTCAACAACTTGAGTATGGGTTCACACGTGGCTGTTAGATGAGATATGAACCATGAAATGTAGTTCAATCTACCTAAGAAACCACGAACCTCTTTTTCTGTTCTCGGTTCAGGCATTTCTTGTATTGCTTTTACTTTAGCAGGATCAACGATTCCTCTTTCGCTTACAATAAACCCCAGCAACTTACCGGATCGCACTTCGAAAGTGTACTTATTCGGATTCAACCTCAATTTGAATCGTCTCAACCGGTCAAACAACTTGGCCAAGTCTACCAGCCCCTCTTCTGTTTGGGACTTTGATATCATGTCATCAACATAGCATTCGATCTCATGATGAATCATATCATGAAACAAAGTCACCATAGCTCTTTGATACGTGGCACCGACGTTCTTGAGACCGAATGGCATCACCTTATAGCAAAAAGTTCCCCACGGTGTGATAAACATTGTTTTCTCCATATCATCTGGCGACATTTTAATTTGATTATAGCCAGAAAAGCCAGCCATGAAGGAAAACACCGAGAATTGAGTTGTATTATCTACCAACACATCGATGTGAGGTAATAGGAAATCATCCTTCAAGCTAGCTCTGTTCAGATCCCGGTAGTCCACACACATTTTCACCTTTCCATCCTTCTTCGGCACCGGCACAATATTCGCGACCCAAGGCGGATAATTAGTGACAGCGAGGAAACCAACATCCAACTGCTTTTGAATCTCCTCTTTGATTTTCATGGCCATCTCGGGTCGAGTTCTGCGCAACTTCTGCTTCACCGGAGGACAGTCTTCTCTCAATGGTAACTTGTGCACAACAATATTGGTATCTAACCCTGGCATATCTTGATAACACCAGGCGAAGATATCAACATATTCTTTCAACAACGCTACCATTCTGCTCTTGACATTTACCTCCAATGCGGCCCCAACCGACCTCCTCGGTGCCTAGATTAACGATCTCAACTCGCTCCTCGTGCGGTTGAATCACCTTCTCCTCTTGTTTCAACAATCTGGCTAATTCTCCCAGCTGTTCACAATCTTCTTCGTCTTCTTCTTCGGCATGATAGATCGGATTGTCGAAGTCATATAGGGGTGTAACAGAATTGTTATCAATGAGATCTGGAGAATGCTCGCATCTGCATGAATATTGATTCATGCGTTGCTTTTGAGGTCGGAACGAGACAAATCAAAAGGAAGGAAAATGAAAACAAGCATTGCCATTTTTTTATTTTTTTAACTGCAAAAATAAATGAAAAATAGGGAACACCGCTTTTAATGTGAAAAACATCCATTTATTAATGATGCAAAATGTTGAAAAATGAAACACATGAGGTGACCCTTACAATGGACCATTACGTTTCGGGCAAAACGTATGGCTTTCATGCAAACAGAATTGAAAAACAGAAATATTACTCTTCACGCAGAGTGACAGTGATGATCTTTTCGCCCATCCAGTTCTGGATCTCCATTCCTGGTACGCACGGTTTTATCCACGAGTCCAGCTCGCAGTCACTGTCAATTTCCTCACCCACCGCACAGACGTGATCTGCATCCTCAAAAATTGCATTCACCCCCATAGGACCATGCATCGGCATGGGGTTAGCATTAACATTCGGCGTCGGGGCAAAATTAATGGCTTTAGAATCCACCAAATCTTGAATGACATGCTTAAGAGCTTTGCAACCCTCAATGTTATGCCCGGGTGCACCAGAATGGAACTCGCACTTGACGTTCTCATCGTAACCTGCAAGCCTTTGATCTGGTCCTACCGGAGCCAACGTCCTTGGTTGAACCAATCCAAGATCCTTCAACCTCTTAAACAGAAAGGTATACGTCACGGGTGGCCTATCAAACCGACGATCTGTCATCCTTCTTCTTACTTGGCACCCAACTCTCTGTGTTCTCTGTTGAGGTGATTGTTGTTGCTATTGTACAGATTGATTACCACCAGGAATCGTTACTGTAGCCGCATACGGGTGGTAATGATCCCTACCGTGTCCCCTTTGGGCATACACATCACTCGATTCACCCTCCTTCCTGCGCTGACCATTACCAAAGGGCTTCTTTACTCCAAACGACGGAGCATTTCCCTGTATTTTCCCCATTCTCAGCCAGCTTTCAATCCTCTCCACCTTCTCGGTGATTGCTTTTTGCCCCAAGGCGAACTCTTGCATGACGTTGATCAACTCACTCATCTTCTCTTTCAGCTCGAGAATGTCAGCGTTGGGTGGATCCATCAGTTTGGGTCTGTTGCGTCTGACAGGATATCTGAGCGGACGAGCTATGTGCAGAGGAATGACTCGGCGTGCGTGAGAAATGATTCCGCTAACAACCAAACACGTTAGAAACCGACACCTGCAAAATAGAAGACAAGTTATTATGACTCAGGCATGGATGCAATGTCTATCCGTATGAGGAACATTCTGTCCTTCGATCCTGGCTTCATCGAGACGGATAAAAATTCGACAACAACATTCTGACATCAGGATGTCTCTCAATCAGAATCTCAATCGAGAATGTACCCTGAGTATGGATAGACATGAGTTAGATGGAGATGAATGTGAAATGGGAATGATGCAGATGCATGAATGCAAGTCACAGTGCCATCCTCCAAGTCATCTGAACATCAACTGTGCGGAAGTTCCGGTCTCTGAACTGATCCCAACCATATGAGGGACCGAGTAACCACAAGTCCAACTTGGGAGTTCCGAAATAAATGGAACCGGAGGATACATCACCATCATCATAGGTAAATCACTGATCATGTGGACAAGCAACCCCAAATTCAACCTGGGGATCCAAAATAAACGAAACCCGCTGATAAATACCATGGACAGACCTCCGGCGTGTCAGAAATAAATATCCATAAATCCGACTGAACCAAAGTCACCATCACAGAATCACCAACAGGACCTGTATCTGTAAGAATCAAACCCTCCCCTCACAGGTGAATTCTAACAAGGTCATCCTAAGGCGGATAATGGTCTCGATAATCGGACAAGATACTCAACGGGTTTGCCCTTTCGGGTGTGCCGTTGCAGCTCTCATAAGATCATCTAAACCAAAGATCCGGGAAAGAACGGTCACCGAAGTCAACAGCTCAAAAGAGATAACCCAACCAGAGTGGAATACTCCAAACGGAAGGACTCTCTCAAAAGAACCTCGTCCGGCTGTGGTATGTCATGTCGTAACATCATGTCATCACAACATGTGAGGAAACATGAGACCACGCTAATCCTAGGTGTATACTCGGGCCTGGGTTTTAGCCCCACTCAGAACACCCACCCCAAATTAGAGGAACCAACCTGTACAGAATCCAACACAATGATAATATGATGCATGCAAACACATATGCAAATATATGCAATCACAACATAATAATCACAAATGCAATAAATAAAGCAGTAAAAGCAACCAAAACTACTCTAAGGAGCGCTAGGATTGACTCGCTTAGGGAAGATGGACCAGCAAGAGGTCAACTTCGTTATATCCCCAGCAGAGTCGCCAGCTGTCGCTCCATAGGATTTCCCGAATCCAGGTACAAATGCGAAAAAGAGTGGCGAGGAGAAAAGAATAGAGTCGCCAGCTATGTACTTTTATCCCAAGAAGAGGGAAAGGTAGTACTGCATAACCTAGAGGGAACGGATAAAACAAAGTCTCGAACCAAAGAAAACTGAGTAAGGGGGCCGTTTACGTGAAGGGAAGGTTATCGCACTCCTTCACGTCGGTGGTACTCTACAGGATCCACGTTTGTTATTTATGTCAAAAGTGTGTATAAAAATCCTATATGCAATGCGAAAGAGAGAAAATCAAAGTAGGGAAAATAAAGAGTTATTGCTTGCACAGGCCCTACCCTGCTGCATACGTATCTCAAGAAGGATTGAGAATCAGAGCACCATAGCTCGGCTAACCTATTTCTGTTTGTTTTGTGTTTTTTAGGTGAACGCCGCTACTACGCAATCTACCAGATGCTCGACCTTGGGAGACTTACTCACCTGTAGTAGAAGGAGTCAACGTGTCCTTAAGAGAAGATAGAGTTTGTTTGTGTTTTAGGAATGCTCATGCAAGAAAGGAAGTCCTAAACGAAGGAGCCGTGCTACCTTAATTGACATGCAAACGAGAGACTATACGAAGTCTAGCAATCCTATGGGGAGACTATAAGCAAGTCTCATAAGAGAACAACAAAAACTGGAAACAGAATGCCAATCAATGGTCTTACATCCAACTCCACACAACAAACAGGAAACAGAATGCCAACGGCTGGGCTTACATATAACTCCTCAAACAAATAGGAAACAGAAAGTCAATCAATGGCCTTACATCTAACTCCTAAAACAATGAACAAGCAACAAAGGCAAACACACAAAATGCAATCATCACACTCTATATACAAACAAGAGGCTCAGACAAACGGTTGGGCTTTAGTCAAGAGGGGTCATATCAACCTCGAAAAACAAGCCAAAACTGTAGGGGTGTTCTGAAGCTCTTAACCACTAACATTGAGAGTTAGGGTGAAGTTGATCAAAGAAGATGAGGATGAGACCTCATGCTCTTAACCTTGGCCAGGGTGAGCTCAAATCAAAGAAAACATGGGGATCCAGAATGAGGGACCCTATTCCACTTGACTGACTCTATACAAGATCTTGGGTGTTTATTCAAAAGCATCAGCACGTAGTGCGAGCATAATGAAAGACTCAACTGAATAACAGGGGATTGATTGCAAATCCCTTCTATCTGTCAATTGCCTCTACTCTTAAGAGGACTTAACAAGTAACATGCCTCATTTGGAGGTCTTTAGCACAAATGTAAACAATCACAATCATGGCCTCTTAAGGAGGACTTCAGCCAAATGCCTGCCAAAAAGGCGACAGGACTTCCAGACTACATGGAGAAAGAGAGTGGTTACCTAAGTGGTATACCAACCACACTCCAAAGCAAAGCTCAAGCAAGAGCTAAAAGTGACTAATGTACCTGTACAAAAGCCTAACAGTCAATATCTCAGACAGAAAAAACCAACAGACAACAACAGTGGAACTTTCCAATATCTACACAATGCAAGTCACAAATGCAAGCACTCAAATGAGTTCATCACATCAATGGACCTACAACACAACAAGAGTTAGGGATCAAAGCAACTTGTATCTCAAATAGTGAGACCACACCAACCATTAGTGCTAAATACCTGAAACACAAAGCTCAATTGGTAAGTACAAACCACTAGTGCAAAGACTAGGGTCAAAGGTAAGTCAAATGACCAAAACAGAAGTCAATATTTCACATGAAGCACATTCAATCAAACAAGAAAGAGTCCTCAAAAGGACCAAAGCCAATTCAAAAGGCAAAGCCATCAAATAATCAAGATAAGGCAAAGGAAAGCAATGTGATCAAAATTGGACAACAAGAATAGAAAATTCACATTAAAACAGAAATGTATCCAATGATCATGAAAATTTTTATGTGAGTTTAACATGTTATGAACAAGCATCATACCAAAAATTAAATCCAGAAGAGGTTAATTGGTGTATGAATGAAAATGCACGAGTACAACGCACAAAATGTTACACCAAATGTCACACTACATGTCCATATGTCCAAAACAGTGGTATCAAATGATAAAAATGCCAAACAAAAGCCAAAACATCATGTCACATGTTATGATCAGGCATGTCAAATTTCAAGGCAATTGGACTAAACATGAGAATTCCACAAAACAATTAGCACAACATAGCAAATTGGCATCATGTTCAAATAAGCAAGCATAATTAAAAATCTAGCAACACAAAAATCAGGAAATTAAAATCAAAAAATAATAGACATCAACACAAGCATGTGGAAAAAAGTTTCGATCAATTTGGACATGTTTTCTATTTTTAATGATTTTTGGAAGTTGAGTGAATAAAAGTGAAATAATATGAAATAAATGGAAAATGATATTTGGAATGAAAAAAACATCAACATGCATCAGGCAGGGATCGAACCAAGGCAAAGCAGGTCACAACGCTCAAGTAAAAAACAATTGGAAATATGCACTAGGGAAGAATCGAACACAGGCCAAGAAGGTCCAAGGCGCGCTCACAAAATAAATCAATTAAACCAACATTACCAAGGATCGAACACAGGTCTGGACGTTTGCAAGCGCGCTCAAGTGAAATAAAAGAAAAAAGCCAAGCGAAGGTTCGAACAGAGGTGTAGAAGGTTGCATGCGCGCTCAAATGAAACCCTAAGGCGCTGAACCAGACGGCCGGAATAGTGATTCCGGTCGTCTTCTCCGATCACATGCCGGTGGAGGTTCATCATTTTTTTCCAGAATCGCGCGTATCATACATCATTGGAAAGGTCTTGCTACCAGGAACAATAATATCATGATCAATTAGCCTAAAACTCCATGGATTAACCGGATCGAAGGAAAACAATATTAACATCAAAACTTCATTTTCACATATCTCACTCGATTCTTAACCAAATCAAATTCTAAAACTATCAGCATCATCAGCACAAAAGGATCTATCAGTTTATGTACATGAAAATGCAAATAATGAGGATCGAATTTCACCTACCTTGAGATGCAGTGATTGAAAACCGTGTCCTCAGGTGCTCAAATCCTCCAGATCTTCTCCTCTACTTGTATCTTGAAGCTTTGTGCACGAAATAGCAATTGAAATCCACTAGATCTAGCTTAATTTGAAGCTTCCATGTTCATCTTCAAGCTTTGGATATGCACGAATGTGCACCAAATTCTTCAATCCAATGGTTGAATCTCCATCAATGATGCATGATAAACATGATTATGCAAGAATTTTGTGGAATTGGATGAAGAAATTTGAAAATTGAAGAGAGAGAAAATTGAGAGGGAAATGAAATTTTGATCCAAAATTGTGTTATTCTCCTCTGAAATGTGATTAAGATTTGGCTTATATACTTCCCACTAATCATGCTGAAATTGAGATTAGGCATTGGCTAATTGAAAATTAAGGAGAAATGAGGTGCATGGCAAATTTGGCAAGTGTGCTTAGCATGAGCAATGTGCACGTGAACAGTGCCATGCTAAGCTTCAAATCCACTTAAAATCCTTCAATAATCAATGTGGGATTCGTATTTTGCTCATGTGATTCACCAAATTCAAATTATCCAAATTCCCTCCAAAATGCACTTGTGTAGACACTTAATCATGTGAGCTTCTTTCATGCAAGGCAATGATTGATTTTGAATCTCTTGGTCACAAGGAGCTTTTTGCAAAAAGAGTGGTTCAATTTGGAGTTTTGGATCAAAAGTTATGCCATGTCGAACTTCCATGTATACTTTGTGATCATTGGGCAATAACTTCTCAACCATTCATCAGAGGGTCATGATCTTGGACTTTTTGAAAAGAGGAGAGCAAAATATTCAACTTTCATGTTCACCAAAAATCCATTTGAAGCTTCTTTGATGTTGAAAAGTCAAGTTGAATGTGGACCAAAAACTTTCCATTTTTGGAAACTTTCAATTACATGTCACTTTCCATTTTTGGAAACTTTTGCCATGACTTCAAAATATTCAGGATAGATGTTTGTCATGATGAATAAACCTTGTTTGAACATGATTGAGATACTTCCACTCACTTCCTCATCTCAAAGCCCCTAGTTGACTGCACAGTTGACTTTTATGGTCCTCAGATGACCTAGAAATGTACTGATGAATTTGGGCCTCTACCACTTGGTAAAATTGCTTCAAAATGAACCCTAGCTCATATAAGCTCTTTAGAATAGTCATGTGGCCTTCATCTCAAGGAAATACTTGGTCTTTTGCACTGAGGATTCTCATGATGCCAATTCTGACTGATATTGTGCAATGCAATATGGAATGATAAATGACCTAAAAAATGAAATGAATGCATGAATGGGGAGGGAAAATTTGAGGTGCTACACATAGCAGGACCTTTCGCATGTACACCCTCGTAACCTTCATGTATGGATTTTATGGTCGTACTAGCTTCGTGTCTATCCACGCATCTGAGCAGTACGGATTCACAATTTCGCTTGTATAACACATCACTGTTTAGGAAGAACTTGGAAGAGAGTCTTCTCAGAGCCTTCTTATCGATAATGGATATACCCTCGAGATATTGTTGTTTCTCCAGAAACGTCTTTATGTCATAGAACCAGGGCTTATCATCAGGATCGGCCTCGATTGCTAGACAATGCGCTGGTTCGTCTAAGTGGTTGATATGGATAACTGGTGCTTCAGTCTTCCATTTGACTTTCAACATAGACGCCAACGTTACTAGAGCATCTGCTAACTGATTTTATTCCCTAGGAATATGATGAAAAGACATTTCATCAAAGTAGGGTACCCGTTTTCTGATATGCTCCTTGTAAGGTATCAACTTGCTATCTCGAGTGTCCCAATTACGTTTTACCTGACTTATTACCAGAGTTGAATCATCGTATACCTCAAGAATCTTGATCCTTAAGTCGATGGCCGCCTCCAAACTGTAGATACATGCTTCATATTCTACCATATTGTGGGTACAGTCAAAACATAATCTGGCGGTAAATGGAAGGTGGAAACCGGTGGGAGAAGTGATAACAACACCTATACCATGACCTCGAGCATTAGAAGCACCGTCGGACACGAGCGTCCATTGCGATCTTGGTTCGTGGCCTTCCTCGGGCCTGCCTCGAAGCCTGACATAGTAAAGTCTCTGATAAACATAATTTCTTTGTCTGGAAAGTTAAACCTCAACGGCTGATAACCTTCGGCAGGTAGGTGAGCAAGGTGGCCAGACATAACACTCCCCTTTATCACTTTCTGGGTCACATATTGAATATCATACTCGGTCAACAACATTTTCCACCGGGAAATTCTACCAGTAATAGCAGGCTTTTCGAAGATATACTTTATCGAATCCATTTTGGATATCAATAAACTTGTATGACAAATCATATATTGTCTCAGGCATCAAGCAGCCTAAGTCAAAGTACAACAAGTCTTCTCTAAAGGTGAGTATTTGGTCTCACAATTAGTGAATTTCTTGCTGAGATAGTAAATAACATATTTCTTCTTTCCTGTGTCGTCATGTTGACCCAAAACACAACCCATAGATTCATCGAGTATTGTGGCGTACATAATGAGAGGCCTACCAAGAACCGGTGGTATCAGGATTGGCGATTCTTGCAAGTACCTTTTTATTTTTGTCAGATGCCGCTTGGAAATCGTTGTTCCATACAATTGATTGATTCTTTCTCAGTAGTTTAAATATCGATTCGCGGGTAGCCAATAAGTGTGATATGAATCCGGAGATGTAATTGAGTCGGCCAAGGAAACCTTGGACCTCTTTTTCTGTTTGGAGAGATGGCATTTCTTGGATGGCATGAACTTTGTCGGGATCAGCCTCAATACCCTTTTAACTGACTATGAAACCAAAGAGTTTACCAGATCGTACCCCAAAAGTGAACTTATCTGGAATTGGATGCAACTTACACTTTCGAAGTCTGATAAACAATTTCCTCAGGTTCACCAAATGATCTTCCTCGGTTATGGATTTGGCAATCATGTCGTCCACGTAAACCTCAATCTCTTCATTGATCATGTTGTGAAAGAGGGTTACTGTAAGACCCCAATTTTGTCCCTAAGATCCCTCATGGCATCATATCATACCATATCATTGCCTCAAGGATCATAGTGCACCTTGCCTCCTTCCCTGTGGGTGGGTCATCTTTTGAGAGTGATTTCTTGATCACCAAGCATGTTTTGCATTTGTATATCATTGCTTTTCATTTTACCACTAACCAAAGTACAAAAATATGTCATCTAACCCTTGTCCTGCAGATGAAGCAATCAACAGTCAAAGCAGTCAAAGGCAGTCATTGAGCAATAGATGGTGGCCATTCTTGAGAATTTGGACACCACAATCATTCACAAGAGTTCATATGAGCCATGATGCTATTTTGAATCAGAATCCCAAGTGGTAGAGGCTTGAATCTCATCAAGGCATTCTTTAGTCAATTGAAACCCTAGCCAGTCAACTGCTCAGTCAACTGTTGGATTTGGAGGTGGGAAGTGATGGGAAATACTTCATTCATGTTCAAATAAGTCTCATTTGACATTTCAAACATCAACAATGAAGAAAATCAAGTCAGGTCAAAACTTTCCAAAAATAGAAAGTGACCTATAATTCAAAATTGCCAAAAATGGAAAGGTTTTAACCTAACTTCAACTTCAAATTACATGATAAAAAATGCTTCAAATGAAATTTTGTTGAACATGAAGCTTGTATATCTTTCTCTCCCATTTCCAAAAAGTCTAATATCATCCATTTCTCATGTGTGGTTAAGGAGATATGATCAAAACATGGCAAAGTGTACTAGAAGATTCAAATGTGCATAACTTCTCAACCAAATGTCCAATTCAAGTGGTTCTTTTTGCTAAATTCTTCTCTTGACTTCTACTATCCAAATCATGCATTGCATTACATGCATCCTCATCACATAATCATTTGCATTTTTTATTTAAATTTTGGAGGGAAAAATTCAAATTTGAAAATGAAGCATTGTTTGATCATTCTAGCATTGCATTTGGCTTCCAAACAGCATTTCAAGTGAATTCACATGCCACACGTGCACTGTTCCATTGCTTTTCTCATGCATAAGGTGAAATAGTATTTTTTCACAAACACTCCCATTTTCCCTAATCCAATTAGAAAAGGCTTAAGTGTGATTAACAACATGATTAGGAGGGAGTATAAAGGGCTAAGCATAACTGTTTTCTGATAACAACACTTCATAATTTTCAGATCTACAAAATTTCATCAAACTTTTCTCTCATTTTTTATCTCAATTTCTTCAAATCAATTTGCATTTCCTTGCTTAATTCATCATCTAGTATCATCACTGATCAAGATTCAAGCAAGATTCAAGGCAATTCGTGCAATCTGAAGCAGCTCAAAGCAAGAACTCATCAATGGTGAATTTCAAATTCTGTGGATTCGAGCTCAATTGAACATCAAGACCTCTTCCAATCAACTCCACAAGCTTGCTAGAGGAAGATCTAAGCAATGAAAGGCCTGGAACGCGTGAATTCGAAAGCTGCTCTCCAAGAGGTCATAAAATCGCGTCTCTCTTTTCTCAATTTCATTATGCTAAACTTGTAGATCGTGTTTGTGTGAGCATGCTGAGCTTTGAACCACTTAAAACCATGCCTTATTCACTTAGTTTCGATTGATTAAAGTTTCATGTTGAATTCTTGATTTGCTCGATCCCTTCGATTTAGGATGATCCATGCCATTTCAATGCTTGATTTGTACTCTCCATTGTTTGTGCTTCATGAATATGTGATTTATTTTAAGAACTGGAGATTTTGTTCTTGGAGTGTTCTTGAGTTTACTGTTCATGCGCGTGTTCTGTTGGAGAAGATGATCCAGGTCTTTAGCAACGCTTTTGATCCGTTTCCTTTCACGTTAAACCGTTGTCGTAGGTTCATGCTAGGGCTCGCGCGCTATTGGATGCATGCCGCGCCCATGCTGGCCTCTGATTGGCCAGGCGTTTCTTTAATGAAACGCCGCGTTTCATAGAGGCGCCAATTGCCACATTCAAATTAAATAATATAATTTCATTTTAATTCAATTTTGTTTGTTTCATTTCATTTCAATTTTTTTTGCATCATTTCAAAAAATCCAAAAATGATCCAAAAAATGTGAGGATTTTTGCATTGCCTTCCTTATTTTGTCTACTATTTTGTGATCATTGAAATCAAAGTTGTGGCTAGCTGATTAAATATTTTTCCTAGGGTTCTTGTATGTGTGTGCATTTTGAAATTGCTTTGCTTTTGCATTTGTGAAATTCTGGTTGTTGATCCAATGAATCTGAAAATTTACATGTTGAAACTAGACACTTTCCTAGATATTTTAGTGTAGAGTTTGCATTTTTATCATTTGTGGTTTCTGGTTTGTGAATTTTCTAAGTTGGTGTGACAATTTGTGTCACACCTTTTGATGTTCATCTTGTGCTATGTGTTTACCCTATCAGATGATGCTCAATTGTTCTGATTTTTTGCATGCTAATCATATGAAATGTCTTGAGTATGTATGACTTTTTCCAGATTTTTGTGATTCATTTCTGATTTAATTGAGATTTTTCATTCTGGTTGATCACATTTGCACTTTAAAATTGCCTTGAACTTCAATTGATCATAAAATGCATTTGGTAAATGATATTGATGTGAGACTTTTTGCTATGTGTCAATAATTGTTTGAAGTTTAATCATGTCAAATTTCAGCTTCTGTTTTGAATTTTTTCTCCATCTTTGACCCTAGGCTTTGACCTAGTGGTTTGCCTCTCATGTTTGAAGCTTTGTTTCAGGTTACACATTCAAGTTACACGATTGATGATGCCTCATCTTGAGAGCATTTAATATTTGCTTTTGATTACTAATGTGTGTTTTGTAGGTTGATGTTGACTCTCTTGAGTTTGAATTTTGGCTTACACATTGTGTATATTGGTTATCTGTTGCATTAACTGTTGGTTGTTTGTCTGTATAGTTGTACTGATTTGTTTGATGTTTCCACAGGTATATTAGTTTCTTAAGTTCATTGTGAACTTGCTTTTGCTTGGTTGCTTAACCACTTAGGTATAACCTCTCTTCTTCATGTAGTCTGGAAGACCTGGCCTGTTATGTGGTCAGGCACCTGTCTGAAGTCATCCTTAAGAGGCAATGCTTGTGATTGTTTACTCTTTGTGCCAAGCAGGAAAAGTCCTCATATGAGGCAATTGGTAGATAAAAGAGATGTGTAGTCAATCTCCTACTATTCAGTGTGTCATCCCTTTGCTCACATTACATGTTGATGCATTATGGATATTAACCCAAGATCTTATAGAGTCAAATCATTTGTGGAGAAGAGTTCCAACTTTCTGAACTCCCACACCTTCTATTATTCAATGCTCTCCCTGACCAGGGATAAGAGCCATGAGGCACACCCCTCATCTCCATTTCATCTGCTTCACCTTAACTCTCAATGTTAAGGTTAAGAGCACAACTTACCCCATTCCAGTTGACTGTAAAGTCTAACCTTGCTTGAGCCTAATTGCTTGTATATAGTCTGTGCTAATTGACTTGTGTGCTTGCTTACTTGATTCCTCTGTGCATATTTGCTTGAGTGTGCCTTAGTGCATTTATCATCATCATTTGTATATCATTTCATAAACTTTGCTTTATAGCATTTTGCTTTGTCCATGGAGGAGACAAGCATAAGTCCATTACTTGGCAGTTGTTCCAATGATATGGTGTGAGACTAGTATAAGTCCATTGATTGGCATCTGGTATCATTGTTTTGTTTTAGGAGATTGGTGTAAATCCATTGATTGGTATCCGGTATCCATGTTTGTTTGTGAGATTGGTATAAGTCCATTGATTGGCATCCGATATCATTGTTTTGTTTTAGGAGATTGGTGTAAATCCATTGATTGGTATCCGGTATCCATGTTTGTTTGTGAGATTGGTATAAGTCCATTGATTGGCATCCGATATCATTGTTTTGTTTTAGGAGATTGGTGTAAATCCATTGATTGGTATCCGGTATCCATGTTTGTTTGTGAGATTGGTATAAGTCCATTGATTGGCATCCGGTATCACCTTGCTTTGCTCATTTTCTTACTTGCATTGTTGCCTATTCCAAAGGAATCACTTGAATCATCCTCCATATGATTTCAAGAGGTGAACATCGAAGAAGTTTTACACTCCCCCACCCGCCTTTTGTTTCTTTAAACCTCCATTTGCATGCTAATCTCAAACCTGAAAAATATTGTGCAAACATTGTCATCTCTTTTCAAATTAGAAACCTAGGCTTTAGGCCTTTGATTTTTCAAACTCCATTTCATAATACTTCTTTGAATTGAATTCTAATCATACTTTGACCATCTTTTGTGAATAAATTCTAATTGGTTAATCCAACTAATTCAATTGTTTTGTGGCTTTGTCCATTCTTGATAAGTTTTCATACATTAGCCATAGGTTTGATTTATCCTAGTTGGTTGATGTTGACCTCACCTTGGTCCTTAGTGATTGAATTGTAAGACTTCCTTGCTTATTATAGGGTTAACCCCTCACTAGCAAGTTGAAGCTATTCTCACATGGTGGACTCGTTGTTTGTATAAGGTTGAGTTTTCTCCTGTGGATAACGAAAGACCTTAGGGCTTTTGTTTTAAAATGAACCCACTCATATTTTGGAATTTTTTTAGCCGAACTACGGTGTTTTGATCCTTACCTTCCATGGAAAGGTACTTAGGCAACGGGTTCATCCGTTCAAACACAAAAATAATAAATTGTATATTCTTTTCTCATCTTCCCAATCATGTTTGCACAATATGTCATAAACAAATAAACATTTTATACAACAAGTGTGAAAAGGGCTCCCTAGGAGTACCTAGGACGTTTTGGGTGCCTAACACCTTCCCATTGCGTAATTAACCCCTTACCCAGATTCTCTGATCTTTTCATTAGTTTTCTATGTGTAAAACTTCTTAGGCTTTTGTTCGCTTTTTAGCCAATCCTTTGGATAAATAAAAGTGCGGTGGCGACTCGATTCTTTGTATGCTTTGCTTTTGATTTAATCAATAAATCATAAAGTGACGAATACACCGCTACAGTTACCATGGCACGCTGATATGTTGCCCTTGCAATCTTTAAGCCGAATGGCATTACTTTGTAGCAGTAGGTTCCCCAAGGTGTGATGAAAGTTGTCTTCTCCATATCTTTTGGCGACATCTTTATCTGATTGTACCCAGAGAACCCATCCATGAAAGAAAAGACGGAAAACTGAGTTGTATTATCAACCAAAACGTCAATATGAGGCAAAGGGAAGTCATCCTTCGGACTCGCTCTATTGAGGTCCTGATAATCTACACACATTCTGACTTTACCATCTTTCTTCGGAACTGGGACGATATTGGCAACCCACTGCGGGTACTCATAAATGGCCAAAAGGCCAGCGTCAAACTGCTTCTTAACCTCTTCCCTGATCTTGAGTGCCAAGTCGGGTCTAGTCCTTCTGAGCTTTTACCTGACTGGAGGACATTCAGGATTGAGTGGCAAGTGATGTTCAACGATGCTGGTGTCTAACCCTGACATATCTTGATACGACCAAGAGAAGACGTCAACATACTTGTGCAATAACTCTACCAACTCGGAGTGTACATGCTTGGCAAGAGATTCTCCAACTTTTACTTCTTTTTTGTCAGTTTCAGAACCCAAATTAATGACATCCACTAGTCCTTTGTATGGCTGAATCTCTTTTTCTTCGTGCTCAAGGAGCCGTGCTAGTTCAGTTGGTAGTTCACAATCTTCCTCACTGTCGTCTTCAGCTTGGTTGATTGGAAATCCAGATTTACAATTGATTTTTGCCATGTTGTAATCAATAGTTTTGTTTGCTATGCATATGATGAGCTTATTTTAGTATGCTTTTTGAGAAAGTGGAAAAAACAAAAAAGAGATCTTTTGCCATTTTGTTGTTTTAGTGTAAAAGTAAAAATAACTAAAAGAAAAGGGAACGCATGTTTTGCATGCAAGATGTACTTTTTTATTTATTCACATAATACTTTTAAACATGGAGGCCCTTACAAGCTATCCTCTCGTCTCGGGCGGGGACGGGGGATTGAGAAAACAAAATGCATTACGCTTTTTCAGAGTATACTATCGGAATCGCGGTAGCCGTCCAATTGGGAAGCTTGAACCCTGGAGGACATCTGCGTATGAGGCTAGGCGCCTCGGGTTTGATGCCATTGGATTCTCTAATAACCGCCACAATATGGTCATTTTGAAAGTCGACGCTGTTGAATTTGACCTGGTTGAACTGGTTCTTCTTTGGGCTTGCCTTGCATGTTGCTAGGTGATAACTGATACCAAATATATCGCGTTTTTCTGCCAAATCGACAACTTTTCCCCAACTGGGAAGTGGCCATTTCTCCAATGTCTGCTTGGCCTTCTTACTGAGGATATAACGGCAGGGTATAATCGGTCATGATTGGCGGTAGCAGAACCGACTTCTTCAAATTCTAAACAGTGGAGCAAAATCTCAATAATCCCCTCATCTGTCTCGACATATCTGAATGACGAGAGTTCGATGACCAATAGATCTTCTTCACCATATACAATTACCAATTTATCATCAATCAAGAACTTTAGCCTTTGGTGCAACATGGAGGTGACTGCCCCAACGACATGAATCCACGGCCTGCCTAATAAACAACTGTAATCTGGGTTGATATCCATGACTTGGAAGGTAATACTAAACTTGTGGGGTCCAACACAGATGGGCAGATCGACTTCCCCAATAACCTGTCTTCGGGAACCATCAAAATCTCGGACGATGAGTGTGTTGGTCTTCATCTCGGGCCCCTTAAACTGTAATTGACTTAATGTAGATTTTGGCAATACATTAAGCGAAGAACCAGTATCAACGAGGACTCGGGATATGAGAGAGTCTGTGCACATGACCAAAATGTGTAGTGCTTTATTATGGGCATTCCCTTTAGGAGTTAGTTCTGCTTCGTTGAATCCTAAATACCTACTGGCAGTTATATTAGCAACCATGTCTTCTAATTGATCGACCGTGATATCTTGCATCACATGAGCGCTATTCAGATTTTTCAGCAATGCTTTACGGTGAGCCTCATAACTCAACAACAATGACAAGATAGATATTTTGGAGGGAGTCTGGTTCAACTGGTCGACAATTTTAAAGTCACTCTTCTTGATCAATTTGAGGAATTCTTGGCTTTCCTCAAAAGTGATGCTTTTCTTGTGATCGTCAATTTGCTCGTTCTCAACCGTCGCCCTTTTACCGTTAGACATTTCAGATTTTGCAGCTTTGTTGCCAATAACATTCGTCGGCACTAGAACAATTGTCATGTTTGGAGTGGCAGGTACAGTTTCCCCTGCCTGCGGAGTCGGAGTAGGAATGACCTTCTCCTTAGGCAGGATAATTGTGGTTGATGGAGACACCCTAGGAGTGTATTTTGGAGCGAATACACGGCCACTGCGAGACATGCCTCCCGCTCTAGCAATGTTGAAGATTTTAGTGTCAGGAATACAAATTTCTTTTCCTCCCAAATATGTTGTTGTCTCATAATTCCAAGGCACTTCCGTGGTGTTCTGATACGGAAACGGACTGGGCACACGTAAATGAATGGGCTTAACCCTCTTGGGAGGAGCTTCAACTTTCTTCTTCTTATACACAATAGTTATTGGTTCGATCATTGCAATTTCTTCTACCACTATGGACTTGGAGAACTGTATCAAACCCTGATCCATAAGCTTTTGTACACAACCCTTTAACTCGTCGCAATTGTCCGGATCATACTTGCATACTGCGCAATTATCATGCATACCTGCTAGAAACCCGAACTGCTTAAGTCTCTTCAATACAACTGACAGCAGAGTCCTTACATCATTGGCTCTCAATATGGATTCAGTTGTTTCCTCTCTGACTACATCATTGACTGCTGCACCATCGTGATTAGGCAAGGGATTTGTCTTCACATTGGGATTTTCCTCAGAGAAGAACAAGATCTCTTGGTTAATCAAATCATGGATCTTGTATTTGAGGGCCTAACAATCCTCTGTAGAGTGCACTATGAATCCAGAGTGATAAGCGCACGAAGCGTTAGGATCATGCTTAGGATGAAATGAAGGAGTGGCTGCAGGTATTTCTTTTAGTACGATAGCCCCTACATGGATCAGATATGGCACCAATTCTGTATATGGTATCAGGATCTTGTCGATCTAGGGACGGTTACTGTAAGACCCCAATTTTGACCCAAAGATCCCTTATGCAATTCCATCATAAGCATTAGGATTGGGATCATACCTTGGCATCCTCCTTACCCCCCCCCCCCCTCTTTCATTGGGGTTGTTTTGGGAGAGATCACCAAACACTTTTTAATTATATCATACTTTTATTTTATCATTTCACTAACCAAAATACCAAAAATATGTCTTTGCATTTGCCTAACTCTTTTGTAGGAAGGGCATGATCTCATTGATTCATCACGTTCCATCTAGGGTTTGAGACCCTTATGAACAAAGAGAACAACCAAGAATTGATTCAAGAATGGTTATTAGCATCATATATGAGTCCCAATGTTCTATACATGTTATATTGATCAAGTTTTCTTCAAGAGTTTGAGGGTGATTGGCCTTGGAAACCCTAGTTTGACTGGGTATCTTGAGTAACTTCTCCAACAAGCTATCTCACCAATTGATCAAATTTCTAAAGGGACACTTCAAAATTCATAACCTTATGCATATATGATCTACCATGAGCCTAAAAAGTCAAGAGAATTGGAAGTTAGCAAGCTGGTTGATGGTGGTTGGCCAGATGAATTCATCTGATCAAAACTGGGTCTCCCTAGACGCTATCTCCTACAATTTTCACAATATGAAAATGATTCCAAGAGAAAACTTACTCTAAATGACATTAAAAACAACTTTCATGTTGAGATCTAGAGCTAGTTTTGCTTGTAAAATCATTTTCTATGTTGAAACATTATAGGTCATTTTGTCTAAACCCTAATTTGAAAGTCAACTTCCCAAGGCCATAACTTGCTCAATTTTTATGAGATGAAATATTTACAAAATGCATAATCAAATTCAATGTGTATAATTCAACTTTTATGTTTGGAGTGAGAGTTAATTCAAATTGTTTGACCATTTTCAAGGTATATGAAATAGCTACAACTGTGATGAAGACATGTTTCTCATTTGAAGCTCATATAAAAAGTTAAGCAAGGTGGAATATTAAGACATATGGCTTGACACTTAGAAAAATTTTGATATGTCAAAAAATTCCAAACTTCCACCTCAAATTTCTTCAAGTTACAAAATCCAAATGGAAAAGTGTTGAATGTGAAAGTTATTCCTCATGATCTCACCATTCCAAAGAGCTCAAATCCATTCATTTTGGACAAGGAATGCATAGACTACGCATGGCATGAACATGGTGTCATCACATGGAAATGATCAAACTTCAAATCAAAATGTACACTTGCCTTGCGATCCAAGCTGAATTTAGATCATCTCACATTCATTTGTGGAGTTAAGGCAATAATTTTATGGGCCTATGCGCACCCATGCACCCATGCATCATCAATGACCAAATTTGGAAAGTGAACTCAAGTGTGCAAAAAGCATTGGATTCAGCTATAAATAGAGCCTCATATGCTCAGCAATTAAGACACATTCACGCCAACTTTGATCCCCCATCTCTAACCCTCACATTGCAAAGGATAAACCTGAGAAATTCATTTGAATTTGAGTTTGAATTTCCACTGTTTTGAAATTCAAATCTCCCGGAATCCACAACCTTTTGAGCACTTAATCCTTCTTCTGCAAGCATTTGGAGTGAGATCAAGCACGAGCTAGAAAAGGATCAGTTGAATCCAGACCTCCATTGAAGGTATTTCCCAAAAAATTTAATCTCTTCGATTCTCTCAAATTATTGCTCAATTCTATTGATTCTTTGGTTGTCTGAAGTCCTACCAATGTAGGCAAGAAGATTGAGTTGCTTTGAGGCTAAATCGAAGCAACTCAGTTCATGTACCTCAAATTTCAACTCCAAGTATCTCTCAATATATTTGGAGTTAGAGTGAATTGAGGCCAGATTCGAGCTCAGTGCCATTTTTACTTTGAAATCATGTCCTTGTTTTTAATTTTGGTGATGGTTGAAGGTGGACCAGTCTGGTGAGGTCCACCGGAGAAGAAGACCGAAGCTACAGCTTCGACCATGCGATGGCATGTCTCACAGCCACATGATCCTCTTGATTTATTTTAATCAAGATCGTTCCTTTTTAATACCATGCATATGGCGCGCTAACTAATATTCATCGTGGATAGCGTGTTCTCCACTACTTGATATGCCACCTCAATTAATGAGGGAGATCAAGTGGTCCACGTTTTTTCTGATATTTTCATTTTCATGTTTATTGCATTATTTTCAATAATTCATATTAAATTCAATATTGATCCAAAAAAAATGGGACTTTCACCAAAAAAATTCAAATATTTTTCTCTTTCATATTCTGAATTAAAATTATTTTTTGGATCATTATTACTATTTTTCATGAATTAACTGATTATGTATTTGTTTTTAATTATTTAAAAATACTTTTAAATGTCCAAAAATTATGAAATTTTTTCTCCAAGGTCCTTTGACCTTGTTTGACCTATGATAAATGTCATGGCCATTTATTTGGTGTTTTGATGAGATTTTAGGAATTGGAGAAACCATATTTAATTTAAATGCACTATTTTAGTATTTTAATTTGAATAAATGCGAAATAAATTTGTTGACCAATTGTGATGACTTGTTTATGTTTGACTCTTGTTGTTGGGCCTTGGTCAAGGTTGATTTTACTTTGTCAAATTAATATCATTGGATTTAGGGGATTGATGGAATGTACATTCCATCTCCCAAAATGAATGGATGAGATTAATTTGGTAAAAGTCCTCCTTTGACCAATTTATGTTTTGATCTATTCCCCTCCCACTTCATCTTATTCCCTTTCTTCATTCATTCATTCCATTTGGCCTGTGATATCTCATAATCCTAAGGCTAGTTGGTTGAAAAATTGACATGAGTATGGATGAGATTAGGCCACACCTTTTGCATATTGTTTTTTGTGTGTGGTATGTTTCATGAGCATAGTCCATTATACTATGTCTCTAACATGCATTAACACGAAAATTTTATTGCCCGATCTCAAATAGTTGTGACTTCTACATAAGCCCAATTACGATTGCTTAACATAGTGCTAAATTTGTGACATAAAAGGCATAAGCATTCTAGTTAGTGAGATTGTAAGTCTCCCCTCTTTCATGGTATTGCGTGGAAACTTGGCCTTCTTTCCTTCCTTTGGAAGATGTTTTGGTTCAAGGATCTATACTTGTGATAAGTGGGTTGAGTGTTCTCCAAAGAATGTCTTAAAATGAAAAGAAAAACAATACTAACTTCTAACCTATTAACTACTAACTTTTAATTTCAAGCCTTTACTTTAATGCAATTTACTTTTAGCACTTTATTTCATTTTGCCAATGTTCATATCATTCTAATTGTTTATGTTAACACAATTTTAACTTTGTCCATTTCGACCATATTGTGTGATATATTTTGTTTGTGTATACTTTGCTTATTTGTATGGTCTTTGACCATTAATGTACATAATAACAACAAAAACCCTAAAAAGACTTTTGCGTGGACTGTTGGCTTTATCTTGGGCAAATGGACTTAGAATCTAGGTAACCTTCCTATGTTAATCGACTTGGATAAAGCCAAATTGTTGAGAAACCAAGTGCTTTAAATTTGAAATTTATCTGATACATCTTTGAAGACATCTATAAGTTCATCTGCAACATGATCATTGTGAAGCTATTATTTTGAACCTGTGACATGTGGAGTTCATCTGTTACATGGGCTATTTTGGAGAAGATCATGGAATGGATAAGCTTGGATGTGGCCATCTTTATTTGATGCCTTGCTCTTTAAGATAATATAATTGTGCATTTGTGTTTTGCTTGATTCTAAAAGTCCAAGGGAATTCTGGGTTTCTATTTTCATTCTTGTCTATTGGATTGCTACCCATTTGGTCAGATCTTTTCAACTCTAAACTTTTAATTTTGTACATAGGATAGTCTCTTAATCTTCTCCCCATTTCTTTAATTTCAAAAATATTTCCCTCCATTTTTCAAAAATCTTCTTTGTGTGAACTACTTTTGTTCTAAACTTTGACCACTTTGTAAAAAAGATAGAAACTTTGGCCTTATCCCATCGCATTTTCAAACTTATTTTCTTAAATCAAACTTGTAAATAGACTTAACTATACTTGACTTAAACTTTCAAAAAGCCCAAAAAGAACTAACTCATTCAAACCATTTTTAGGCATTTGTGCCTTTCAAACTTAATTTTTATTTTAAAAAAATGCATCCATTTTGAAATTTGTATCACGAACTACGAGGTTTTGATCCCTCATTTTTATGTTGGTACGTAGGCACAAGACCGAAGGTCTTGTCAAACACAAAAATATAATTAATGAATTCTTTTCTCATCCCCCCATTCTATTTGTTTGTAAACATCACTTTATACCAAGTACATATGCACACAAAAAGGGCTCCCTAGGAGTACCTAGGACACTTTGGGTGTTAACACCTTCTCTCTGTGTAACCAACCCCCATACCTGTAATCTCTGACTTTTTATTAGTTTTGATTTAAAAACTTATTACTTTTGGGTTTTGTTCGTACTTTTTCCTTTTTCCCTTGGAAACAATAAAAGCGCGGCGGTGACTCTTGTTATTTGATCTCTAGCTTATCCATAGCTTGATGATCATGAATTTACCGCTACAGAAATTAAGTGGAGACTCTGCTAGGGAGTAGTCTCCAGTGGGTTTAGCCTACTTTTTGTGTGTATATATTTGTATATATGTATGTGTGATATAATCTGTTTGTTGTGCTTGGTGATCTCTGAGTGGTGAGATAAATTCTAACCCGAACTTGAGTGCAATTAAGATTGGAGGATGGTATAGTCATGTTCGACATGTGTGGAGTAGTCCTTAACAAGTTTGCTTGAGATCCATCTGTTCAGTGGAGACTCCTTTGGATCTGGAAATGTCACACAAGTATTTGTGGTTAGGAATTACTATTTCTAATTGGGTCCGAGAAGTTGAGGACCTTAGAACATTTAACCCATCTTGGCCTATTTAGGACGTAGTGCGAAAACTGTTCAAGTGTAGACTTGATAACAGTTGTTACGCGATACTACAC
The DNA here is from genome assembly GCF_024323335.1 of Lathyrus oleraceus. Taxonomy (NCBI): domain Eukaryota; kingdom Viridiplantae; phylum Streptophyta; class Magnoliopsida; order Fabales; family Fabaceae; genus Lathyrus; species Lathyrus oleraceus. Next base: position 398,550,627 of record NC_066583.1, read on the forward strand.
TCAGACGAGTTTCTCTTGAGAATATTATGGGTCGATGAGTCAATCATCTTAACCTGTAATATCCGATAGATGGAATTAAGACTCTGGGAACTTTTTAGAACATGGTCTACAGGATTTTATCCTTAGTTCACTCCTTTAGGATGGTTCTTACCAAGTCTTGTCAATATCAATGGAATTTGGGTGTTGATAAGGTGTAAACCATAATCCACCAAAATGGATGATTGATCTTGACAATGACTTGATTCATCCATTGACCTTTGTTTTCCTTGTGTGTGATCCCTTATTTGTGATTGTTGCATTGATGCCTTCATGCGCATCATAACATTCATCACACGAAAATTTCAAGGAACTAAGGTATCATTTGCAAATATTTTCATACCAATGGATTATGGACGAAGGAACACTAAGAAGTACAGTTTCAGATGTCCCGACTTTAAAGAGTTAAGGAAGCTAGCATCTTTTGTCTTAGATCCCTTGGACTTTAAACAACGTCATGGGAAGCCTCTGTCGATCTTGTCTGCTGATGTGGTTGAAGGACTCTTGAGTGTGCTAGTGAAGTTCTATGATCCTCTCTACCGTTGTTTCACTTTCCCAGATTTTCAGCTTGTGCCTACCTTGGAGGAGTATTCTCATATTTTAGGGATACTTATTTCTAGTAGAGTGCCTTTTAGTGGATTGGAGGAGATTCCATGATCTAGTATTATTGGTGAAGCTCTTCACTTGAAGAAGTCTGAGATAGAGTCTCATTGGGTGAAAAAAGGAGGGTTATTTGGGTTGCCATCTGTTTTCCTCATATAGGAAGCTACTACCTTTGCTCAAGCTGGTAGTGTGGATGCTTTTGAAGCTATCTTTGTGTTGCTCATCTATGGATTAGATTTGTTCCCTAACATTGACGATTTTATTGATGTTAATGCCATTAGACTTTTCTTGATTGGGAATCATGTTCCTACTTTGTTGGGTGATATGTATTTCTCTTTGCATCTAAGGAGATTTAAGGGTGGTGGAACGATTGTCTGTTGCATTCCTCTTCTGTACAAGTGGTTTATTTCGCACTTGCCTCAGACACCTGCTTTTGTGGCGAACAAACAATGTCTAAGGTGGTCTCACAGACTTATGTCTCTCACTAATGATGATATAGTTTGGTATGACCCATCTTTAAGCAGTTTAGAGATTATTGATAGTTGTGGTGAATTCTCTAATGTGCCTCTCATTGGTACACAAGGAGGAATTAACTTCAACCATGCTTTGGCTCGTCGTCAACTTGGTTTCCCCTTGAGAGACAAACCTAATAACATGTTGTTAGAAGGTTTTTTCTATCAAAAGGGTAAAGATTCCCAACATTTGAAGTAGAAGATTGTGCAGGTTTGGCATAATGTGCATAGGAAAGGAAGATCCGAGCTTGGTCCCTGCAATTGTGTAGCTTTGGAAGCTTACACTCTTTGGGTGAAGAAGAGAGCTATGGAGTTGAAAATGCCTTATCCTTGCGAAAGACATATGTCTATGGTTGTGGTTGAGCCATTAACTCTCCCTAACCAAGATGTAGAGGAGTTGGAAGACGCGCTCATCAAGATGAAGCAAGAGAAGGACGTGTGTGTAGCGGTGTATTCGTCGCTATATGATTTATTGATTAAACCATAAGCAAAGCATACATTGAATTCGAGTCGCCACCGCACTTTTATTTATCCAAAGGACTGGCTAAAAAGCGAACAAAAGCCTAAGAAGTTTTACGCGTAGAAAACTAATAAAAAGATCAGAGAGTCTGGGTAAGGGGTAAATTACGCAATGGGAAGGTGTTAGGCACCCACTACGTCCTAGGTACTCCTAGGGAGCCCTTTTCACACTTGTTGTATAAAATTGTTATTTTTTATGAAATATTTATTGTGCAAACATGATTGGGATGATGAGAAAAGAATATACAATTTTTTATTGTTTTTGTGTTCGAACGGATGAACCCGTTGCCTACGTACCTTCCATCAAAGGTAAGGATCAAAACGCCGTAGTTCGGCTAAAAGATTTCCAAAAGTTAGTGAGTTCAATTTTAAACAATAGCACTGAGGCTCTTCATTATCAATGGGAGAAAACTCGACCAAGACCAACATCCACCATGCGAGGATAGCTTCGACGTACTAGAGGGGTTAACCCTGTTTTCAGTACGGAAGTCTTATAGTCGACTCACTAAGGATAAGGTGAGGTTTACATCAACCACAATGATAATTGAAACCTATGGCTAATGTGTGAAAAGATTAACAATGGGCAAAGCCAAAACAAATGAATGGGTGAAGTTAATTGATTGTGATTATGAAAGTAGGGTCAAAGTATGATTAAGATTGGTTCAAAAGAAGTATTATGAAATGGAGTTTGAAAAAAAAGTCAAGGACTTGGGGTCCAGGTTTTTAATTTGAAAATATGAAGATGTTTGCACAATATCTATCTCAAGTTTGAAAGTAATGTGTGAAAAGGTTTAGGACAAAGAGGGATGAATGGATGAGGATGGATTGTAAAACTTCCTAGGAGGTTCACTTCTTGAAATCATATAGAAGATGATTCAAGTGTGTCCTTTGGAATAGGCAATGAGCAATAGCAAAATAAGCAAACAAATGATACCGGATGCCATTCAATGGCCTTACTCCAATCTCACAAACAAAAGCGGATACCGGATACCAATAGATGGATTTACACCAATCTCCTAAACAAAGAAACAAGGATGTCGGAAGCCAATATATGGACTTATTCCAATCTCCTAAAACAAAACGAAACTTGGATACCGGATGCCAATATGTCTGGGCTTATACCAATATCCAACATATGATCATAGGAAAGCAAAGGCCAACTTGCAGGGACTTACAATTGCATCCTCACATACAACAAATGCAAATGCATCAAGCAAAGAGAAGATGAGTGGCCAATGAGATGGTCTTATACTCACTTCCATATCATAGGAACAATGGCCAATGGATGGTCTTACAATCGTCCTCAATGGGCAAACAACAAAGATATGTCACAGAGACAAATGAAATGATCATGCACTAAAGAGTAATTGATGATGATAAATGCACAAAGTATGCAAGCAGACATGTATAAATGAACCAAGTAATTAATCAATCAAAGGCATTCAGCACACTCTATAACCAAACAATGAGGCTCATACAAAAGGTTAGGCCTTGAAGCCAACTGGAATAGGGTTAATGGTGCTCTTAACCTTGACATTGAGAGCCAAGGTGAAGCAGATGAAAGGATATGAGGGGTGTGCCTCATGCTCTTATCCCTGGTCAGGGAGAGCTTTGAATATCAGAAGGTGTGGGAGTTCAGAAAGATGGAATTCTCTCCACAAGTTATTTGACTTGATAGATCTTGGGTATTTACTCAACATGCATCAAACACAAGTAGTGTGAGCAATGTGAGTGACTCACAGAATAGTAGGAGATAGGTTGCATATCTCTTGGGTTCTACCAATTGCCTTATTCAAAGGACTTTTCCTGCTTGGGACAAATGTAAACACACACAAGCATTGCCTCTTAAGGAGGACTTCAGATAGTTGCCTGGCCAAGTAACAGGCCAGGTCTTCCAGACTACATGAAGATAAGAAGTTATACCTCAATGCAAATTGCTATTAAGCAAAGCAAAGCAAGTTCTTAAAGAACTAAGCAACTAAAGGTACCTGAAACCAGTCAAACAGAATCAGTACACAACTCAAAGTCAAACCAAAATAAGATAGGGATCAACAGTCAACACAATCAGTTAAATGTGCAATGCACAAGGCTCAAAGCATGTGAGCCAAGCAACCTACAAAACAAACAAGTGAGTCATGATAATCAATCAAGCTCATTCAATTTGTAATGATCTCTTTGAAACATTTGTTGCTTAACCTGAAACAACAAACTTAAACATGAGCAACATGACCACTAGGACAAGCCTAGGGTCAAAAAGAGATAAGAAAATCAAAACATCAAGTGACAAGTGTCCAAAATCAAGTTCAAACAATCAAGAAACAAACTCAATTGGTTTCAGGTTCATATCAATCATCATCATCATTTCATAAGCAAATTAGGTCAAAGCATGGCATATAGAAGCTCAAAAGAGTCAACAGAATGATTTAGTTCAAATTCAATCTCAAACATCTCAATAAATTCTCAAATAATTCATGATCAAACATAATCCATAGCATGATAAGCATATAAAATTTCAGCTCATTTGGATCAAGGGAAGTAGGTCAATGAAAATCATAAATGCAAGCCAAGTTCAAGCATGCTCAAAGAAATCAACCAAACATGCACCAACTTCAATAAATCATAAAACAGTGACAACATATGAGAAATGAATGAGACCAAAACCATGACAAACTTTAAGATGTCTACAAATCACATGTCAAATTTCAAGTTCATCCAATAAGGCATGAGAATTTCACAAATCAAATGAGAACATGTGTCACAAAAAGTCCACATATGAACAAACAGGGAAGAAAATCCCAAACAAATAGGAAATGCCATCAATAATTCCAGAAACATTCACATGTAAACTAGACATCCACAAGTACATTCAGGCAAAAATTCAAACTAATTTGAGTTCAATAAGCATGTTAAATAAAATCATGAAGTTGGACATCAATGGTGTGACACAAATTGTCACACCCCTATTCAAAAAATCATAACACCACAACTAGCAATGATAAATTCACAAACTCTACACCAAAATCACCATGAATGTGTCTAGTTTGAGCACAAAAAATTTGAGAGGCATTGGATAATGTATCATCATTTCACAATCAATTTGGTGAGACATACATAAAATGGACACATATGACAAACCCTAGCACATTTTAAAATCCACACATGCAAAATACCTGGAAAAATCATGATAAAAAACTAGAGATCAAGAGGAGTATTTTGCAAAAAATCCCATGAAAATTGGATAAATAATGAGTGCTCTATGATTTTTGTAAGATGGTGTCACAAAATGAAATAAAAATTAAAAGATAAAATGATTTAATTGAATTAATAAACGACCGGTGGAAAATTGGTAATTATGGGTTCCCTTAAGTGAAACGCACCGTTTCACTTAAGGAGGTGGCAAGTTCTGATTCACTCATGGCCAATGAAACAGTGTTCTCATGCAAAACACAAAAAAAACCGAACAGGCAAACGCGTTTCTGGGTTCAGCATTAGGGTTCTTCGCTACAGTAACAACATTCATCGTCTTGAAGAAATTTTTTTCCAGAAATTCGAAACAAACACCACATTCAAATCATCTCATCATGCTAATCAATAATCCAACACTAATTTTTGCTAACTCATGCTAACATGGATGAACCAAGCGAAAACATATTCACATGTGAAACTTCATGTCAACATAACTTTCAAAATACACAACCAAATGCCACGATTTAAAGTTCAACAGAATCAACATGGAAAGACCTTTCTAAAGCATATCATAATTTTGAAAATGGTGTGATTCGAAAACTTACCAAATTTGGAGCACAGTGATGATTTGCTGGTTGTTTGGTTGTACAAGGCTGAAACAGATGAACAATGTTGCTTTAGATGATGAATGGTCAAGGAGTTTTAGCTCATCAACCTTTGAAATAGCTCCACTCAAGATCTGCCATGGAAGAAGGTTGATGAAACAGTGCTGTATAATGGTGCTACAGTTGTGGTTTGATGCTCACAAATGCTTCCAAAGTGATGGTGAATGATGAAGCAACCAACACAAGTTCGAGCTCTTTTGGAGTTTTCAGTAAAAATTCAAGATGGAGAAAATGAATGTTTTTGAGAGCAAGAGAGTTTTTGATCTGTTTAGTAAAAAGTGGCTGCTAGGGCTTTTCAGTAGAAAATGTGCAAATATATACTGTGTTTAAGCTGCTAAGTTTTGGTTAATTGAGTGGTAATTGGATTAGCTCAAAATGAAGTGTTTTTGGTTAATTTGTGGATTTCACTCAAAATTGCATGGGCATGGCTACAACTGCGAAAATGGGCCTTGAGCAACCTCTAAATGTGTTTTCAGAACAATTGCAATTGGTAGCAAGCATTGGAAAAGCTTAATTTGAAAACTCATTTTTTCACCTCACTCATTTTAATTCGGTCACTTGGAAAAAGGCCATTTTGATTGGTAGGTTTTTGGTGAATTGTGATGAAAGATTTGGATAGAGCACATCAAATATGACTTGTAGCAAAAAACCTCACTCAATTTGGCCAAATGGTTTGAAAGATATGGCACTTTGAAGTTAAAATTTTTTTGAGAATGATTTGATCATAACTTGCCAACCATAAATGAGAAATGAGTGTTGTTGGACTTTTTGGAAATGGGAGAACAAGATCTTCAACTTTCATGTTGGGCAAAAATTCATTTGAAGCTTGTATGATGATGTAATTTGGAGGAGAAGAACTTTCTATTTTTGGTAAATTCCAATTACAGGTCAACTTTCTATTTTTGGAAATTTCTTGTCTGACTTCAAATTCTTCACTGTGGATGCTTGACATGTTATATGAGGCTTACATGGACATGAATGAGACCTCTCAAACCAATTCCCACCATCAAATCACTGATTAAATGCACAGTTGACCAAGGTTGACTTCAGTTGACTTTGCTAGGGTTTTGCTTGACTGAACCATGTTCTGATGAATTCCAAACCCCTACCACTTGATATCTTGATCCAAAATGATGTCACAACTCATATGAACTCTTGATGAATGATCATGGTGCCCAAATTCTTCAAGAATGGCCACCATCTACCTCAATGACTGACTTTGACTGTTTTGACCTAATTTGCTTCATCTGCAAGTAACATGGTTAGATGACAATATTTTTGTACTTTTGGTTAATAGACAGATGGAAAGCAATGATATACAAATGCAATACATGCTTGGTGATCAAGAACCACACTCACAAGATAACCCACCCACTAGGAGGGAAGCAAAGGGGCACAAAGATCCTTGAGGCAATGATATGATATAGTATAGGCCATGAGGGATCTTAGGGACAAAATTGGGGTCTTACAGATGCCCCTATTTAAGATCATTCTATCCAGAGAAGTGAAGTTTAGAAATCTTCAACTCGACGTGGTAGAATGGGCTTAAATAACAGTAATGAGACAAATTTTGGTCCCTAAGAGACCTCATGATGCAAATGTATGTATGCAAAAGACACAAACTCTGTGGGGAATATGGTTCACACAGAAGAAAAGACGATCCATCGGAGTAATACACTCACCAAGAACAGAGACTCTAACAAGACTCTTATGGGGATAAACAAAACTGACACAGCGTGAACAAGACACGACTCTGATTAGGGTAATAACAGAAATCAGACTGGAGACCTCACTGGGGAGTGAAGGACTCACACTGGGGAAAAGAAAATTCCAAAGGAAAAACACATCCACTGGAGAGACACAAGCTGACTCCTGGGGAGAAGCAACAGGAAACTCCACTGAGGAAGCACCAAAGAATGAGGTGTTACCGGTATAAGGGTAACAAACTCGGGAAGAATGAATATCTAAGACCGGTATAAGGGTGAGAGATATCAATCAACCAAACATCTGAGGAAGACCTGGAAAAGGTACATAAACTCAGGAAAATCTGACTCCACAAGGGAATGAGGTCAAAATAGGGAGCAGAAAGGAAGGAACACCAAGGATACCTGGTTGTAGGTATGTAACAGGTGACCGACCAAAGACGTGAATTGGTGTGTGCTCCAAAACACTCATCATCCTGAAGAGAGCGAAAGCAAACTTGTTTATAGGATGGATATTTGATTCTATAAAGAATGCAAATCTTACTCAGTTGGGGAAACAAACAAAGTGTTCGACAAAAGAGTGCATGAGATATATTATCTATAGCCGTCAAAACGTAGATAATGTACTCGCATGGAAAATTATCCTGAACCGGGTTGTAGGTTGTTTATAGGATAAGATCCGAAATCGTGAATTGGTTTGTGTTCCAAAACACTCATCATCCTGAAGAAAGCTAGAACAGCAGACTTGTTTAGGACGGACGTTCGATTCCACAAGGAATACGAAACTTACTCTGCGGAGAAAACAATCAAAAGATTGACCCAAGAGTGAACGAGATATAATATCCATTGCCGTCAGAACGTGGATAGAATACTCACATGGAAGATTATCCTGAACCGGGTTGTAGGTTGTTTATAGGATAAGATCCGAAATCGTGAATTGGTTTGTGTTCCAAAACACTCATCGTCCTGAAGAAAGCTAGAACAGCAGACTTGTTTATAGGACGGATATTCGATTCCACAAGGAATACGAATCTTACTCGACTGGGGAAGATCAACAAAGGACTCCAACCAAAGAGCGCATGAGACATATTGTTCATTACCGGCAAACCATGAATAATATACTCGAAAGGAAGAGACACCAGAGATACCGAAGTATATAATAGGTGACTAACCAAAAAGAGAGACAATCGATACCAAGCATACGGGTAAACGAAAGACAATCTCAAAGGATAAATTGCAAGCATCCGGCAATTATCCGACAACACAGAATATTCGATTCCACAAAGGGATATAACGAATCTTACTCGACCAGGGAAACATGAAAGGCTTCGACTGAAGAGTACATGAGATATATTATTCATAGCCGTCAAAACGTGAATAATAAACCTCGCATGGAAGATTATCCTTAACCAGGTTGTAGGTTGTTTATAGGATAAAATCCGAAAAGAAAGGCATCGGGATACCAAACTAGGTATATAATGATGAACAATCAAAGGGAGCAACAGACATTACCAGCAAGAGGGTAAATGAAAGAAGGCTCGCTGGGAATGCATTGATGAAAATCAATGATCCGGGGAACACAATCACTGACAAAAGGTGAAAGGACCCGCTGGGATAAAATTGCTAGCATACGGCAATTACCCACAAAAGACTTGCTAGGGATATAAGTGCTTATCTGAGCAACTTATCCAAGCGAAAGGAAGATCAACATCAAGTATTGAATGAAGATAACCACAAAGAGGGGATTGTCATCGGTTGGGATGAACAACAAAATTAACTCTGCAAGTGGAGAAAACAGGGTTTATGACCACCGGTTCGTAGGTAGAAAAACCGCAAAGATAGGACTTACGACTGCTGGTTTGTAGGCAGAGGGCCAAACTCTGGTGGGGATAACCATAAAATTAGGGTTTACATCTACCGAATATGGGGTAGAAAACCAACAACTCCGCGTGGGGATAGAACAAATCACAAATCCGCACGGGAAACCAAAATATGGCTTATAACAAACCACAAACTGCCGGAGAGTAGGAAAATAGGATTTACAACTACCGACTGTTAGGTAGAAAACCAAAACTACTCCGCTGGGGAACAACCCACTGGGAAGCACAAGACTTTTGACAAATAGCCAGTTCGGGAATAATCCGAAAAGACAGACTGAATCAAGACATGTCCTAATGAGGATGTAACTCAAATAGGAAAATCCGTCCCAATATATGTGTTAGGAGGAAACGGAAGAAACCGTCATCCACGAGGATATATCTCAGTGGGGAACTGCAGAAGGACAGACAACAGACACTTTCTGCTTACGGGGCTGACTCTATATGGAGAGATTTAGACACCCGACATCTTCTAGGGGAGATCTATTAGGGATCTGCATCACCCGTTGCAGGAAACACAACAATCAAAAGATATATGGCAAACAATGCAACATGAATATCTGAATGTTTATGAATATGCATGATTTTATGTTTAATGAATGTTGACAAAACAGACAATTCTAACACAAACAGGTCCAGGAATCAAACGCCCGGTATTATACTTCCAGGGGAAAACCAACTGGAAAGCCAATCTGCTGGAGATCTACATGCTGAGAAACAAAGATCTGCGGGTACTGCTGAGGAAGCAGAGAATCAGAGATATCAGGAAACCAAATCTCCGAGTGACGGATCAGCAAACAAACCGATCAGGGCACAGAAAGTCACAACAGGCAAAATAGCCACCAAGACGAATCTGTTGGAGAACAAGGGAAAACCTAAGATATCTGCAGGGGATCACAGTGTCAACTGAGAAACAAAAGGTGCATTGCACAAGCACGAACTGCTGTAGAAGCAACTCCACACAACTCCGCTGGGGAACAACTCACTGAGGGAGAATGTACCACACAAGTAGATTCTGCAACAAGCCACTCTACTTGGGGAGAATACACAAAGCAAACTGATCACAACAAGTAGATTCTTCAATATAAGCCACTCTACTGGGGATCACAAGCAGTCAGGAAATCAATCCGTTCTCTGAATGCTAGAGCCATCATCCGACCATACTGGGGATTGGAGGAGTATTCAACAGGCGAAACTGCCACAACAAACGTTCTGCAGACTATGCTGAGGAAAAGATGGTTGAAATACTGGGATGTCAACCCAATCAACCACTGAATAAGAAAATAAATCCTGCTCTGTTGAGGAGAACAAACACTCTGATAGAGAGACAGCAACAACTCTACAGACGACTTCGCCGGGGAAAAGGTAAAGTACCGGGTATCAAACCGCCGACTTACCGAGTCTTTTAAAAGGAAAACGACCGTGCTGAGGAAACAGACAACTCTGCTGGCACCTGCACTGGGGAGAGTGACAACAACTCTACTTGCGAATGTGCTAAGGAGACAAATAAAGTCTGGGGATGTCGACCCACTAGAGAAAGTGACGGGGCGCCAGGATGACAAACCAATCAACCGCTGACACTCACAAGGGAACATCCATGCTAGGGAAGATTGCTGCTGGAGAAAACGAAGTCTTCAACAACACTCTGCTTGCGAATATACTGGGGAACAACCCTAACAACAACTCTGTTTGAGGAACAACCCCAACAAAGATCTGAAGAAAGAAGATACAACCAAACCAGGAATATGAACAAATGTCTTACCTGTGGGAAATCATGCCACCCTCGGGAGAGCACTGAGATATTCTTGAGTATCCTTTCAATATTGTGAATGTTCACTTCGTTTAAAACAATATTTTTGAAAAATTTATTTGTTTAAAACAATGACATTTTATCAATTTAAAACATGCAAAACATTTGTTGAATTGAAACAAATAAGAGTGCAAATAATTGGATAAAAAGCTCAAATTAATTTGATGGAATGGTAGCCTGCAAATGGCAAGGCTCCATAGATCTGTACAAATTTGAAATCAGTGATATATATTGGAAGAGGGCTACATTGAACATAATGATCCTTTCTCTACCAATTTGAATCTCGATGTATCCGAAGCATCGATTGGCGACGAATCGAGAATCTTCTGACGAAATGACGACTGGTGAACAGAAAGTTTTGTCAGGGTGCAGTCACTTGCCAAATCCCTAATTTTGCCTAGATTGCCCCAGGGTGAGGTACTCAATCTAGCGGGATGCAAATATTCTTTTTTTTCAAGTCTCTAATTTTTGCCTGGATTACCCTTGCGGGTTCTCCACCGAGACGCTCATTTTTGCCTAAGCCGCCCTTTCGGGTTTTCAACTTAGCGAGCTATTCTGTTTTTCATTTGCATATACTTTTTTTTCTAGGCAAAGTATTTCTTGACTGCATCTGAATTCACGGGACGAGTGAAATCCTCCCCATCCATTGTTGTAAGCATCAAAGCTCCGCCTGAAAAGGCTCTCTTAACAACATATGGACCCTCGTAGTTTGGAGTCCACTTGCCCCTGGAATCGGGCGCGAAAGATAAAACTTTCTTGAGCACAAGGTCACCTTCTCGGAACACGCGAGGCTTGACCTTCTTATCGAATGCTTTCTTCATTCTCTGCTGATATAACTGACCATGACACATGGCAGTTAACCGCTTCTCTTCGATCAAATTCAATTGGTCATAACGACTTTGAATCCATTCAGCATCAGTCAACTAGGGACTTGAGGGTATAAATTTTTCTTTTTCTTTTGAAAAAAATTTCCTGATTTTTGATTTTTTTCATCTTTTTCACCCTCTTTTTTTTCTTTTTTATTTTTTTTTATTTTTTATATTACATTTGTAATGCCCCAGTTTGACTGTTTTGCTGATTCTCATGATACAGCTGAATGAGCCTCTTTCGTGCTCAAGAAGACGGGTAATCTCATCAGGAATCCCATTCAACATCATCTTCCTCTGCCTCAAATACAAGGAATTCAAGATTGGGAGATGGTGTCGGATCATTATGTTCAATGGGTTTAGAAATCCCTGCATAATGATTCTGGATAATGAAAAGCTTTTGATATTTAAACAAGCAAATCATTTATGCAGATGAAAAAGCTGTTTTATTTGTTTTTCAGGGTTTTTTTTTGTGATCACTGATTTCATGCAAAAAGCAAAAAGTGAAAACAACTGGAAAAACAAATGTTTAACAATGCATTAATTGAATGAAACATCATTGTGTTAAATGTTGCCAACAATGTCATCACTTCTCCTTTTGGCATGGGAGAAGGGTTTTGAACAAAGTGAACAAATCACGCTGACTTATGAATGACCGTAGGAACATCCACAGCGACCCAATTGTGGCAGACACCACCAGGAATGATGAAATTGTTCAGGTCCTCTGCATCCTCTTCCAAGATAGCAGCAGCCTATTCTTCAGGTTGATCGTCATGGATGAATCCTCCACTTGCGAACAAACCTTGCTCCTTAAGTGCCCCAGAACAGTAGCCAATGCCAACCCGGGATTGGTTAACCAGGAATAAATCCATCAACAGTACTAAGTCTGGCAAAATCCTCCTCGAGTTCACAATTCTCTTGCTCAGGATGATCCATCAATCTGGCAGAGATGGCTCTGGTATAATATCGGCGAGGTGCGTCTCCAAAATAAAGGAAGATCGCAGGGTCAGACCACAGGACGGGAGACCGGAACAAAACACCCGCTTATGCAAATGATGCATGAAGTGTTTATGCATATGCTTGTTTTTTTACTTCAAAGGGAACTCAAGGGTTTTATTTGCAAACTTTGAAATATTTAAGCATTTTGATCGTACATGAGAATATCTCATCAGATATATCAGGTGAAAAAAAATTTCCCGATTTTTTCCATGTTTGAAATTTTTTGCAAATGAACTCCTTTGAGTTCCTTGAAAATTTTCTTTTTTGATGATATGGATGCGGATGAATACATGAATGCATGAATGCAACAATCACACTCAAGGATCAAGCAAGTCACACCAAACAAAGGTCATGGGAAAGCTCATTGTATCCCTAATATCAATCATCCATTTTGGTGGATTTAGGTTTTCACCTTATCGACACCCAAGTTCCATTGATATTAACGGTACATGAACCGGCTCGAACATCCTTAATATCAACCATCCGTTTTGGGGGATTTAGGTTTTATACCTGATCAACGCCCAGGTTCCATTGATATTAAGGTTGTCTGAACGACTCAACCACGAATCACGGGTTTGCTGAGAGTCACGAGCATGGAGTCTCGGTTAAGAACCACCCAAAGGGAGTGTACTAGGGTTTAAACCTGCCAGACATGTTCTACCAGAGGTTCCCATAATCATCGTTCCATCTTTCGAATATTATCGGAGGAACGAATACTCGTATTCCAAAAATATTCTCAAGAGAAACTCTTATGAGTGTAGTATCGCGTGACAATCGCATCAGAACTTACATCTGAACGACCTCCGCACTACGTTCCTAAAAATAGGCCAAGATGGGTTTGGTAAACTACGGTCCTTGGCTTCTGCGGCACATGATTGAAAGAATAATGCCTAACCACAAATAACTTGTGTGACATTATTAATCCAACATGACCTCCACCAAGTGAATGGACTCGCAAGTCAATTGGCTAAGGAATACTCCACACCAGTCAACAAGACTATGCCATTCTCCTATCCTAGAGTGCACTCGAGTTCGGGTATATAACTCATCTCACAGATCACCAAAGCAAACAGCAATTGTATATCAAGCAATTCAAACATTACAATCAATACAGTGATCCCAAATTGTACAAAAATATGTCAAATAACAAATAATAATATAGCACAACAAGGGTGAAAAGTAGGCGATACAACCAGGGATCATTTTCTCCCCAGCAGAGTCGCCACTTTTCGGTAGCGGTGTATTCGTCGCTATATGATTTATTGATTAAACCATAAGCAAAGCATACAATGAATTCGAGTCGCCACCGCACTTTTATTTATCCAAAGGACTGGCTAAAAAGCGAACAAAAGCCTAAGAAGTTTTACGCGTAGAAAACTAATAAAAAGATCAGAGAGTCTGGGTAAGGGGTAAATTACGCAATGGGAAGGTGTTAGGCACCCACTACGTCCTAGGTACTTCTAGGGAGCCCTTTTCACACTTGTTGTATAAATTTGTTATTTGTTATGAAATATTTATTGTGCAAACATGATTGGGATGATGAGAAAAGAATATACAATTTTTTATTGTTTTTGTGTTCGAACGGATGAACCCGTTGCCTACGTACCTTCCATCAAAGGTAAGGATCAAAACGCCGTAGTTCGGCTAAAAGATTTCCAAAAGTTAGTGAGTTCAATTTTAAACAATAGCACTGAGGCTCTTCATTATCAATGGGAGAAAACTCGACCAAGACCAACATCCACCATGCGAGGATAGCTTCGACGTACTAGAGGGGTTAACCCTGTTTTCAGTACGGAAGTCTTATAGTCGACTCACTAAGGATAAGGTGAGGTTTACATCAACCACAATGATAATTGAAACATATGGCTAATGTGTGAAAAGATTAACAATGGGCAAAGCCAAAACAAATGAATGGGTGAAGTTAATTGATTGTGATTATGAAAGTATGGTCAAAGTATGATTAAGATTGGTTCAAAAGAAGTATTATGAAATGGAGTTTGAAAAAAAAGTCAAGGACTTGGGGTCCAGGTTTTTAATTTGAAAATATGAAGATGTTTGCACAATATCTATCTCAAGTTTGAAAGTAATGTGTGAAAAGGTTTAGGACAAAGAGGGATGAATGGATGAGGATGGATTGTAAAACTTCCTAGGAGGTTCACTTCTTGAAATCATATAGAAGATGATTCAAGTGTGTCCTTTGGAATAGGCAATGAGCAATAGTAAAATAAGCAAACAAATGATACCGGATGCCACTCAATGGCCTTACTCCAATCTCACAAACAAAAGCGGATACCGGATACCAATAGATGGATTTACACCAATCTCCTAAAACAAAATGAAACTTGGATACCGGATGCCAATCTGTCTGGGCTTATACCAATATCTAACATATGATCATAGGAAAGCAAAGGCCAACTTGCAGGGACTTACAATTGCATCCTCACATACAACAAATGCAAATGCATCAAGCAAAGAGAAGATGAGTGGCCAATGAGATGGTCTTATACTCACTTCCATATCATAGGAACAATGGCCAATGGATGGTCTTACAATCGTCCTCAATGGGCAAACAACAAAGATATGTCACAGAGACAAATGAAATGATCATGCACTAAAGAGTAATTGATGATGATAAATGCACAAAGTATGCAAGCAGACATGTATAAATGAACCAAGTAATTAATCAATCAAAGGCATTTAACACACTCTATAACCAAACGATGAGGCTCATACAAAAGGTTAGGCATTGAAGCCAACTGGAATAGGGTTAATGGTGCTCTTAACCTTGACATTGAGAGCCAAGGTGAAGCAGATGAAAGGATATGAGGGGTGTGCCTCATGCTCTTATCCCTGGTCAGGGAGAGCTTTGAATATCAGAAGGTGTGGGAGTTCAGAAAGATGGAACTCTCTCCAAAAGTTATTTGACTCGATAGATCTTGGGTATTTACTCAACATGCATCAAACACAAGTAGTGTGAGCAATGTGAGTGACTCACATAATAGTAGGAGATAGGTTGCATATCTCTTGGGTTCTACCAATTGCCTTATTCAAAGGACTTTTCCTGCTTGGGACAAATGTAAACACACACAAGCATTGCCTCTTAAGGAGGACTTCAGACAGTTGCCTGGCCAAGTAACAGGCCAGGTCTTCCAGACTACATGAAGATTAGAAGTTATACCTCAATGCAAATTGCTATTAAGCAAAGCAAAGAAAGTTCTTAAAGAACTAAGCAACTAAAGGTACCTGAAACCAGTCAAACAGAATCAGTACACAACTCAAAGTCAAACCAAAATAAGATAGGGATCAACAGTCAACACAATCAGTTAAATGTGCAATGCACAAGGCTCAAAGCATGTGAGCCAAGCAACCTACAAAACAAACAAGTTAGTCATGATAATCAATCAAGCTCATTCAATTTGTAATGATCTCTTTGAAACATTTGTTGCTTAACCTGAAACAACAAACTTAAACATGAGCAACATGATCACTAGGACAAGCCTAGGGTCAAAAAGAGATAAGAAAATCAAAACAGCAAGTGACAAGTGTCCAAAATCAAGTTCAAACAATCAAGAAACAAACTCAATTGGTTTCATGTTCATATCAATTATCATCATCATTTCATAAGCAAATTAGGTCAAAGCATGGCATATAGAAGCTCAAAAGAGTCAACATAATGATTTAGTTCAAATTCAATCTCAAACATCTCAATAAATTCTCAAATAATTCATGGTCAAACATCATCCATAACATGATAAGCATATAAAATTTCAGCTCATTTGGATCAAGGGAAGTAGGTCAATGAAAATCATAAAGGCAAGGCAAGTTCAGGCATGCTCAAAGAAATCAACCAAACATGCACCAACTTCAATAAATCATAAAACAGTGACAACATATGAGAAATGAATGAGACCAAAACCATGACAAACTTTAAGATGTCTACAAATCACATGTCAAATTTCAAGTTCATCCAATAAGGCATGAGAATTTCACAAATCAAATGAGAACATGTGTCACAAAAAGTCAACATATGACCAAACAGGGGAGAAAATCCCAAACAAATAGGAAATGCCATCAATAATTCCAGAAACATTCACATGTAAACTAGACATCCACAAGTACATTCATGCAAAAATTCAAACCAATTTGAGTTCAATAAGCATGTTAAATAAAATCATGAAGTTGGACATCAATGGTGTGACACAAATTGTCACACCCCTATTCAAAAAATCATAACACCACAACCAGCAATGATAAATTCACAAACTCTACACCAAAATCACCATGAATGTGTCTAGTTTGAGCACAAAAAATTTGAGAGGCATTGGATAATGTATCATCATTTCACAATCAATTTGGTGAGACATACATAAAATGGACACATATGACAAACCCTAGCACATTTTAAAATCCACACATGCAAAAAATCTGGAAAAATCATGATAAAAAACTAGAGATCAAGAGGAGTATTTTGCAAAAAATCCCATGAAAATTGGATAAATAATGAGTGCTCTATGATTTTTGTAAGATGGTGTCACAAAATGAAATAAAAATTAAAAGATAAAATGATTTAATTGAATTAATAAACGACCGGTGGCAAATTGGTAATTATGGGTTCCCTTAAGTGAAACGCACCGTTTCACTTAAGGAGGTGGCAAGTTCTGATTCGCTCATGGCCAATGAAACAGTGTTCTCATGCAAAACACAAAAAAAAACCGAACAGGCAAACGCGTTTCTGGGTTCAGCATTAGGGTTCTTCGCTACAGTAACAACATTCATCGTCTTGAAGAAATTTTTTTCCAGAAATTCGAAACAAACACCACATTCAAATCATCTCATCATGCTAATCAATAATCCAACACTAATTTTTGCTAACTCATGCTAACATGGATGAACCAAGCGAAAACATATTCACATGTGAAACTTCATGTCAACATAACTTTCAAAATACACAACCAAATGCCACGATTTAAAGTTCAACAGAATCAGCATGGAAAGACCTTTCTAAAGCATATCATAATTTTGAAAATGGTGTGATTCGAAAACTTACCAAATTTGGAGCACAGTGATGATTTGCTGGTTGTTTGGTTGTACAAGGCTGAAACAGATGAACAATGTTGCTTTAGATGATGAATGGTCAAGGAGTTTTAGCTCAGCAACCTTTGAAATAGCTCCACTCAAGATCTGCCATGGAAGAAGGTTGATGAAACAGTGCTGTATAATGGTGCTACAGTTGTGGTTTGATGCTCACAAATGCTTCCAAAGTGATGGTGAATGATGAAGCAACCAACACAAGTTCGAGCTCTTTTGGAGTTTTCAGCAAAAATTCAAGATGGAGAAAATGAATGTTTTTGAGAGCAAGAGAGTTTTTGATCTGTTTAGTAAAAAGTGGCTGCTAGGGCTTTTCAGCAGAAAATGTGCAAATATATACTGTGTTTAAGCTGCTAAGTTTTGGTTAATTGAGTGGTAATTGGATTAGCTCAAAATGAAGTGTTTTTGGTTAATTTGTGGATTTCACTCAAAATTGCATGGGCATGGCTACAGCTGCGAAAATGGGCCTTGAGCAACCTCTAGATGTGTTTTCAGAACAATTGCAATTGGTAGCAAGCATTGGAAAAGCTTAATTTGAAAACTCATTTTTTCACCTCACTCATTTTAATTCAAGTCACTTGGAAAAAGGCCATTTTGATTGGTAGGTTTTTGGTGAATTGTGATGAAAGATTTGGATAGAGCACATCAAATATGACTTGTAGCAAAAAACCTCACTCAATTTGGCCAAATGGTTTGAAAGATATGGCACTTTGAAGTTCAAAATTGTTTGAGAATGATTTGATCATAACTTGCCAACCATAAATGAGAAATGAGTGTTGTTGGACTTTTTGGAAATGGGAGAACAAGATCTTCAACTTTCATGTTGGGCAAAAATTCATTTGAAGCTTGTATGATGATGTAATTTGGAGGAGAAGAACTTTCTATTTTTGGCAAATTCCAATTACAGGTCAACTTTCTATTTTTGGAAATTTCTTGTCTGACTTCAAATTCTTCACTGTGGATGCTTGACATGTTATATGAGGCTTACATGGACATGAATGAGACCTCTCAAACCAATTCCCACCATCAAATCACTGATTAAATGCACAGTTGACCAAGGTTGACTTCAGTTGACTTTGCTAGGGTTTTGCTTGACTGAACCATGTTCTGATGAATTCCAAACCCCTACCACTTGATATCTTGATCCAAAATGATGTCACAACTCATATGAACTCTTGATGAATGATCATGGTGCCCAAATTCTTCAAGAATGGCCACCATCTACCTCAATGACTGACTTTGACTGTTTTGACCTAATTTGCTTCATCTGCAAGTAACATGGTTAGATGACAATATTTTTGTACTTTTGGTTAATAGACAGATGGAAAGCAATGATATACAAATGCAATACATGCTTGGTGATCAAGAACCACACTCACAAGATAACCCACCCACTAGGAGGGAAGCAAAGGGGCACAAAGATCCTTGAGGCAATGATATGATATAGTATAGGCCATGAGGGATCTTAGGGACAAAATTGGGGTCTTACAGTGTGGGAAGAGAGTTTTCGTGCTTTGAGCAAGAAGCATGAAGAGTTGCAGTTGGAGTCTAAGGACAAAGACGCACTTATTGAGCTACTTGAAGACCGAGTGACGAAGAGACAGAGAGAGCTAGAGGTTTCATCTTCTAGCATGCCTCCGCCTTTCGTTGCTGAGAAGAATATCATTGATCAGCTTGTCCTCGAGAAGACTCAGATGAAGGCTTCTTTTGAGACCGAGATTCGTCGCATTCGAAGGAAGTACGCGCCTTCAGCTAGATCTTCTGACATTGTTGTTAGGGATCCTTAGGATGACTAGTCTCCTTTTCTCTTGTATCTTTTTATTTTGGTTTCTGAAATCGTACTCAGTGTAATCCTTCCAATTTACAGAAATAAAAAGAGATTTTTGGTCATATCAAATTGTTGCAATTACCATTTAAATATTATATATTTGCAAATGATATAGTAAGTTCCTTGAAAAATAAAAATAATCAAGCATTGCATTTCATGCATCATTTTGTTGACTCTAGGTGTTGGCAGCAATTTTGGTAAAACAAAGAGTGTTCACAAGATGTCTTGTGTGATGTCTTAACATGAGATATCCTATGTACCTGCTGGAGTTGAAGAACATATACAAGCAGGATTGTTTCAGAATGCCACTTACAATGCTAAGGCTTCTGATATTGGATGTACCTGCTGGAGCTAAATTGGAAGACACATGCTGCAGGATTGTTTCTGTTGACATACTCATTGTCATAGTAACTGATATGGTTGTACCTGCTATAAAAGGAAACTGGATTATGCAGGATTTTTCCAGATGTCAGACCCGATGTCATGACATCCTATACACAGAACATTCAGTATGAATGTCTGGTGTTTTGTGATTGCACAATTAGTGGCAATCATTGGTTGATTAAAGATATGGCTAGCTGGCGCATTCTATCAGGGATATCAACCAGATTTGTTTATTTTCCAAGGAGATCTTTACAGCTGATATGAAAAGATTTGATTGGAAAATATATTTAGGGTTTTCAAGTTGTCCAATGTTTCTATAAAAAGGGACTTAGAAAACCTGATTTAACACACAACCAAGACTGAGCGAAATTTAGAGAGAGAGCTAGGGTTTGTGTCTGTAGGTCATTCAAGTCATCCATAGATGATTGAATTGGACTGATTTGTCTTCTTGATCAAAGCTTTGAAGCAAGATCAAGAGTGTGTCTTCTTGATTGAAACTGTGAAGTAAAATCAAGAATATTGTAATTGAAAAGTATTTTCTTTTCACAAGGGATTGTTTTTTAAAATCACGGGTGTGTGATTGTAAGGGAAGTGAGTGGGTTCTCATATCTAAGAATGCTTAGGTAGAAATTGCACGGGTAGAGATTAGGTGAGAAAGACTGTAACTTGTTGAAGTGTACGAATAGTCTTTGAACTAATTCTATTATAGTGAATTTCCTTCCTGGCTTGGTAGCCCCCAGACGTAGGTGAGTTGCACCGAACTGGGTTAACAATTGCTTGTGTTGATTGCTTTTCAATTCTGTTTTATTATCCATTGTGTATTAATAGATATTAGTGTCGTGACATTACCTTCGACATCTTCTATCTGATACCAGAATTTCAATTGGTATCAGAGCAGGCATCCTGCTCTGGCTCTGGGTGAGATCTAGGGAGAATACTTTCTGGTACAATGGAGAGGGATGGAGGATCTGTTCATAGGCCACCTATTTTGGATGGTTCTAACTATGACTATTTGAAACCAAGAATGGTAGCTTTTTTAAAATCCCTTGATAACAAGGCGTGGAAAGCTGTGCTAACAGGTTGGGTGCATCCTGTCATTACTAAAGAAGGAGTAGCCACCACAGAGAAGAAGCCTAAAGAACAATGGTCCAAGGAAGAGGATGATCTTGCCTTTGGAAATTCTAAAGCCTTGAATACCATCTTCAATGGAGTGGACAAGAATATTTTCAGGCTGATAAATAACTGTGAAGTTTCCAAAGAGGCTTGGGACATTCTCAAGACCACTCATGAAGGCACCTCTATGGTTAAGATGTCTAGACTTCAGCTGCTCACCTCCAAGTTTGAAAACTTAAGGATGAAAGAAGATGAAAACATTCAGGAATTTCATATGAGTATCCTTGAGATTGCTAAAGCCTCTGGAGCCTTGGGGAAGAAGATATCAGATGAAAAGTTAGTAAGAAAAATACTCAGATCTCTCCATAAGAGATTTGCAATGAAGGTGACTGCCATAGAAGAGTCTCAAGACATCTCCAACATGAGGGTAGATGAGCTAATTGGCTCCCTCCAAACCTTTGAGATGGGATTGATTGAGGGAACTGAAAAGAAAACTAAGAGCATCGCCTTTGTATCCAACACAGAAGAGGAAAACAGTCAAGATATGGATAAAGAGTGGGCCAATGAAGTTGCAATGCTGGGGAGACAGTTTAACAGATTGTTAAAGAAAATGGATGTCAGATCCAAGGAAAACGTCAAAAACATCTCATCTGACATCAGCAATGGAAGAAGAGGAAGGTCAGAAGAAAGGCCAAAAGAAGGAAAAGAAGTAAAGTGTTATGAAAGTGATGGGTATGGACACATTAGAACAGAATGTGGTACATACCTCAAGAAGCATAAGACGAGTCTTGCTGCCACCTGGTCAGATGAGAGTGATACAGAGGAGGCTGCAAATATTGTGACTGCTTTGACAGGAAAATGGGGATCTGATGAAGACTCAAGTGATGATGAAGTAACCTTTGAAGAATTGGCCTCTACCTACAGAAAGTTGTGTCACAAAAGTGTAGAGCTGTGCAAACAGGTTGATAACCAGAAGAAGGAAATTACTCAACTTGAGAATGAGAAGATGGAATACTTGGAAACCATCTTCAAATTAAAAACAGAAGCAGTGGTTCTGAATGCCAAGATAGACAAAAATCATCAAGCTGAAAATCAGAAGATTGCACAGCTGGAAAGTGAGAAGGCAGACCATGCAAAAATCATCTCAAAATTAAAGACTGAAGTCATGTTTCAAAATTCTAAATTAGAAGAGATGACCAAGTATGTAAGGATGTTAAGCAATGGGTCTGAATCCTTAGACAAGATTCTTCAAACTGGACAAATAACAGGAGACAAATCTGGTATTGGGTATAATAAGTCAAAACCTGAGAGCAGTAACACTGGTGTCAAACCTCAAGCAAAATTTAAGTGCATTCAAAAACCTGTGATGTCACATCATATGTCACATCACCAAAGGAGGAGACAGTTGAAAGGAAAACACCAAAGATGGAGATGCCATTACTGTGGGAAATTTGGTCATCTAAAGCCATTCTGCTATAAACTGTATGGCTATCCCAGGTATGCTCAAGATCACCATCAATTTAGACCCAAACATCACATGCCTATCATAAAAAAACAATGGGTCCCTAAGACTAATGTCACAAGTCTGATAGCTCACAGTCTCCTCAGAATCTCAGCTAAAGAAGAATGGTACTTTGACAGTGGATGCTCCAGACACATGACTAGAAACCAAGACCTGCTAACTGATCTGAATCAACATACTATAAGTCATGTAACCTTTGGAGATGGAGCAAAAGGTGAAATCAAGGGAACAGGTAAGCTTGATTGTCCTGGAGTACCTAGACTTGACAAGGTTCTACTAATCAAAGGGCTAACTGCAAACCTCATAAGCATTAGTCAACTTTGTGATCAAGGTCTGAATGTTAACTTCAACAAAACTGAACATAAAGAGTGAAGTAATTATGAGAGGAGTCAGGACCGAAGACAATTGCTACATATGGAGTTCTCAATTGGAGTGTCCCTTAAAATATTGGGGGAGTACAGATGTCCTCAAGAGTGATGAAAAACAAGGCTGGGGAAAATGTCACACAAAGATGTCACACCAGAAGTCCAGAGGAGAAAAGATTATGATGGCTCAAAAAACTGAGAAGGTAGACCAAACAGGTGGACACTTAACCAGTCACAAGGAGAATGAAACTGTTGGGACTAAGCCACAAATGACTCAGTGCACACAGGCCAAGGATAATTAGGATAAGATATGGGTGACACCTGTGAAAGATAGCAGTTGGGCTCAACTGGGTTGGATGAACCTATTACTGTTTGACAATGTTACACATGATGTCATAACATTGTATTATAACTTCCTGAATGCTGAAGCCAGGTCCAAAAATCAAATTCAACAAAGATGGACGAAATACTTTTCTAGATATTATCACTTCATTAGGAATTTTGTGAAAGAAAAATTCAGAGGTCAAGAGTTTGGACTTGAACTAGCAGACAAGCTTGCAAGGAATTTGGGTAAAATTGATTATGAGGAAGGGAAATTAGGGATTTGGAGTCTTGAGAAATTAAGGCAATTAAAAGAAAAAAATAAAAGAAATAAAAATAATGTCTGCCTTTTTAAAAGAAAGAGCCACATTAATGATAAATCATTCCCAAGCTTTGAAAACAGTATCTATTCCCTTAGCACACGCTACCCAAACTCAGCAACTGCCATTTCCATTCAACCTCTAAGAAAAGCTCAGCTAGGGCAAATAAATCTTCCTCAAAAGTCCAACAACATGTCACAACATCCATCGTCATCTGGTTCCAAATCCTCCCAACATGCAAAGACTCCATCCATGGAGTTTGTAGATGATGATATAATGGACGTCACCCCTCTGTGCATGATACCGGGCAACACCACAGGTACCTCCTCCAATGCTGGAGATAAGCAAGGTAATACCTCTGGTAACTCCTCTCTTCCTAAAGACATGTATTACACTGATCGCGCTATAAGGAGACTGGTTACTAGAATACTGAGTGAAGGACATAAAGTTGAAGGGGTCTCTACCCCTCTATCCAGAAGGGAACCCTCTCCTGAGAGAGAACCCCATGCTGATAAAGATGATGATTCATCTAGATCAGAAAAAGAGGTGGCTGCTGAAGGGCTTTGCTCTCTAGGTAAAACCCTACCTAGCAAGAAACAAAATGTGCCTCAAGATGATATTATTGACCTTGAGGAAGAAAGCACTGAAGGAGAAGATGATCCTTTGGTCCATCTGGTTAAACCTAGCGTTGCTGAAAAACTGAGAAGTAAGAAAGGAAAAAGTATGGCTAAAATGAGAGCTGCTAGAGTGAAGAAGACTGCAGGAGTAGGACCCTCTAAACCCTGGAGCAAGGTTGAGGTTGGAAAAAGAAAAGAGAGACACAACTCTGATTCTGAAGAGAATGTTAAAGATGATGTCCCAGACATCTCCCCTGCAAAAAGGCAAGCAGTTCAGGAATCTCCTAGCAAGGTTGCTACTGTCCATCTAGACAATATCTCCTTTCATTTGGAAGATGGAGCAGCAAAGTGGAAATATGTCATTTAGAGACGTGTAGCCATTGAAAGAGAACTGGGTCAAGAAGCTGTGGAGGTAAAGGAGGTTATTGAGTTGATCAAAAATGTTGGACTCATGAAGACTGTGGCAACTCTACCCCAATGCTATGAGGGGCTGGTTAAAGAGTTTATTGTTAATATCCCTAAGGATATTCACGATAAGAACAGCAGGGAGTTTTGCAAAGTATTTGTAAGAGGCAAATGTGTAAAATTCTCACCAAATGTCATCAACAAGTTCCTAGGAAGAGGAATGGATGGAGGAGTAGACTTAGAAACCACAGACAATGAGGTCTGTAGGGCTATCACAACTGGCCAAGTTAAGGAATGGCCCAGTAGAAATCACTTATCAGCTGGAAAACTAAGTGCTAAATATGCCATCTTGCACAAAATCGGCTTAGCTAATTGGATTCCTACTAATCATGCCTCTACTATCTTCATCAATCTTGGAAGAATTATTCATGCTATTGGAACAAGGGTTAACTATGATTTTGGAAAGTTCATATTTGGACAAACCATTAGACATGCTTCTACAAATGCTGTGAAGTTACCCATTGCCTTCCTTTCCCTTATTTGTGGCATAATCCTAAGTCAACAACCAGGGATTCTTAGCACAAGTGACATACCAAGCAGGAGAAAATCCCCTCTATCCATCCATTACAAGCTGTTTGAGGGAAGTCATGTCAATGATGTCATGACATCTGCTAAGAGGGAGTCTGCATCCAAAGAATATTGTAATTGAAAAGTATTTTCTTTTCACAAGGGATTGTTGTTTAAAATCACGGGTGTGTGATTGTAAGGGAAGTGAGTGGGTTCTCATATCTAAGAGTGTTTAGGTAGAAATTGCACGGGTAGAGATTAGGTGAGAAAGACTGTAACTTGTTGAAGTGTACGAATAGTCTTTGAACTAATTCTATTATAGTGAATTTCCTTCCTGGCTTGGTAGCCGCCAGACGTAGGTGAGTTGCACCGAACTGGGTTAACAATTGCTTGTGTTGATTGCTTTTCAATTCTGTTTTATTATCCATTGTGTATTAATAGATATTAGTGTCGTGACATTACCTTCGATATCTTCTATCTGATACCAGAATTTCACATTTGCATAAGCAGGTTTTTGCCAGATGTCTGATTGGTGTTTCTTCTGCGCTTTAGCCAAGCTGACTCACCAGTACAATACCCAAGCCAATCATCTGAAAATCATGGAACATTTGGAGCAAGAGAATAGAGAGTTGAAGGACCAGATCGCCCGCCTAACTGCCATGATGGAGTCAGTTCTTGCTGCTCAGAACCAAGCTTCTCCAACACCTGCAACTCCTCCCGCGAGGACTGTTACTTCAGAGGTGACTACCTCTACCATGCCTGCTGCTACCGCCCATTTTGCACCGAATATGCCTGCCGGATTCCCGTGGGGAATGCCGCCCAAATTTGTGCCTGAAGGCTTTGCGCCTACATTTTCTTCCATGCCGACATTTAGCCCGGTCATGTCTATGCCACCTCCTGTTGTACACACTTTGCCTCGCGTAGAGGATACCATCTATCATTCCGAGCCGTTTGAGGGTCCGGATGTTCATGAGATGATGGACGATATGAAAGATCAGTTTCTTGAGCTATGCAAGGAATTGAAGACGCTGAGAGGTAAAGATTTATTTGGAAAGAGTGTTGTTGAGTTGTGCTTAGTGCCCAACGTCAAGATCCCAGTGAAGTTCAAAGTGCCTGACTTTGAAAAGTATAAGGGAAACCCTTGTCCGCTCAGTCATCTTGTGATGTATGCCCGCAAGATGTCTACTTAGATCGACAATGATCAATTGCTTATTCACTACTTCCAAGATAGTTTGAATGGTGTTGCACTCCGTTGGTACATGGGGTTGGATAATGCAAGCATTCTCACTTTCAACGACTTGGGAGAGGCTTTTGTGAAGCAATACAAGTATAATATGGACATGGCGCCGGATAGAGACCATTTGAGGTCTATGTCTGAGAAGGACAAAGAGACATTTAAAGAGTACGTGCAAAGATGGAGGGAGTTGGCTGACTAGATCACTCCTCCTTTGGAGGAGAAAGAAATGACAAAGATCTTCTTGAAAACTTTGAGTTCATTTTATTATGAACGCATGATTGCTAGTGCCCCCAGTGATTTTGTCGAAATGGTAAACATGGGGATGAGACTTGAGGAAGGAGTCCGTGAGGGACGTTTGTCAAGAGATGAGGCGTCAACAAGCAAGAGATATGGTAGCAACTTTGGTAAGAAGAAGGATAGTGAGCCCAACGCAGTAATCAGTGGGAGGCAGAGGAGGCCTCAGATCAGAAGGGATCCACCACCCCGTCAACATCATAATCATCAAGTGTCATCAGTAATTCCGATATTTTCTAATCAACAAGCAACACCAATTCAACAACAACATCAATATCAACATCAACGTCAACAACAACAACCGCAGCAAAGAACGAACACTTACAACAACAATACCAACAACAATCATCAACAGCAGAACTTTGAGAGGAAGAAGGTCTCTTTTGACCAAATCCCTATGTCATATGCAGAGCTGTATCCCTCGCTAGTTCTCAAGAACTTAATTCAACCGAGGAACCCATCGCAGATCCCATAGCCACTTCCTTGGTGGTATAAACCTGAGCTCCATTGTGCTTTTCATCAAGGAGCACCTGGACACGATATTAAAAAATGCTATCCATTGAAGTATGAGGTTCAAAAGCTTATGAAGACTGGTATGGTGTCCTTTGAGGACCGCGCGCCAAATGTGAAAGCAAACCCTTTTCCCGCTCATGGGAACTCTTCAAGAATATGTTGGACGGTTGTCCTGGAGAATTCAAGGTTTATGACGTTCAGTTTATCTGAAGATCCTTGGTGCAGATGCACAAGGATATCTTTATGGTGAGTGACTGTGAACATGACCATGATGGTTGTGTTGTTTGTAGTGTGAACCCATGAGGGTGTGTTGTAGTGAAAAGGGACATCCAAGATCTGATGGATGAAGGCATGATCCAAATTGTTCAATCTCGTCATGTAGATGACGATGTCAATGTCATAGTGCCTGTTTTCAAACAACAAGAGCGGTTGGTAATTCAATATGACAGTAGCAACAATAATAATGTCAGTCAAAGATCAGTATCGTCATTGGTAATACGGTTAGCGGGCCCAGTCCCGTATTCATCTGATAAGGCTGTACCATACCAGTACAATGCTATAATGATAAAGGATGGTCAAGAGGTCACGTTACCTATGACTAGTTCAGTAGTGAGCATTGTTGATGTAACGAAGGTGACACGCAATGGTCGAGTGTTTGGGTCGGTGTTCCCAGAAAACAAAGAGGAAACAATTGTTGGTAAGAAGATGGAGGTGCCTAATGTAGATCCGGTTGGTTATTCAAAAGATAAGTATGGTGAATCCAGCAAATTGAAAGCCAATGATGATGATGAGGTACTCCGACTAATCAAGAGGAGTGAGTTTAACGTGGTTGAGTAGCTTCTCCAGACCCCTCAAAAGTCTCAGTGTTGTCTCTGCTTTCGAATTCCGAAGCGCATAGAGAAGCACTACAGAGAGTTCTTGAGCAAGCATACGTAGAGCATGATGTTACTGTGGATCAGTTTGATCACATTGTGGCTAACATCACTTCATGTAATAATCTGAGCTTCTGCGACGAAGAACTCCCTGAGGAGGGAAGAAATCATAATCTGGCTTTGCATATTTAAATGACCTGTAAGGAAGATGCTTTGTCAAATGTGCTTGTTGACACCGGTTCGTCACTCAATGTGCTTCCGAAGTCAACCTTTTCAAAGCTATCTTACCAAGGAGCGCATATGAGGTATAGCGGTGTAATCGTCAAATCCTTTGATGGTTCGCGCAAGACAGTAATTGGTGAAGTGGACCTTCCAGTCAAGATAGGTCCGAGTGATTTTCAGATTACTTTTCAAGTAATGGATATCCACCCGGCCTACAACTGTTTATTGGGAAGGTCATGGATTCATGAGGCAGGAGTTGTTACCTCCACCTTGCACCAGAAATTGAAATTTATCAAGAATGGAAAGCTTGTGATTGTTGGAGGAGAGAAGGCGATGTTGGTTAGCCATTTGTCATCTTTCTCGTATGTTGAAGCTGAGGATGAAGTTGGAACTCTGCTCCAAGCCTTATCTATTGCTGCTGAAAAGAGAGTTTGGGCACCTATGTCCGCGTTGAAAGATGCTCAAAAGATTGTTGAAGATGGTACTGTCGATCAGTGGGGGCGCATGGTAGAGGTCTCCGACAACAATGGCAGAACCGGTTTGGGGTTCCAGAAAGGTTCATCAATTGCAAGATCTGAAGATATGCAACTCAGCTTCCGTAGCAGAGGGTTAATTCATGGAAATGAACAACACTTAGCTGTTGTGCTAGAGGATAGCGAAGAGGAAGACTACACCAACTTTGTAACGCATTGAAAGACATGCAACAACTGGACTGCTGTTGATATTCCTGTTATTTTGCATTGATCTAAGTAATTTCTTTTATATTTTAAAAATCCTTCTCCTATGCCTAAGGGAGAAGTGAACATTGTTTGGGCATTTTAAATTGATCATTAATAAAATTAATTCTATTCATCCACATCTTTGATGTTTGTTTTTACTTTTTACTTATTTCTGAAAATGGTAATCACAAAAAACATAAATAAACAATATAATTGTCCATCTGCATAATATTTAGTCACAAATTCACTTCTCTAAAATCAAAATATCAAATCATTATGCAGGTTGGTTCCTAACCCCATTGAATACAATGATCCTTCTCCTTCTCCAAATTTTGAATTCCCTGTGTTCGACGCCGAGGAGGAAAGTGATGTAGAAGTGAGTGATGAATTGTCTCATCTTCTTGAGCAAGATGAAAATATTATTCAGCCGTTTGAAGAGCAAATTGATCTAGTCAACTTGGGTTCCGAAGATGATGTGAAGGAAGTCAAGATTGGGTCTCGACTGTGTCCAGATGTCAAGAAGGGGTTGATTGATTTTCTTCGAGAGTATTCAGATGTGTTTGCTTGGTCTTATCAAGACATGCCTGGTTTGGATTCAGAGATTGTGGAGCATAGATTTCCGTTGAAGCAAGAATGCCCGCCAGTCAAGCATATGTTGAGAAGAACGCATCCTGATATGACTGTGAAGATCGAAGAAGAAGTGTAGAAGTAGATTGATGTCGGTTTCCTTGTGACCGCTAAGTATCCGCAATGGGTGGCTAATATTGTGCATGTGCCGAAGAAAGATGGAAAAGTACGCATGTGTGTTGACTATCGAGATTTGAATAAAGCCAGTCCGAAAGATGATTTCCCTCTGCCACACATTGATATGTTGGTAGACAATACTGCTAAAGTCAAAATCTTTTCGTTGATGGATGTATTTTCTGGATATAATCAGATCAAGATGACACCCGAGGATATAGAGAAGACCACATTCATCACACCCTGGGGAAAATTCTGTTATAGAGTGATGCCTTTCGGTCTAAAGAATGCTGATGCGACTTACCAGAGAGCAATGACTACTCTTTTTCATGATATGATGCATAAAGAGATTGAAGTTTATGTTGATGACATGATTTCTAAATCAATTGATGAAGAGGAACATATTGAGCATTTGTTGAAGCTATTCCAGCATTTGAGGAAGTATAAACTCCGCTTGAATCCTAATAAGTGTACTTTTGGTGTTCGTTCTGGTAAGTTGTTGGGCTTTATTGTCAGCGAGAAGGGTATTGAAGTTGATCCTGCCAAGGTCAAAGCAATACAAGAGATGCATGCGTCCAAAACTGAGAAGCAAGTCAGAGGTTCTCTCGGCAGCTTAAATTATATTTCCAGATTCATTTCCCACATGACTGCCACATGTGCGCCTATATTCAAGCTTCTTCGGAAAGATCAGTCTTGTGATTGCACCGAAGATTGCCAGAAAGCTTTTGGCAGTATCAAGGAATATTTGCTTGAACCTTCGATTTTGTCTCCACCTGTTGAACGAAGACCGTTGATCATGTATTTGAATATACTCGAAGATAGTATGGGTTGTGTTCTTGGTCAGCAAGATGAGACTGGAAAGAAAGAATTTGCAATTTACTACCTCAGTAAGAAGTTCACCGACTGTGAGACTCGGTATTTTATGCTTGAAAAGACTTGTTGCGCATTGGCTTGGGCTGCTAAGCATCTACGTCAGTATATGTTGAATCATACCACTTGGTTGATATCCAAAATGGATCCAATCAAGTATATATTTGAGAAGCCTGCTTTAATTGGGAGGATTGCCCGTTGGCAGATGTTGTTGTTAGAGTATGGTATCGAATACCGATCTCAGAAAGCGATCAAGGGTAGTATCTTGCCTGACCATTTGGCTCACCAACCAATTGAAGATTATCAGTCAGTGCAGTATGATTTTCCCGATGAAGATATTTTGTATTTGAAACTGAAAGATTGTGATGAACCATTGCTTGAAGAAGTGGAAGAACCTGGTTCCCGTTGGGGCATGGTATTCAATGGAGTTTTTAATCAATATGGAAATGGCATTGGGGCAGTGATTATTACTCCTCAAGGTACGCATCTACCATTTACATATAGATTAACTTTCAAGTGTACAAACAACATGGGAGAATATGAAGCTTGCATTATGGGGCTTGAAGAGGCCATGAATCTCAGAATCAAGTATTTAGATGTCTTCGGAGATTCCGCTTTGGTTGTGAATCAAATCAAAGGTGAACGGGAGACAAATCAACCCGGTTTAGTACCATATAGAGATTATGCGAGGAGGATTTCAACTTTCTTTACAAAGGTTGAATTTCATCATATCCCTCGAGATGAGAACCGAATCGAAGATGCTCTTGCAACGTTGGCGTCAATGATTATAGTGAAGTATTGGAACGAAGTTCCCAATTTATCTGTAATGCTTCTTGATAGGCCATCTCATGTGTTTGTTGTTGAAGAGATTAAAGACGAGAAGCTATGGTATTACGACATCAAATGTTTCCTCCAAAGTCAGATTCACCCGCCTGGGGCATCTTTGAAAGATAAGAAGACTTTGAGAAGATTAGCCGGAAATTTTTACTTAATTGGTGATATATTGTACAAGAGAAACTTCGACATGTTGATGCGTGGATAGACACGAAGCAGACTTGTTGATGACTGAAGTGCATGAAGGTTCCTTTGGTACTCATTCCAATGGACAACGAATGGCGAAAAAGATGTTGTGAACAGGTTACTATTGGCTGACAATGGAATTTAATTGTTGCAAATTTATGATTGGGATGATTGAGCCCAAAGATTCGAATGGACATCATTTCATTTTAGTGGCAATTGACTACTTCAAAAAATGGGTTGAAGCGGCATCGTATGCAAATGTAACCAAGCAAGTTGTTGTAAGGTTTATCAAGAATCAGATCATATACCGTTATGGTGTGCCAAGTAAGATCATTACTGATAATGGATCGAACTTGAATAACAATATGGTGGAAGCTCTTTGTAAAGACTTCAAGATTGCACATCATAATTCTTCTCCCTACAGACCCAAGATGAATGGGGTTGTTGAAGCTGCGAATAAGAACATTAAGAAGATTATCCAGATGATGGTTGTCACATATAAGGATTGCCATGAGATTCTCCCTTTTGCTTTGCGTGGGTATCGTACATCCATCTTCAATTCAACAGGGCAACCCTTTTCTCTCTTGTTTATGGTATGGAAGGAGTGCTCCCCGTAGGGGTTGAGATTCCTTCATTAAGTGTCCTCATGGAAGCCAAGTTGACTGAAGTTGAATGGTGTCAGACCATGTTTGATCAGCTGAACTTAATTGAAGAGAAGAGGTTAACTGCCATGTGTCATGGTCAGTTATATCAGCAGAGAATGAAGAAAGCCTTTGATAAGAAGGTCAGACCTCGAGTGTTCAGAGAAGGTGACCTTGTGCTCAAGAAGATTTTATCGTTCAAGCCAAATTCCAAAGGAAAATGGAATCCTAATTATGAAGGCATGTATGTTGTTAAGAGAGCCTTTTCAGGCGGCGCATTGATTCTTACAACTATGGATGGTGAAGAGTTCACTCATCCTGTGAACGCAGATGCAATCAAGAAATATTTCGCCTAAAAAATAAAAGAACAACTCGCTAAGTTGAAAACCCGAAAGGGCGGCTTAGGAAAAAGTGAGCGTCTTGGTGGATTGAAAATCCGAAAGGGTGATCTTGGCGAAAATTAGAGACATAAAACAGAAAGAGTTTCCCGATAAGTTAAGTACCCCACCTTGGGGAAACTTATGCAAAAATTAGGGATTATGGCAAGTAACTGCATTCTGCTGATCTTCAGTGATTTTGAAGGCTTGT
Organism: Lathyrus oleraceus; assembly: GCF_024323335.1. Classification (NCBI taxonomy): domain Eukaryota; kingdom Viridiplantae; phylum Streptophyta; class Magnoliopsida; order Fabales; family Fabaceae; genus Lathyrus; species Lathyrus oleraceus. The sequence goes on from NC_066583.1 coordinate 398,583,650, forward strand.
TTGAGTACAAGGGTTGACATCAGTTCATCCCCAGCATCGGTCAAGAGCACAGCAGGTATCAAGAGATGGTAGAAGGATTAAGGATCATTTGCATTCAATGTAACCCTTTTCCATGTAAATTACCATTTTCAACTTTGTAAAAATCCATGGAGTCTTGTCATTTACAGACTACCATTCCATTAAATAAAGTTGAGCTTTTATCCAAATTGTTTCCACTCTTATTTACTTCAGCCAATAGTTTTAAATTTTATTATGATCATTTTGAAATTAAATTTTTAAATCAAAATCAAGTTTTTTTTCTTAAATATATAAAAGCAAGAATTTTTCAAAGTAAGTAAAAGGAATATCAACAACATTTCAATGGATAGCAAGCCCTTAAGTCCGAAACATCAGAGGTTCCCCAAGCAGTTAACCCTTCAGGTATCCCTAGATGCTTATGTTGATTCAGTTCCTTGGCTGAGTATTTGATCCCCAGTGGAATTTCTTTCCTTGTCCCTAGTTGATTTGGTTGATTCAGATACCCTGCGACGTGTTGTTTTCCCCGACAAAATTTATGCCTTCCCCAACGAAGTTCGTATTTCCTCAGCAGGGTTGATCCTCAGAGATGGTTGATCTTCCCTAGTAGATCGCTATGGTTTCCCCACCAATCGCCATTCAACTTGCTCCCAGTCAGAGTTTCCTCTTGGGTTCTGAGCATCTTTTTGTGTTCTTTTTTCTGTAGGGTTGTCTCCCATTTTTATGGTGTTAACCTAAAATTCCCCACAGATTGGATGTTCTGTCCTCAACAGATTTCCTCCTTCCCCAGTTAGGTTTGAACCTTTGGGATGTCGATCTCTCTGTTTTCCAGCAGTTGTCTCCATATTTTGTGGATTGATCGAAGATTGTACCGGTGGTTCAAATTCTTTGCGACACCTTTGTATCCTTTGTGATCATTTTGTCAGCATAATCATCATATATACATATACATATACATTCATATAATTTCAAATTCTTATTCTCTGTTATGGCGGTATTTTATCCCCATGCCAAATCTGGTGTCTGTCCTCCTTCAATTATAGAGTGTCAGCCCCTTAAGCAGAAAGACTTTAACCTTTCTCCGTTTCCCCACTGAGTTTGTTTCCTCGTGGATGGTTGTTATTTCAGTTTCCTCTCCAGTGGATTTTATGGATGGAATTAATCCCTTTGAGTTATGTCCTCATTGGGTTGAGTCTTGATTGACCGTTTTCTTTCTAGCTCTTACCTAGATAGATACTTTGGTCCCCTAAGAGTCTATTACCCAGTAACTGGTAATATTCTTCTTAGTTGGCAATTTGTTACTTCTTGCCCAATACCCGACAAAAGTACCCTTATGTTTCTCCTCAGTAGGGTCCCCAGTGGATCTATTCCCTAGGAAGTGTATCCTTGATATGTTCATCCTAACCGGTGATGGATATCTTTCTTTCCCCTGCATGAGTCTATCCTTGATATGTTCTCTTTAACCAGTGACGGATATTCCCATTTTTGGTATTCTACCCAGTAAAAAGGTAGTTGTAATCCCTATTTTTTTCCCCAGAGAGTTAATCCTTGATATATTCATCTTAACCGATGACGGGTTTTCTTCTCCTTGTGGTTTTCTACCCAGTAACCGGTAGTTGTAAATCCTACATTTCCCCTGTGCGGAGTTTACCCTTGATTTGTTCATCCTAACCGGTGACGAATTTTCTCTTCTATGGTATTTTATCCAGTAACTGATAGATATAATCCCTATTTATGCTCCTCATCAAAGTCGATCCTTGATATGATCATCCTAACCGATGACAGGTCTTCTCTTTGATTGGTTTTCTACCCAGTAACCGGTAGTTGTAAATCCTACTTTATCCCTTCGCAGAGTCTATCCTTGATATGTTCATCCTAACCGGTGACGGATTTTCTCTCCGACGGTTTTCTATCCAGCTTTCGATAGATGTAATTCTTACCCTTTTTGTTCAATTGGTATATCCTTGATATGTTCATCCTAACCGATGACGGGTATCCTCCTTGGCATTTCCAGGAAAGTCTATCCTTGATATGTTCATCTTAACCGGTGACGGATTTTCTTCCTTGTCGAGTTTATCCTTGATATGTTCATCCTAACCGATGACAGATACTCTCGCCCTTGGTCTTCTGCCCAGTAACTGGTAGTTGTAAATCCTATCTTTTCAACATTCTTCCCAACAAGGCTATTCTTACCCAGTAACCGGTAATGAATTTCCTCTCCTAGAATCCTCAATGAGTCATCCTTGATTTGTTCCTCCTGTGTTGAAGTTTGTCTTCCCCATTTGTGTTGAGCGCGTATTTCCTTAGTGAAATCGTTTTTCCCCTACATGATTCGAGTACCTCAGTTTTATCCTGACTTACTCATGTCTCCTGTAGATATTGTTGTTTCCCCGGCTGAGTCTTTCCATGTTTGTATGGATGTCCTCGAGTCCCCCAACAATTTTTAAGTTGTAGCCTGACCTACACATAACTCCTTTTTATCCCCCAGAGTCTCGATCTTCCCAGTGAGTTTTCCTTACGAAATGCATTTTACTCCTGCGGACTTTCGGTCTCTCTCTGATTTCTTTTCCTTTGTGGCAATATTTCCCCACAAAGAATTTACTTTTGCATTTGTATCATTTGCATCATGAGGTCTCTTAGGGACCAAAGTTTGTTTCTATACGTTGTTATTTAAGCCCATTCTACTGAGTCGACATGAAGATTTTAACCTTCGCCTCCTCAGCTAGAATGTCCTTAAATAGGGGCAGCTGTAAGACCCCAATTTTGACCCTAAGATCCCTCATGCAATTCCATCATAAGCATTAGCATTGGGATCATACCTTGGCATCCTCCTTACCCCCCTCTTTCATTGTGTTTGTTTTGGGAGAGATCACCAAGCACTTTATAATTATATCATACTTGTATTTTATCATTTCCTAAACCAAAATACAAAAAATATGTCTTTGCATTTGCCTATCTCTTTTGTAGGAATGGCATGATCTCATTGATTCATCAAGTTCACATCTAGGGGTTGAGACCCTCATGAACAAAGAGCACAACTAAGAATTAATTCAATAATGGTTATTAGCATCATATATGAATCCCAATGTTCTCTACATGTTATATTGATCAAGTTTTCTTCAAGAGTTTGAGCGTGATTGGCAATGGAAACCCTAGTTTGACTAGGTATCTTGAGTAACTTCTCCAACAAGCTATCTCACCAATCGATCAAATTTCTCAAGGGAGACTTCAAAATTTATCATCTTATGCATATATGATCTACCATGAGCCTAAAAAGTCAAGAGAATTGGAAGTTAGCAAGTTGGTTGATGGTGGTTGGCCAGATGAATTCATCTGATCAAAACTGGGTCTCCCTAGACCATATCTCCTACAATTTTCACCATGTGAAAATTATTCCAACAGAAACTTACTCTATATGACATTCCAAACAACTTTCATGTTGATACCTAGATCTAGTTTTTCTTGGAAAATCATTTTCTATGTTGAAACATTATAGGTCATTTTGTATAAACCCTAATTTGAAAGTCAACTTCCCAAGGCCATAACTTGCTTAATTTTTATGAGATGAAAGATTTCCAAGTTGCACAATCAAATTCAATGTTTCTACTTAAACTTTTATGTTTGGAGTGAGAGCTAATTCAACTTTTTTGAGCATGTGATATGAGGTTACATTATAGGTCACTTTTGACCTATACCATTGATCAAGTGATTTTTCCAAACTTTAAAAATGCATAACTCTATCATTTCCAATTGAAATAACATGCAATTGGTGAAGACACTTTTCTCATTTGAAGCTCATATAAAAAGTTAAGCAATATGGAATATTGAAACATATGGCTTAACACATAGAAAAATTTTGATATGTAAAAAATTTTCAAACTTCCACCTCCAATTTCTTCAACTTACAAACTCCAACTGGAAAAGTGTTGAACATTAAAGTTATTCCTCTTGATATCACCTTTCCAAAAAGCTCAAATTCATTTATTTTTGACAAGGAATGCATAGGTTGCGCATGGCATGAACATGGTGTCATCACTTGGCAAGGATCAAACTTCAAATCAAAATGTACACTTGCCTTGCAATCCAAGTTGAATTCAGATCATCTCACACTCATTTTTGGAGTTAAGGCAATGATTTTATGGGACTATGTGCACCCATGCACCCATGCATCATCAATGACCAAATTTGGAAAGTGAATTCAAGTATGCAAAAAGCAATGGATTCAACTATAAATAGAGCCTCATATGCTCAACAATTCAGACACATTCGCACCAGCTTTGATCCCACATCTCTAACCCTCACATTGCAAAGGATAAACCTGAGAAATTCATTTGAATTTGAGTTTGAATTTCCACTATTTTGAAATTCAAATCTCCAGGAATTCACTGCCTTTTGAGCACTCAATCCTTCTTCTGCAAGCATTTGGAGTGAGATCAAGCACGAGCTAGAAAAGGATCAGTTGAATCCAGACCTCCATTGAAGGTATTTCCCAAAAAATTTAATCTCTTCGATTCTCTCAAATTATTGCTCAATTCTATTGATTCTTTGGTTGTCTGAAGTCCTACCAATGTAGGCAAGAAGATTGAGTTGCTTTGAGGCTAAATCGAAGCAACTCAGTTCATGTACCTCAAATTTCAACTCCAAGTATCTCTCAATATATTTGGAGTTAGAGTGAATTGAGGCCAGATTCGAGCTCAGTGCCATTTTTACTTTGAAATCATGTCCTTGTTTTTAATTTTGGTGATGGTTGAAGGTGGACCAGTCTGGTGAGGTCCACCGGAGAAGAAGACCGAAGCTACAGCTTCGACCATGCGATGGCATGTCTCACAGCCACATGATCCTCTTGATTTATTTTAATCAAGATCGTTCCTTTTTAATACCATGCATATGGCGCGCTAACTAATATTCATCGTGGATAGCGTGTTCTCCACTACTTGATATGCCACCTCAATTAATGAGGGAGATCAAGTGGTCCACGTTTTTTCTGATATTTTCATTTTCATGTTTATTGCATTATTTTCAATAATTCATATTAAATTCAATATTGATCCAAAAAAAATGGGACTTTCACCAAAAAAATTCAAATATTTTTCTCTTTCATATTCTGAATTAAAATTATTTTTTGGATCATTATTACTATTTTTCATGAATTAACTGATTATGTATTTGTTTTTAATTGTTTAAAAATACTTTTAAATGTCCAAAAATTATGAAATTTTTTCTCCAAGGTCCTTTGACCTTGTTTAACCTATGATAGATCTCATGGCCATTTCTTTGGTGTTTTGATGAGATTTTAGGAATTGGACAAGCCATATTTAATTTAAATACACTATTTTAGTATTTTAATTTGAATAAATGCCAAATAAATTTGTTGACCAATTATGATGACTTGTGTATGTTCAACTCTTGTTGGTGGGCCTTGATCAAGGTTGATTTGACTTTGTCAAATTAATGTCATTGGATTTATGGGATTGATGGAATGTACATTCCATCTCCCAAAATGAATGGATTATATTAATTTGGTAAAAGTCCTCCTTTCACCAATTTATGTTTTGATCTATTCCTCTCCCACTTCATATTATTCCCTTTCTTCATTCATTCATTCCATTTGGCCTGTGATATCTCATAATCCTAAGGCTAGTTGATTGAAAAATTGACATGAGTATGGATGAGATTAGGCCACACCTTTTGCATATTCTTTTTTGTGTACATGTTTCATGAGCATAGTCCATTATACTATGTCTCTAACATGCATTAACACCAAAATTTTATTTCCCGACCTCAAATAGTTGTGACTTCTACATAAGTCCAATTACGATTGATTAACATAGCCCTAAATTTGTGACATAAAAGGCATAAGCATTCTAGTTAGTGAGATTGTAAGTCTCCCCTCTTTCATGGTATTGTGTGGAAACTTGGTCTTCTTTCCATTCTTTGGAAGATGTTTCGTTTCAAGGATCCATACTTGTGATAAGTGGGTTGAGTGTTCTCCAAAGAATGTCTTAAAATAAAAAGCAAAAGCAAAACAATACTAACTTCTAACCTATTAACTACTAACTTTTAATTTCAAGCCTTTACCTTAATGAAATTTACTTTTGGCACTTTATTTCATTTAGCCATTGTTCATATCATTCTAATTGTTTATGTTAATGCAATTTTCACTTTGTCCATTTGGACCATATTGTGTGATATATTTTGTTTGTGTATACTTTGCTTGTTTTTATGGTCTTTGACCACTAATGTACATAATAACAACAAAAACCCTAAAAAGACTTTTGTGTGGACTATTGGCTTGATCTTGGACAAATGGACTTAGAATCTAGGAAACCTTCCTATGCTAATGGACTTGGCCAATGCCAACTTATTGAAAAACCAAGTGCTCGCAATTTGAAATTATTTTGATACATATTTGAAGATCCTTTTGAGTTCATCTGCAACATAATCATTGTGAAGCTGTTATTTTGAACCTGTGACTTGTGGAATTCATCTGTTACAGCTTGGATGTGGTTGTAAGACCCCAATTTTGACCCTAAGATCCCTCATGGAAACTTCATCATAAGCATTAGCATTGGGATCATACCTTGGCATCCTCCTTACCCCTCTTTCATTGGGTTTGTTTTGGGAGATATCACCAAGCACTTTATGATTATATCGCACTTGTATTTTATGATTTTACTAACCAAAATACCAAAAATAGGTCTTTGTATTTGCCTATCTCTTTTGTAGGTAGGGTATGATCTCATTGATTCATTGATCACATCTAGGGTTTACGACCCTCATGAACAAAGAGCACAATCAAGAATTGATTCAAGAATGGTTATGAATATAATATATGATTCCCAATGTTCTCTACATGTTATATTGATCAAGTTTGCTTCAAGAGTTCGAGGGTGATTTGCCTTGGAACCCCTAGTTTTACTGGGTATCTTGAGTAACTTCTCCAACAAGCTATCTCACCAATTGATCAAATTCCTCAAGGGACACTTAAAAAATCATCATCTTACTCATATGTTATCTACCACGAGCCAAGAAAGTCAAAAGAAATGGAAATTAGCAAGTTGGTTGATGGTTGTTGGCCAGATGAATTCATCTGATCAAAACTGGGTCTTCCTAGACCCTATCTCCTACAATTTTCATCATATGGGAATGATTCCAATAGAAAACTTACTCTAAATGACATTATAAACAACTTTCATGTTAAGACCTAGAGCTAGTTTTGCTTGGAAAATCATTTTCTATGTTGAAACATTATAGGTCATTTTGTCTAAACCCTAATTTGAAAGTCGACTTCCCAAGGCCATAACTTGCTCAATTTTTATGAGATGAAAGATTTACAAGTTGCACAATCAAATTCAATGTGTCTACTTCAACTTTTATATTTGGAGTAGGAGCTAATTCAACTTCTTTGAACATGTGATATGATGCTACATTATAGGTCATTTTGACCTATACAACTTTGATGAAGACACTTTTCTCATTTGAAACTCCCATAAAAAGTTAAGCAAGGTGGAATATTGAGACATATGGTTTGACACTTAGAAAAATTTTGATATGTCAAATTTTTCCAAACTTCCACCTCAAATATTTCCAAGTTCCAAGTTCCAAATGAAAAAGTGTTCAACATCAAACTTGTTCCTCTAGATCTCACCTTTCCAAAGAGCTAAAATTCATGCATTTTGGATGAGAAATGCATATGCTGCGCATGGCTTAAAAAGGCTGATATCATTTGGCATGAATCAATCTTCAAGTGACAATGCACATATACCTTGCAATCCAATCCATCTCCAAAGAATCTGATCATTCATTTGGACTTTCAAACCATCATTCCATGGGCCTATGCGCCCCCATGCACCATGCTTGCATCATTTTTCCAAATTTGGAAAGTGAAAAGAGTGTGCAAATATCTTTGGATTTCCCTATAAATTGAGGCCCTTGTGCTCAGAATTCAAACACACCTTGCGCCAACTTTGAATCCCCATTGAAAACCCTGTACTTTGAAAGGATAACCCTGATAAATTCCTTTGAATTTGAGCTTGAATCTCCACTGTTTTGGAATTCAATTCTCCAAGAGTCCATTGATTCTAAGCCTTTCCATTCCTCTCCTGCAAGCTATTAAAGTGAAGCCAAGCACGATTCAAATCAAGATCTAGCAAGCTCAGACCTCCATTGAAGGTAATTTGCAGAAATTTTAAACTCTTCGATTCTCCTTGATTCTTGCTCAATTCCATTGATTCTTGTGTTGTCTGAAGTCCTACCAATGTAGGCAAGAAGATTGACTTGCTTTGAGGCCAAATCGAAGCAACTCAGATCATGAACCTCATTTTTCAATTCCACATATCTCTTAATATATTTGGAATTGGAGGAAATGGAGGTGATATTCGTGCTCAGTGATGTTTTCTCTTTAAATTCATGTCCCTGTTTGGAAGTTTGGTGATGGTTCATATTGACCAGTCCAGCGAAGCTCACCGGAGAAGACAATTGGAGCTCTGGCTCCGATGAAGAGGTGTCTTAGGTCTGAGCCATGGGATCCAATCTCGACGTTTTAATCTTAGCCGTGCTTTGTGATTACCATGTTTGCAGCGCACTTGACTAAGGCATTGGTGGAACGCGCGTTGTGGATCATCAGATCTGTCACCTTAATTAATGAGGGAGATCTGATGGTCCACGTATTTTTGATTTTTCCTGATTTTCATTTTAATTCCATTTTCTTCAATAATTCATAATAAAATTAATATTGATCCAAAAACTATGGGACTTTCATAAAAAAAAATCAAATATTTTTCTCTTTCATATTCTGAATTAAAATTATTTTTTGGATCATTATTAATATTTTTCATGAATTAATTGATTTTTCATTTGTTTTTAATTGTTAAAAAATATTTTTAAGTGTCCAAAAATTATGAATTTTTTTCTCCAAGGTCCTTTGACCTTGTTTGACCTATGATACATCTCATGGCCATTTGTTTGGTGTTTTGATGAGATTTTAGGATTTGGACAAAACATATTTAAATTTAATATATTATTTTACTATTTTTAATTGAATAAATGTCATTTTAATTGTGTTGACCATTTGGATTGACTTAATTGAGTTTCTCATTTGTTGTTGGGCCTTGGTCAAGGTTGATTTGACTTTGTCAAGTTAGTATTATTGGGTTTAGGGGATTGGTGGAATGTACATTCCATCTCCCAAAATGAATGAATAATATTAATTTAGTAAAAGTCATCCTTTGAGAAATTTGTGATCTCATTCATCCCCTCCCCTCTTCATCTAATTCCCCTTCTTCATCCATTCATTTCAATTGGCCAATGACATCTCAAAGTCCTAATGCTAGTTGATTGAAAGATTAACATGAATATGAATGAGATTAGGCCACACCTTTGCATATTTTTGTGTGTGATATGTTTAATGAGCATAGTTCATAATACTATGTCTCCAACATGCATTAACACCAAAAGTCCATTGCTCCGCCTCAAATAGTTGTGACTTCTACATAAGTCCAATTACGATTGCTTAACATAGCGCTAAATTTGTGACACAAAAGGCATAAGCATTCTAGTTAGTGAGATTGTAAGTATCCCCCCTTCCATGGTATTATATGGAAACTTGGCCTTCTTTCCTTCCTTTGGAAGATGTTTTGGTTCCAGGATCCATGCTTGTGGCAATTGGGTTGAGTGTTCTCCAAAGAATGTCTTGACATCAAAAAGCAAAACAAAACTAACTACTAACTTACTAACCATTAACTTTTAATTTCAAGTCTTTACTTTTATGCAATTTACTTTTAGTATTCTATTATCATTTGCCATTATACATATCATTCTAATTGTTTATGTTAATGAAAATTTCCCTTTGTCTATTTGGACCATATTGTGTGATATTATTCTACTTGTGTTACTTTGTTTGATTGTTTGGTCTTTGACCATGAATACACTTAATAAAAAAACACCTAAAAGACTTTTGAGTGGACTGTTGGTTTGATCTCCCCCAATTGGACTTAGAATTTAGGCAACATTCCTTTGCTAATGGACTTGGCCAATGTCAATTTATTGAAGAACCAAGTGCTTGCAATTTGAATTCATCTGATACATCATTCAAGATCTCTCCAGTTCATCTACAACATTGCTCATTGTTAAGCTGTTATGTTGAACCTATGACTTGTGGAATTCATCTGCAACATAGGCTATTTGTGAAAAAGATCACGAAGTGGATCAGCTTGGATGAGGCCATCTTTATTTAATGCCTTTGCTTTTCAAGATTGATATGATTGTGTATTTGTGTGTTGTTTGATTCTAAAAGTCCAAGGAAATTCCGGGTTTCTATTGACATACTTGTCTATTGGATTGCTCCCATTTGGTTAGATCTTTTCAACTTTAAACTATTAATTTTTGTGTATAGGATAGTCTTTTCATCTTCTCCCCATTTCTTTAATTTCAAAATCTCTCCCTCCATTGTCAAAAACTTCTTTGTGTGAACTCTTTTGTTCTAAACTTTGACCACTTTTTACAAAAGGTAGAAACTTTGGTCTTATGCCATTGCATTTTCAAACTTATTTTCTTAAATAAAACTTGTAGATGAACTTAACTATACTTGACTTAATCCTTCAAAAAGCCAAAAAGAAATAACCCATTTAAATCATTTTCAGGCCTTTGTGCCTTTCAAATTAAATTTTGTTAAAACCAACACACTCATTTTTTTGAAATTTATAGCACGAACTACGAGGTTTTGATCCCTCATTTTTATGTTGGTATGTAGGCACGAGACCGAAGGTCTTGTCAAACACAAAAATATAATTAATGAATTCTTTTCTCATCCCCCCATAATATTTGTTTGTAAACATCACTTTATACCAAGTACATATGCATACAAAAAGGGCTCCCTAGGAGTACCTAGGACACTTTGGGTGCTAACACCTTCCCTCTGTGCAACCAACCCCCTTACTTGTGATCTCTGATTTTTATTAGTTTTTATTTGAAAACTTCTTACTATTTGGGTTTTGTTCGTACTTTTTCCCCTTTCCCTTGGAAATAATAAAAGCGCGGTGGCGACTCTTGTTAATTGATCATGAATTTTCCCTTTGGAAATAATAAAAGCGCGGTGGCGACTTTTGTTCGTACTTTTTCCCTTTTCCCTTGGAAATAACAATAGCTTGATGATCATGAATTTTCCGCTACAGTGGCCATCTTTATTTGATGCCTTGCTCTTCAAGATAATATAATTGTGCATTTGTGTTTTGCTTGATTCTAAAAGTCCAAGGGAATTTTGGGTATCAATTGACATTTTTGTCTATTGGATTGCTACCCATTTGGTCAGATCTTTTCAACTCTCAACTTTTAATTTTGTACATAGGATAGTCTCTTCATCTTCTCCCTATTTATTTAATTTCAAAAATCTCTCCCTCCATTTTTCAAAAATCTTCTGTGTGTGAACTACTTTAGTTTTAAACTTTGACCACCTTGTAAAAAAGATAGAAACTTTGGCCTTATGCCATCGCATTTTCAAACTTCTTTTGTTAAATCAAACTTGTAAATAGACCTAACTATACTTGACTTAAACTTTCAAAAAGCCAAAAAATAACTAACTCATTCAAACCATTTTTAGGCCTTTGTGCCTTTCAAACTTAATTTTTGTTAAAAATAATGCATCCACTTTGAAATTTGTATCACGAACTACGAGGTTTTGATCCCTCACCGGACTGGTTCAGTCATCACCATCACATAAATGACAAAGGAGGACATGATCTGAAAGAAAAAATGGCGTAGAGCACGAATCTGACCTCAATTTTATCTAACTCCAAATATATAGAATTATATGAGGAGTTGAATTTTTAGGTGTGTCAATTGAGTTGCTTCGATTTTCCCACAAAGTAACTCAATCTTCTTGCCTATATTGGTAGGACTTCAGAAAACCAAAGATCGAAGAGAATTGATGAGAATTGAGTGAGAATCAAAGAGAAGAAGATTTCTGAAAATTACCTTCAATGTTGTGCAGAAATGGGTCTTGCTTGCTTCAAACTTGACTTGATCACACTCGAGGAGAGTGTAGAAGTGGTTTGGCAATGGAACAAAGCTTTGGATCCTGGAGTTTTTGAATCTCCAAACTGTGAGATTCAAACTCAATTTTCAAGTTGAAAATTCTCAGGTTTTCCTTATAATTGTGAGGGTTTGAATTGGGGGGCAAAGCTGGCGCGCAAGGTCCCTTTGAAATGAGCTCAGAGGCCATGTATTTATAGCATTTGGGATTGATAATTGCACACTTGAAAATTTGCTAAATTTGGCAATGTGATGCACAAGCTTGCATGGGCGTGTACAGGCCCATGAAGTAATCCATTTTGATCCAATTGAAAATGTACTGAAGTTCAAATGATGCTTGAATGGAAAGGCAATGTGAAATGGACTTTTGGGCATTTGATTTTTCCACTTGATGCAGACCTGTTAAACCATGCGCAGCCCTAGCAAACCTCATCCAAAATGCATGAAATAGGACTATTTGGAAAGCTTAGATCAGGGGAAACAACTTTGATGTTGGACACTTTTCCATTTGGAACTTGGATCATGGTGAATTTTAAGGTGGAAATTTGGAAATTTCAACATGTTGAAAATTTTTCTAAGCGTTAAGTCATATATCTCAATATTCCACCTTGCTTAACTTTTTATGTGAGCTCCAAATGTGAAAGGTGTCTTCATAAAAGTTGTATCTATTTCAAATACCTTCAAAATAGTCACCAATTTAATGTAATTTAGATTTAGAATGATAGAGTTATACATTTTTGAAGTTGAGGAAAATCACTTGTTCAATGGTATAGGGCAAAAATGACCTATAATGTATCCTCATATCACTTGCTCATAAATGTTGATTTAGCTCTCACTCCAAACATCAAAGTTGAAGTAGACATCCTTAATAGGATTATGAAACTTGGAAATCTTACATCTCTTAAAAATTGGGCATGTTATAGCCTTGGGAAGTTGACCTTCAAATTAGGGTTTAGACAAAATGACCTATAATGTTTCAACATAGAAAATTATTTTCCAAGCAAAACTAGCTCTATGTCTCAACATGAAAGTTGTTTGTAATGTCATTTAGAGTAACGTTTCTCTTGGAATAATTTTCATATGGTGAAAACTGTAGGAGATAGGGTCTAGGGAGACCCAGTTTTGATTAGATGAATTCATCTGGCCAACCACCATCAACCAACTTGCTAACTTCCAATTCTATTGAATTTATAGGCTCATGGTAGATCATATATGCATAAGATTATGAAATTTGAAGTGTACCTTGAGGAATTGGATCTATTTGTGGGGTTTCTTGTTGAAGAAGTTACTCAAGATACACGGACAAATTAGGGTTTCCAAGGCAAATCAACTCCAAACTCTTGAAGAAATCTTGATCAAAATAACATTTTAAGATCATTGGGACTCATATATGATGCTTTGATACATTGTGGATCAATCCTTGGTTGTGCTTTTATCCATGAGGGTCCTAAACCCTATATATGAACTTGATAGATCAATGGGGACCATGTCGTACCTACAAAAGAGTTAGGCAAATGCAAAGACATATTTTTGGTATTTTGGTGAGTAAAATGATAAAATATAAGTATGATACAATCACATAGTGCTTGGTGATCTCTCCCAAAACAAACCCAATGAAAGAGGGCTAAGGAGGATGCCAAGGTATGATCTCAATGCTAATGTAAATTTTTGTCCATAAGAGACCTCATGATGCATATGACATAAATGTAAAAGTGAATTCTCTATGGGGAAATATTGCCACAAAGGAAAAGAAATCAGAGAGACCGAAGGTCCGTAGGAGCATAATGTATTCAGTAAGGAAAGCTCACAGTGGAGACAGAGACTCTGAGGGGATAAAAGGGGTTATGCGTAGGCCACGCTACGACTTAAAAACTACTGGGTGTCACATCCGCGAAAAACAACCGGCGGGCTAAAACAAAACAAACAGAGCCGCCACCGTGCGTTATTTATCCCAAAAGAGGGAAAGGAAACGCTCGAAGTAAACCTGGAAAAGACATGGTCTCGCGACCAAAGAGAGATGGGATCGGGAGTCGGTTATGCGAAGGGAAGGTATTAGCACCCCTACGCATCCGTCGTACTCGACGGGATCCACGCTCAAAAGGAAAGAAAAAGGTTGCTAAACACTGCTCAAAGAATGCACACACACACACTGGAAACAAAACAGGTGGAAAGAGGGGAAAGGGCTCGCTAGGATATCGCATCCTATGCCTACGTATCTCATCTGGAATGAGAATCAGAGCTACCGTAGTTCGGCTAACGCACGCCGAAACAAAACACACACAAACAGGAAAACGTGGAAACCGAATGCCAATCGTTGGACTTACATCAGACTCCGAACCAAACAAACCCACACTGGAAACCAAATGCCAATTACTGGACTTATATCGGACTCCAAGCACACAACAATAGGATACGGAATGCCAATCGCTGGGCTTACATCCATCTCCTACACCCAAGAAGGATACAAACAACAAGTTACTAAGGAGTCTGGCACTCGAGCCTAGTAACTGTCAAGCAAACACACACAAAAAGAAAAAGGGTGCCCGGAGAGATCTCGTACAACCTCCTGCCTACGTACCTCATCTGGTATGAGGATCAGGGCAACGTAGTTCCCCTTAACAGGGGAGAAACTTTCTCCTAACCAGAGACTGGGAAATGACATACTAGAAAGGAGACTAACTCGAGCCTAATAGTTATCATGCAATCCACAATGGTCCTAGGTCAAGGTTTCTATCTAACTTGCACAGGGAGCAAGCTAAACCTAAGCAGTGCAGGCAAAGCAAACATACACACAATTAGCACACACTATATTCAAACAAAGTGGGCTCACACAAAGGTTAGGCTGTGAATCACAAGCCAACTGTAATCGGGTGTAATTAGCTCTTAACCCTAACATTGAGAGTTAGGGTGAAGCAGATGAAATGGGAAGTGAGGGGTGTGCCTCACAACTCTTATCCCTAGCCTGGGAGAGCTTCAAATGAAAATGTGGGAGTTTAGAAAGTAGGAACTCTTCTCCACATATGACTGACACAACAAAGATCTTGGGTTAATATCCACAATGCATCAACACAAGGTATGTGAGCAAAGTGGATGACACACTGAATAGCAGGAGATGGATTACACATCTCTTGTATCTGCCAATTGCCTCTTAGAGGTCTTTTCCTGCTTGGCACAAAGATAAACAAACACAAGCATTGCCTCTTAAGGAGGGCTTCAGACAGGTGCCTGCCCAAGTAACAGGACAGGTCTTCCAGACTACATGAAGTCAGAGAGTTATACCTATGTGGTTAAGCAACCAAGCAAAAGCAAGTTCAACTTGAACTTAAGCAACTTATGTACCTGTTGAAACATCACACAAATCAGTTAAACTGTACAGACAAACAGATAACATGAATATCAACAGTCAAACCCAATAAGCAAAGGCATAAGCCACAACTCAAGCTCAAATGAGTTAACAACCCTACAAAACACACAATGTTAGTAGTCAACCAATTAATCAATCCAAATGAGTGAGCATCATCAATTATGGCAAATGCTTCTTAACCTGAAATCAAAGCTCAAACATGAGAGGCAAACCACTAGGTCAAGGCCTAGGGTCAAAGATGGAAAAAAAATCCAAAACAGAACATGAACTTTCACATGAATCAACTTCAATAAATTAAGAACATCATCCAAAAGGTCCCACATCAATATCATTCACCAATTTCATTTCATGAACAAAATATGGCAAGGTATGCAAGTTGAAAGCACATTGAGACAACAGAATGAACAAATGCACATTAATTCAAACATTCTTCAATTAATTTTGGCAAAAATCATGGGTAAACAGAACACACAACATGATCATCACACAAAAAATTAGGGCAATTTGACATGATTAAGCATGGTAATCAAATTCCATAAGGCAAGGCAATCAAAATCAAGCACATATGTGACACAACTTGATACCTCAACTTAGCACAAGCCTAAAACAGAAATGGTAAAAGGTAAATACCTCAAACCAAAGCCACAACAAACTTCAATATGCCTAGCAACAATGTGCAAACTTTCACATTCATAGGATAAACAACCAGCATTTCACAAATCATTGAAGTTCAAGACCATTCAAAGGCTCACAAATGACAATCGATAAAGAAAAATCTCAAAAAAATCAGAAACGAATCCAAAAATTCCAAGAAAATTCATGATCAATCACCACATCCAGGGGAAGCATCATACAAAAATCACATCATTTGGAATTTATTTGGCATGCCACAGAAATTCATCAAATTGGACAAGTAAAGGTGTGACACACATTGTATCACCTACATTAACATGAGCATATCTCAGCAACCAAAAATGATAAAAATGCAAACTCAACACCAAAATGTCCAGAAAGATGTTTAGTTTAAGCATGTCAAGTTTCATAATCATTGGATTAAAACTCATCATTTCACAAAGCATATGGCAAGCAAGGTACAAACAAACATACATGTGCACAATCCCTAAGCCAAACAATTTTACAACCGTGCACAATTTCTGGAAAAATAATGAAAAAAAACTAGACACAATAAGGAGCATGATGCAAAAATTCACACATTATTTGGATCAATATTCATTGAGTTATGAATTTTAAAAGTGAAAGAAAAATTAAAAAATCATGAATGAAGCATGGCATGAATGGATGAAGAAAAGGAAATAATATGAAAATGCAATTTGGAAAAGCTCATGAGCCAGGATTCGAAGGGAGTATGATTTTGAATTAGGCGCCAGGTGCTAAACGCACCGTTTCACTTAAGATTGGCTCTGGCCAATCAGAGCGCTGCATTAGCGCTCCCATGAACCAATCAGGAATGGATTTTCACACAAACACATGCTGTACGCGCAGGAAAGGCTTTGGAAGATCAAAACAGATTTCTGGAAATGTTCTTCATCAAATTCATCATGTTCATCATAGGCCAAGAACAAAGGTTCACCAAAATAAATAAAAAAAGCACATCATCTTGTAGATCTCTCAACATACATCACTAATCAATCAATATTTTGTCAAGAAATCCACAAACACGCACGAATCAAGGAGAATAAGAATCACACATGAAACTTCAACCTAACATATCTTGCTCAATTCTTCATGAAAATTAATGATCTAAAGCTCAGTTTGCTCAGTGTTCAGAGATCTATCATAATCACCTAACAATTTCATGAATCGAGGGAATCGAATTCTGACCTTGTTGAAGATGCAGAAGTGGAATTGGTGATTTCAGGCTTTGTAATGCACAAACAGATGTTCCTCAATGCTTATATGGATGAATGGATGAAGAATGAAAGCTCAATCGTGCTTGATCCTTGCTGAATTTGCAACTGCCATGGATGGATGCAAGCTTTGAAACAGCTTCCAATTGCTCGAAATCCTCTAGATCTTGCTTCAATCTTGCTCTACAATGCTTCTAGGTGATGAATCAATCAAGGAACATGCAATGTTTTTGAAGAAAATTGATGAAAAATTGAGAGAACAATGTGAAGAAAATTTCCAGATCTGGAAATTATGATGATGTTGATCCAGTTTTCTGTTATGCTTAGGCTTATATATGAGCTCTTAATCATGTTTGCTAATCATGCTTAACCAATTGCCAATGGATTAGTGAAAGGAGAGTGTAAATACAAATTGGCCAATGCACCTCATGTATGCAAAACCAATGGAACAGTGCACGAATTCTGTTTTAATTCACTTGAAAATGCTATTTTGAAGCTAATGCAAGTGTTGCCATGTGAAAATAATGAGCCAAATTCAAATTATAACTTTCCCTCCAAAATTCAAATGAAAAACCAAATATTTTTGTGATGGGAATGCATGGCATATGATGCATGTTTTGGATAGTGCATGTCAAGACATGAATGTTGCAAAAAGAGCCACATGATTTGGACTTATGGTTTGAAAGTTATGCCCTTTTGAAGTTCTATGTTCATTTGACCAAGATTGATCCATATCTCTTCAACCATACATGAGAAATTCATGATCTTGGACTTTTTGGAAATGAGAGAACAAGATATACAACTTTCATGTTCAACAAAATTTCATTTGAAGCTTTCTTGATGATGTAATCTTGAGTTGAAAACCTTTCCATTTTTGGCAATTGTGAATTACAAGTCACTTTCTATTTTTGGAAAGTTTTGTCCTGACTTTATTTTCTTCAATGTTGATGTTTGAAATGTCAAATGAGACTTGTTTGAACATGAATGAAGTATTTCTAATCACTTCCCACCTCCAAATCCAACAGTTGACTCTTGGTTGACTTTTTCAGTTGATAGATGACTGGATTATGCATAGATGAATTTGAGCCTCAATCTCCTGATGAAATGGCTCCAAAATGAAACCCTAGCTTCCACAAGCTCAATAAAACCATGTGATGATCCCCATCTCCATGAAAAACCCCATCTCCTTGACAAACCCTGGTTGGCACAAAGCAACTGATTAGGATTGACCAGAGGTCAAAACCCTAATCCCAAGGAACTGATCAAGCACAATGAATCTCTTGGTGATGACAAGACCATGATGATGATGATGTACCACTTCAACCAAGATAATGATCAATCTCCTTGAGGAACCAAGAAACCCTAATTGAAGCACAAACCCTCAGATGGCTAGTGATCAACTCATGAGACCCTCAGGCTTGAATCTTATAAACTCTTTATCTTCTGAGCAAGACTTAGGAGGATGACTTGCTTATTGTTGCCACATGATATGCAAAGATGCAATGACTAATGTCCTAAAAGATGAAATGCAATATGTTAAGCTAGTCCCGAGAGAGGAGGGCAAATTTTGAGGTGTTACACTGGGGAACTAGAGGAATTCCATAAACATGGAAAGACTAGGATGGGGAAACAAAAACATCTGCAAGGGATACGAGTAAATTAGGATAAAACTGGCATACTTGAATCATGCAGGAAAAGTGATTTCACTAAGGAAATGCACACTCAACTCAACTGTGGAAGAAATAAACTTCAACCCAGGAGGAGCAAAAACCTATTATCCACTACCAGTTATTGGGTAAGGAGATATTAAAGATCTGACAGAGAGGACACCCGTCATCGGTTAGGATGAACATATCAAGGGTGTCTCGCTGGGAACCACCAGGAGGGAGTATTCGTTACCGGTTACTGGGTAAGAATAGCCTTGCTGAGGAAGACTACAAAAATAGGATTTACAACTACCAGTTACTGGCCATAAGACCAAAGATGAGAATAACCATCGCCGATTAGGGTGAACATATCAAGGATAGACTCAAAAGTAAAGAAAATTCATCATCGGTTAAGATGAACATATCAAGGATAGACTTGCTTGGGGATGTTGAGGCGGATATCTATCATCGGTTAGGATGAACATATCAAGGATAAACTAATTGGACAAAAAGTAGGAATCACATCTATCAAATGTTGGATAGAATACCATCAAAGAGAAAATATATCACTGGTTAATATGAACATATCAAGGATAGACTCTGTGAGGAGAGAAATAGGAATTACATCTATCAGTTACTGGATAGATTACCAAGAGAGAGTATCTGTCATTGGTTAAAGTGAACATATCAAGGATAAACTTTGCTAAGGGGAGAAAATCAGGATTTACAACTACTGGTTACTAGGCAGAAGACCACAAAGAGAAGGAAACCCGTCATTGGGTAGGATGAACATATCAAGGATTAATTCTCTAGGAAGCAAAATAGGGATTACAACTACCTTTTTACTAGGTAGAATACCTAAGATGAGAATATCCGTCATCGGTTAGGATGAACATATCAAGGATAGACTCAAACAAGGGAAGAAAATATTTGTCATTGGTTAGGATGAACATATCAAGGATATACTTCCGGGGAATCAAAAAGTGAATCCACTAGGGACTCCACTGAGGAGAAAGACAAGGGTACTTTTGCCGGGTATTGGGAAAGAAGTAACAAACTGCAAACTAAGAATAATATTACTAGTTACTGGGTAATAAACTCTTAGGAGACCCAAAGCATCTATCTAGGTAAGGTCTAGAAAGAAACGGTCAATCAAGACTCAACCCAATGAGGACATAACTCAAGGGGAGTGATTCCATCCAGATAATCAGTTGGGGAGGAAACTAAAGTAATACTCATCCACGAGGAAATAACTCAGTGGGGAAAGGAGAAAGGTTAAAGTCTCCCTGCTTAAGGGGCTGACACTCTACACTTGAGGGAGGACAGACACCAAACTTGTATGGGTATAAAGTACCGCCATAACAGAGAACGAGAATCTGAAACAATGAGTCAATAATGATGCGATTATTGAATTATGAAATTATATGAGTGTATATGTATATGTATATGCATATATGATGATTATGCTGACAAAACGATCGCAAAGGATACAAAGGTGTCGCAAAAATGAATCATCGATACAATCCTCAGTCAGTCCACAAAAGAGGGAGACAAATGCTGGAGAAAAGAGAGATCAACATCCCATAGGCTCAACCCTAGCCAGGGAAGGAGAAGATCTGCTGAGGAAAGGAAACGTTATCGAATCTGTGGGGAATTTTAGGTCAACACCATATTGAATGGGAGACAACCGAACAAAGGATAAACATAAATAGTTTCTCAAAAACCAGGAGGAAACTCTGACTAGAAGCGAGCCAGATGGCGACTGGTGGGGAAACCAAAGTTCTACTGCCATTACGCAAACTATTGAGGAACCCTCCTCACCCTGCTGGAGATCAAAACTGGTTAGGTAATCACCGATTCTTCTGGGAACTTATGGGTAAACTCCGTTGGGGACAAACACTCTGCAGGGGATCTGAATCAACCAACTCTGTTGGGGATAAATGAGGGTAACTGCTCAGGGGAACCATTAATGCTCCACACTTAGGGCTTGCTGTTTTTGAATTGCTATTGACATTTCTTTTTAATTGCTCTTAAAATTCATGCTTTTATATGTTAAAGAAAATTATTTTGATTTAAAAAATTTAATTTCAAAGATGATCATAATAAAATTTAAAACTATTTGGCTGAAGCAAATAAGAGTGGAAACAATTGGATAAAAGTTCAACTTTATTTAATAGAATGGTAGTCTGTAAATGACAAGGTTCCATAGATATTTACACAGTTGAAAATGGTAATTTATATGGAAAAGGGTTACATTGAATACAATTGACCACTAATCCTTCTACCAACTCTTGATGTCCGTTGTGCTTTTGGCTGCTACTAGGGATGATGAATCGACTACAACCCTTGTGCTCAACAAAGTTTCTCCAAGATTGGAAGATCAGCAGAATGCAGTTACTTGCCATAATGCCTAAGTTTTGCATAAGTTGCCCCAGGGTGGGGTACTCAAATTATCGGGAAAATTCTTTTCTATTTTATGTCTCTAATTTTTGCCTGGATCGCCCTTTCGGGTTTTCAATCCACCGAGATGCTCATTTTTGCCTAAGTTGCCCTTTTTGGTTTTCAACTTAGCGAGCTGTTTTTTTCTTTTTTTAGGTGAAGTATTTCTTGACGACATTTGCGTTCACAGGACGAGTGAACTCTTCACCATCCATAGTTGTAAGAATCAAAGCGTTGCCTGAAAAGGCTCTCCTAACAACATATGGGCCTTCATAATTAGTAGTCCATTTGTCCCTAGAATCTGGTTTAAACGATAAAAGCTTTTCGAGCACAAGGTCACCTTCCCTGAATACCTGAGGTCTGACCTTCATATCAAAATCTTTCTTCATCCTTTGCTGATATAACTGACCATGACACATGACAGTCACTCTCTTCTCTTCAATTAAATTCAACTGATCAAACCTGGTCTGACACCATTCAGCCTCAGTTAACTTGGCTTCCATGAGCACACGCAATGATGGAATCTCAACCTCTACGGGGAGCACTACTTCCATACCATATATAAGAGAGTAAGGGGCTGCCCCTATTGAAGTGCGAATGGATGTACGATACTTGTGCAAAGCAAATGGGAGCATCTCATGCCAATCCTTATATGTCACAACCATCTTCTGAATAATCTTCTTGATGTTCTTGTTTGCAGCTTCAACAGGCCCATTCATCTTAGGTCTGTAGGGAAAAGAATTGTGATGTGCAATCTTGAAGTCTTTACAAAGAGCTTCCACCATATTGTTATTCAGCTTCGATCCATTATCAATAATGATCTTACTTGGCACACCATAATGGCATATGATCTGATTCTTGATAAACCTTACAACAACTTGCTTGGTTACATTTGCATACGATGCCGCTTCAACCCATTTTGTGAAGTAGTCAATTGCCACCAAAATGAAACGATTTCCGTTCGAAGCTTTGGGCTCAATCATCCCAATCATATCAATTCCCCAACTGGAGAAGGGCCATGGGGAGGAAATGACGTTCAACAGTGTCGGAGAAACATGAATCTTATCCGCATATATTTGACACTTGTTGACTTTCTTCACAAACTCGCAACAGTCAGATTCCATTGTCAGTCAATAGTAACATGCTCGCAACATCTTCTTTGCCATTGCATGTCCATTGGAATTAGTACCAAAGGAACCTTCATAGACTTCAGTCATCAACAACTCTGCTTTGTGTCTATCCACGCATCTGAGCAAAACCATATCAAAGTTTATTTTGTATAATACATCACCATTCAGGTAGAAATTGCAGACTTATCTTCTCAAAGTCTTCTTATCTTTCAAAGATGCCCCTGACGAGTAAATCTGACTTTGGAGAAAACACTTGATGTCATAATACCACGACTTCTCATCTCTGACCTCTTCTACAACAAACACATGAGATGGCCTATCAAGATGCATCACAGTCAAATTGGGAACCTCATTCCAATACTTCACTATAATCATTGATGCCAACGTTGCAAGAGCATCTACCATCCGATTTTCATCTCGAGGGATATGATGAAACTCAACCTTGGTAAAGAAAGTTGAAATCCTCCTCACATAATCTCTATATGGTATTAAATCGGGTTGATTCGTCTCCCATTCACCTTTGATATGATTCACAACCAAAGTGGAATCTCCAAAGACATCTAAATGCTTGACTCTGAGATCAATTTCCTCTTCAAGCACCATAATGCAAGCTTCATATTATGCCATATTGTTTGTACACTTGAAAGTCAATCTAGCTGTAAACGGAAAACTAACATCAATCTGCTTTTGCACTTTTTCTTTGATCTTCACTGCCATATGAGGATGCGTTCTTCTCAATTTTAACTTGACTAGCGGACATTCTGGCTTCAACAGCAATCTATGCTCCACAATCTCAGAATCCAAACCACGCATGTCTTGATAGGACCAAGCAAACACATCTGAATACTCTCGAAGAAGATCAATCAACCCCTTCTTAACACCTGTACCTAGTCGAGACCCAATCTTGACTTCCTTCACATCATCCTCGGAATCCAAGTTGACAAGCTCAATCTGCTATTCGAATGGATGAATGGCCTTTTCATCATGCTCAAGAAGACGAGACAATTCATCACTCACTTCTTCATCACTTTCCTTCTCGGCTTCAAACACAGGGAATTCAAAATTTAGAGAAGGAGAAGGATCATTGTATTCAATGGGGTTAGAAACCAACCTGCATAATGATTTGATATTTTGATTTTAGAGAAGTGAATTTGTGACCAAATATGATGCAGATGGACAATTATATTGTTTATTTATGTTTTTTGTGATTACCATTTTCAGAATAAAGCAAAAAGTAAAAACAAAACATCATAGATGTGGATGAATAGAATTAATTTTATTGATGATCAAATTTGAAATGCCCAACAATATTCATTTCTCCCTTAGGAATAGGAGAAGGATTTTTAAAACATACAAAAGAAATTACTTAGATCGATGCAAAATAACAGGAACGTCAACAACAGTCCAATTGTTGCAAGCCTTTCCATTCGTCACAAAATTGGTGCAGTCTTCCTCTTCGTCATCCTCTAGCACAACAACTAAGTGTTGTTCATTGCCATGAATGAACCTTCCACTACGGAAGCTAAGTTGCATATCCTCAGATCTAGCAGTTGATGAACCTTGCTGAAAACCCAACCCGGTTCTACCTTTGTTGTCGGAGACCTCTACCATGCGCCCCCACTGATCAACATTACCTTCTTCAACATCTTCCTTGCATCTTTCAATAAAGACATAGGTGCCACAATTCTTTTTTCAGCAACAATATATAAGGCTTCGAATGGAGTTCCAACCTCATCCTCAACTTCAACATAAGAGAAAGATGATAGGTGGCTAACCAACATCACCTTTTCCCCGCCAACAATAATAAGATTTCCATTCTTGACAAATTTGAGCTTCTCATGCAATATGGAGGTAATAGCTCCCGCCTCATGGATCCATGCCCTTCCCAATAGACAACTGTAGGCCGGGTGGATATCCATTACTTTGAAAGTAATATGAAAATCACTCGGACCTATCTTCACCAGAAGGTCCACTTCACCTATCACTGTTTTGCGTGAACCGTCAAAAGCTTTGACGATTACACCACTATACCTCATGGGCGCTCCTTGATATGACAGTTTGATAATGTTGACTTTGGCAGCACATTCAACGATGATCCGGTGTCAACTAACACATTTGACAAAGCGTCATCTTTGCAATTCAAAGAGATATGCAAAGCAAAGTTATGATTCCTACCCACATCAGGGAGTTCTTCATCACAGAAGCTGAGATTATTGAAGGAAGTGATGTTAGCTACTATGTGATCAAACTGATACACTGTAACATCATGTTCTATAAATGCTGTCTCTAGAACTCGTTACAGTGCTTCTCTGTGCGCTTCTGAATTCATAAGCAGAGACAATACTGAAATCATTGAGGGTGTTTGAAGCAGCTTCTCCACCACATTGAATTCACTCTTCTTTATCAACCGAAGCACCTCATCATCATAATTAGTCTTTGTAGCGGTAAATTCATGATCATCAAGCTATGGATAAGATAGAGATCAAATAACAAGAGTCTCCACCGCGCTTTTATTGTTTCCAAGGGAAAAGGGAAAAAGTGCGAACAAAACCCAAAAAGTAAGAAGTTTTCAAATCAAAACTAATAAAATGTCAGAGATTACAGGTAAGGGGGTTGGTTACACAGAGGGAAGTTGTTAGCACCCAAAGTGTCCTAGGCACTCCTAGGGAGCCCTTTTTGTATGCATATGTATTTGGTACAAAAATGATGTTTACAAACAAATAGAATGGGGGGGTGAGAAAAGAATTCATTAATTATATTTTTGTGTTTGGCAAGACCTTCGGTCTTGTGCCTACGTACCAACATAAAAATGAGGGATCAAAACCTCGTAGTTCGGGATACAAATTTCAAAGAGGGTGTATTGCTTTTAATAAAATTAAATTTGAAAGGCAGAGAGGCCTAAAAATGGTTTGAATGAGTTAGTTCTTTTTTGGCTTTTTGAAAGTTTAAGTCAAGTATAGCTAAGTTTATTTACAAGTTTGACTTATGAAAAGAAGTTTGAAAATGCAATGGCATAAGGCCAAAGTTTCTATCTTTTTTAAAAGTGGTCAAAGTTTAGAACAAAATAAGTTCAAACAAAGAAGATTTTGAAAAGGGAGGGAGAGATTTTGAAATTAAAGAAATGGGGAGAAGATGAAGGGACTATCCTATGTAAAAAATTTAAAAGTTAAGAGTTGAAAAGATCTGACCAAATGGGTAGCAATCCAATAGACAAGAATATCAATAGCAACCCAGAATTCCCATGTAACAGATGAATTCCACAAGTCACGGGTTCAAAATAACAGCTTCACAATGATCATGTTGCAGATGAACTCAAAGGGATCTTGAATGATGTATCAGATGAATTTCCAATTTCAAGCACTTGGTTTCTCAACAAGTTGGCATTGGCCAAGTCCTTTAGCAGAGGAATGTTGCCTAAGTTCTAAGTCCATTTGTCCAGGATCAAGCCAACAGTCCACACAAACGTTTTTTAGGGTTTTTGTTGTTATCATGTACATTAATGGTCAAAGACCACACAAAAAAGCAAAGTATACACAAAGAAAATATATCACACAATATGGTCCAAGTGGACAAAGTGAAAATTGCAGTAACATAAATAATTAGAAAAATATGAACAATGGAAAATGTATAAAAGCTAGAATTAAATGACATTAAAGTAAATGGCTTGAAATTAAAACTTAGTTGTTAATAGGTTAGAAGTTAGTATTGTTTTGCTTTTGCTTTTCATTCTAAGACATTCTTTGGAGAACACTCAACCCACTTATCACAAGCATGGATCATTGAACCAAGACATCTTCCACAGGAAGGAAAAAGGGCCAAGTTTCCACACAATACCATGAAAGAGGGGAGACTTACAATCTCACTAACTAGAATGTTATGCCTTCTATGTCACAAATTTAGCGATATGTTAAGCAATCGTAATTGGACTTATATAGAAGTCACAACTATTTGAGATCGGGCAATAGAATTTTGGTGTTAATGCTTGTTAGAGACATAGTATTATGATTATGCTCTTGAAACATACCACACACAAAAATAATATACAAAAGGTGTGGCCTAATCTCATCCATACTCATGTTAATTTTTCAATCAACTAGCTTTAGGACTTTGAGATATCATAGGCCAAATGAGATGAATGCATAAAGAAAGGGAATGAGATGAAGTGGGAGGGAATAGATGAAAACTCAAATTGATCAAAGGAGGACGTTTACCAAATTCATATCATTCATTCATTTTTGGAGATGGAATATACATTCCATCAATCCCCTAAATCCAACGATATTAACTTGACAAAGTCAAATCAACCTTGACCAAGGCCCAACAACAAGAGTCAATCACAAACAAGTCATCACAATTGGTCAACAAAACTATTTGGCATTTATTCAAATTAAAAATACTAAAATAATACATTTAAATTAAATATGGTTTGTCAAATTCATAAAACCTCATCAAAATACCAAATAAATGGCCATGAGATTTATCATAGGTCAAACAAGGTCAAGGGACCTTGGAGAAAAAATTTCAGAA
This sequence comes from Lathyrus oleraceus, assembly GCF_024323335.1. Lineage (NCBI taxonomy): Eukaryota > Viridiplantae > Streptophyta > Magnoliopsida > Fabales > Fabaceae > Lathyrus > Lathyrus oleraceus. The sequence continues at coordinate 398,610,666 of NC_066583.1, forward strand.
TTTTTAAAGACTTAAAAGTGTTTTTAAATAATTATAAACAAATGAAAAATAAATTAAATCATGAAAAATATTAATAATAATCCAAAAAAATAATTTTAATTCAGAATATGAAAGAGGAAATTTTTTGGTGAAACTCTCATATTTTTTGGATCAATATTAAAATTAATAAGAATTAATGAAAATAAAGCAATTAAAATGAAATTCAAATAATCAGAAAAAATGTGGAGGTGGCATATCAAGTGGCCACCAACGCGCGTTCCATGATAGACTTGAGTCAATGCGGCGCAGGCTTGGAATTTAAAAGCAATGGACGAGATTAAGACAATTTAAAAGGGATTAGTGGCTCTGAACCGTGCCAACACATCACTGACGTCCAAGGGCCGGTCATCTTTTCCGGTGACCCTGGCCGGACTGGTTCACTCATGACCATCAAAAAAATGAAAAAGGAGGACATGATCTGAAAGAAAAAATGGCGTAGAGCACGAATCTGAAAGATATGAGGAGTTGAATTTTGAGGTATGTCAACTGAGTTGCTTCGATTTGACCTCTAAGCAACTCAATCTTCTTGCCTATATTGGTAGGACTTCAGACAACCAAAGAATCAAGAGAATTGAGCAAGATTGAGAGAGAATCGAAGAGATGAATTTTTCTGGAAAATATCTTCAATGTAGGTCTGGATTCAACTGTTCTTGCCCTGGCTCGTGCTTGATCTCACTCAGAATGCTTGTAGAAGTAGAATGAAATGCACAAAAGGTCTTGGATCCTTGTAGTTTTGAATCTCAAAACAGTGAGATTCAAACTCAATTTCAAGATGAAATTCTCAGGATTATCCTCTCAAATGGAAGGGTTAGGGGTCTAGGATCAAAGATGGCAAGAATGTGTGTTGAATTCTGAGCATATGTAGCTCTATTTATAGCTGGATCATGTGATATTTGCACCTTCCAAATGACTTTCCAAAATTGGCAATGGATGATGCATGGGTGCATGGACATGTACAGGCCCATGATATCATTGCTTTAGGTCCACAAATGAGTATGAGAGAGTCTGAAATCAACTTGGATTGCAAGGCAAGTGTACATGGAAACTTGAAGTTTGATCTTTGCCAAATGATGATGCAATGTCCAAGCGATGCGCAGCCTATTAAATTCTTGTCCAAAATGGATGAACTTGGACTTTTTGGAAAGATGAGATCAAGGGCAACAAAGCAAAAGCAAGTTCAACTTGAACTTAAGCAACTTATGTACCTGTTGAAACATCACACAAATCAGTTAAACTGTACAGACAAACAGATAACATGAATATCAACAGTCAAACCCAATAAGCAAAGGCATAAGCCACAACTCAAGCTCAAATGAGCTAACAACCCTACAAAACACACAATGTTAGTAGTCAACCAATTAATCAATCCAAATGAGTGAGCATCATCAATTATGGCAAATGCTTCTTAACCTGAAATCAAAGCTCAAACATGAGAGGCAAACCACTAGGTCAAGGCCTAGGGTCAAAGATGGAGAAAAAATCCAAAACAGAACATGAAATTTCACATGAATCAACTTCAATCAATTAAGAACATCATCCAAAAGGTCCCGCATCAATATCATTCACCAATTTCATTTCATGAACAAAATATGGCAAGGTATGCAAGTCGAAAGCACATTGAGACAACAGAATTAACAAATGCACATTAATTCAAAAATGCTTCAATTAATTTTGGCAAAAGTCATGGGTAAACAGAACACACAACATGATCATCACACAAAAAATTAGGGCAATTGGACATGATTAAGCATGGTAATCAAATTCCATAAGGCAAGGCAATCAAAATCAAGCACATATGTGACACAACTTGATACCTCAACTTAGCACAAGCCTAAAACAGAAATGGTAAAAGGTAAATACCTCAAACCAAAGCCACAACAAACTTCAATATGCCTAGCAACAATGTCCAAACTTTCACATTCATAGGATAAACAACCAGCATTTCACAAATCATTGAAGTTCAAGACCATTCAAAGGCTCACAAATGACAATCCAGAAAGAAAAATCTCAAACAAATCAGAAATGAAGCCAAAAATTCCAAGAAAATTCATGATCAATCATAACATCCAGGGGAAGCATCATACAAAAAATCACATCATTTGGAATTTATTTGGCATGGCACAGAAATTCATCAAATTGGACAAGTAAAGGTGTGACACACATTGTCACACCTACATTAACATGAGCATATCTAAGCAACCACAAATGATAAAAATGCAAACTCAACACCAAAATGTCCAGAAAGATGTCTAGTTTAAGCATGTCAAGTTTCATAATCATTGGATTAAAACTTATCATTTCACAAAGCATATGGCAAGCAAGGTACAAACAAACATACATGTGCACAATCCCTAAGCCAAACAACTTTACAACCGTGCACAATTTCTGGAAAAATAATGAAAAAAAACTAGACACAATAAGGAGCATGATGCAAAAATTCACACATTATTTGGATCAATATTCATTGAGTTATGAATTTTAAAAGTGAAAGAAAAATTAAAAAATCATGAATGAAGCATGGCATGAATGGATGAAGAAAAGGAAATAATATGAAAATGCAATTTGGAAAAGATCATGAGCCAGGATTCGAAGGGAGTATGATTTTGAATTAGGCGCCAGGTGCTAAACGCACCGTTTCACTTAAGATTGGCTCTGGCCAATCAGAGCGCTGCATGAGGGCTCCCATGAACCAATCAGGAATGGATTTTCACACAAACACATGTTGTACGCGCAGGAAAGGCTTTGGAAGATCAAAACAGATTTCTGGAAATGTTCTTCATCAAATTCATCATGTTCATCATAGGCCAAGAACAAAGGTTCACCAAAATAAAAAAACAGCACATCATCTTGTAGATCTCTCAACATACATCACTAATCAATCAATATTTTGTCAAGAAATCCACAAACACGCACGAATCAAGGAGAATAAGAATCACACATGAAACTTCAACCTAACATATCTTGCTCAATTCTTCATGAAAATTAATGATCTAAAGCTCAGCTTGCTCAGTATTCAGAGATCCATAATGTAGGTCATATCACATGCTCATAAAAGTTAAATTAGCTCTCAATCCAAACATAAACGTTTAAGTAGACATCTTGAATTTGATTGTGAAACTTGGAAATCTTTCATCTCATAAAAATTGAGCAAGTTATGGCCTTGGGAAGTTGACATTCAAATTAGGGTTTAGACAAAATGACCTATAATGTTTCAACATAGAAAATGATTTTCCAAGCAAAACTAGCTCTAGGTCTCAACATGAAAGTTGTTTGGAATGTCATTTAGAGTAATTTGTCTCTTGGAATCATTTTCATATGGTGAAAATTGTAGGATATAGGGTCTAGGGAGACCCAGTTTTGATCAGATGAATTCATCTGGCCAACCACCATCAACCAACTTGCTAATCTTCAATTCTCTTAGATTTATAGGCTCATGGTATATCATATATGCATAAGATGATGAATTTTGAAGTGTCCCTTAAGAAATTTGATCAATTGGTGAGATACCTTTTTGGAGAAGTTACTCAAGATACCTAGTAAAACTAGGGTTTCCAAGGCAAATCACCCTCAAACTCTTGAAGGATGCTTGATAAAAATAACATGTAGAGATCATTAGGACTCATATATGATGCTTGTGACCAATCTTGTATCAATCCATGGTTGTGTTATTTGTTCATGAGGGTCTCAAACCCTAGATGTGAACTTGATAGATCAATGGGATCATGCCCTACCTACAAAAGAGTTAGGCAAATATAAAGACATAGTTTTGGTTTTTTGGTTAGTGAAAAATGATAAAAATACAAGTATGATACAATCACCTAGTGCTTGGTGATCTCTCCCAAAATAAACCCAATGAAAAGGGGGGTAAGGAGGATGCCAAGGTAGGATCCCAATGCTAATGCTTATGATGAAAGTGCATGAGGGATCTTAGGGTCAAAATTGGGCTCTTACAGCTGCCCCTATTTAAGTACATTCTAATTGAGGAGGCGAAGGTTAAAATCTTCATGTCGACTTAGTAGAATGGGCCTAAATAACAACATATAGAAACAAATTTTGGTCCCTAATAGACCACATGATGCATATGACATGAATGTAAAAGTTAATGCCTTGTGGGGGAAATATGGTCACAAAGGAAAAGAAATCAGAGAGACCGAAAGTCTGCAGGAGCATAATGTATTCCATAAGGAAAACTCACTGGGGAGACAGAGACTCTAGGGGAAAGACGAGTTATGCGTAGGCCAGGCTACGACTTAAAACTACTCGGGGACTCGAGGAATTCCATACAAACATGGAAAGAACTCAGTCGGGGAAACAACGACATCTGCAGGGGATACGAGTAGATCAGAATAACACTGAAGTATTTGAATCATGCAGGAAAAGCGATTTCACTAAGGAAACACGCACTTAACTCGACTGGGAAGAAATAAACTTCAATACAAGAGGAGCATAAATCTATTATCCACTACCTGTTATTGGGTAAGGAGATCATAAAGACCTGACAGAGAGGACATCCTGTTGGTGTAAGCCCTAGAGGCCAATACTTTTGGTACTTGTATCGAGTTATATTTGTTAATAATAAAAGGATTTTTCTTTATTATGTTTGTCTAATAAATTCCCTAGAATAGATAGTCCGTTTAATGTATCAAGTGTGACTTAATCATGAGATCACATTAAACATAAGGACATTATTCTTAAAGATAGTCGAGCTTTATTGTGAACTGGGATAACATTAAAGCATTAAGACTATTATGTATATAGACTGATGATCACATCTCATGGATCATGGATAAGGACTTATCAAGTCTTAAACATATGTATGAATATTAAGAGTAATATTTATACTGGATTGACCTGCTATGAGAATACTATAAAGAATGTTATGCAAAGTGTCATAAGTTATTCTCATGGTGATAATAGTGTATACCACCCTTCGACCTGAAACCACTATGGACCCTAGATGTAGAGTCGAGTGCCTTATTGTTGATCAAACATTGTCCGTAACTGGATGACCATAAAGATAGTTGATGGGTACTCCACGAAGCGTGCTAAGGGACATGAGTGACCTAGACGGAATTGGCCTATCCTACGTAACAGGATAAATGTCTATGGGCCCAATATTGAACTGGACAAGGATGACACAGTCTATTCCTTATGTTCAATATAGACATAAGGGCAAAAGGGTAATTGTACATATAAGTATTATCACAAAAGGATTTGTCAGATCACATGACATTTTCGTGTCTTGGGTAGCAGTGATGTGTTGCTAGATGCCGCTTACTATTTATTATGTTAAATACGTGATTTAATATAATTGCCAATGTCGCAAAAACCTAAAGGGTCACACACAAAAAGACGGATTGATGAGAGATAAAGTAACTAAGGAATTCCGTAATGTACGGTGCCCTTAAGTGAATTGTATAACATCGTAAAGTACGGTGTACTTAGGTAGAATACAAAATATGGTAAGGTACCACGCGCTTAAGTGATTTTGGCATATTATAGATATGGGCCACATACACTTGAGTGGGCTTTTTAGCTTGCATCCCACACAAGTGGTTCTATAAATAGAACCCTTGTGTAGAAGCATTTGTGCAGTTGTAATTTCGTTTCTCTCTCTCTCTCTCTCACTCAAAGCCTTCATTCATAGCAGTTAGCACTGAGATTGAAGGAATCCGTTCGTGTGGACTGAGTAGAGGCGTTGTAATCGTTTAACGTTCGTGATCGCTCCGTAGATCTGCATAAAAGGTTACAATCGCCACAAGAGGTAACAATTTTATCACTGATCATGCCTATTCGTAAGGATCACTAAAGAAGCAATTTTAAATTCCACTGCGTTTTGGATTGCCCTTCTCCTTCACATCCTTCACCGGTTAAGATGAACATGTCAAGGATGACTCGCTAAGGAAAGTGATCCACTTTCGCAAACGGGTCAAAAACGAGTTTAAAAGTGTAGTAAAACAGAAGCGACACTCGAATATCGTATCACAAGGACTCTTGAATGTTATAACCAAAAGAATGAAACTAAGGGGGTTTTTAAGGTTTAAAACTTAAATCGGTGATTATTAAAGGTAAAATCAAAATTGATAAATAAGTTAATCTATTATATCGATTTCCGACTTATCATCGATTCTTATAATTTCAATTCCCTAGCGGATTCAATCCCATTCCATTACAATACCCACTGACAAGCGCAAATTGGTATTATATGATGTATGTTTCTAATTTCCAAATTAAGCAAACGGATTTAAGCAGACGCGAATTAAGCAAACGCGAGTTAATCGAACACGATAACAAAAAAGCTACGCTAACGTGATTATAGTTAAGGATCATACAAATAATCAAATTTAATCAACTTTATCCTATAAGAAACAATCGAATTAAGAAAATGAAAGCAATCGAATTAAGCAAACGATTTTATAGGAAGAATTAAAAAGAAATCGAAATTAAACTGAAATTAGTAAAAACCTCAAAGTGGAATTCGAATACAACAGATCAGCTCTTTGGGAATTAGCTCTCCATGAACTCTTCTAAGCAATATTGTATCATCAAAATTCAGAATTAGGATTACTATAGTAGTGAAAGACCTAATATAATAAAAGGAAAATTCGGGCCCTTATAGGATTCGACCCGAAAATTACAAAAACTGTCCCAAACTAACTATTTTAATTAAGTCTGGAACTTAAACAAATTATTTGGTCATTCTTCACTCCGAATATGATTTTGTCTTCAACATGAAACTTTTATCTTTTCTTCTTAGCTTTCCAACGCATATCAAAATGCGTTAATCTGACTTTTATAGCTCAAGTTATGATCTACATAATGATAAGGTATCAAATAATTGTTTATGCTGAAAATAAAGTACGAAAATAAAATAAAGCAAAAAAATAAACTTAAATCTAAAAACATAATAAAATAGTAAAATAAGTAAAATAAACTAAGTAAACTATAGAATAATGTGCATCCAAATGCGCTGATTAAATTCCCCTACACTTGAACTTTTGCACTCCGAGCAAAATTATAAATTCAAAACTCAAAACAGAAAAACAAGAACAAACAAAACATGAAATTCCAAAGATTATCAAGATACAAGGTGCAAACAATGTTCTAAGTCTAAGCTTCAAGAATATGGTGTTAGTAAGCAACTTTTTGTGACATTCAAAGCAGATAGGAAAACAACTTACCGAAGAGTACATCAACAGCAGTAAGATCCTCACAGGATTTTATTCACTCAACTCTCAAGTGTTTAGATTAACTATTTACACTCAAAGCACAACATGAAAATTAGTACCACCATAAGCTTGAAAGGAGTCTAACATCCACAGTTGAAATACATGCACACAAAGATCAAAAGGACTTTTATTTGGTTGTAACGTGGCCAAGGTAAGGGTGAGATAAATCCTAAGGGGTACTAGGCTAAAATTCAAAGAGATAAAAAAGACTTGAAAGAAACTGCGGGAGTTGAATTTACAAAATATTTCATTCACTTGAACAACTCTATAGCAATTGTTTTCTCTTCTCCTTCCTCTTTTTTTTTTGAAGGAGTATGTATTGACATGTATTGAAATATTACAAACATAATTCTTTTTTTTTCTTCCTCTTATCCTTCTATTTTTTTCTTCCTCTTATCCTTCTATTTTTTCATTCCTTTTTTTTCTTTTCTTTTTCTATTTTTTTTCTATTTCTGCCAACTTCTGAAACATTACAAATATAGTTATTCAACCCCACACAACTGCAAACAAGACTCTTTAAAGAAGTTGGTTTTTCAATGGATGGTATATTTGAAGCTTTGATGAATAATATGAATCCCTAAGAAGTGGTTTAGGCTCTAAAGAAGGTGGTTTTTCAATGGATGGTATGTTTGGGGCAGCCGGAATGTCAAGAGCTTCAACTACACAAACAACTTCATTTACACTATCACCCTGCAAGGCATCATCAATCTCAGCACAAACAGCACAAATGTTAGTGTTAGTACAATCATCACATGAGTAAATATCATCAAAACCAGATAAAGTTGGAAAATTAGTTAAAAACAAATCAAAATAAGCTTCATCAACAACTTCAGAAAGCAACTCCATTTGAAAAACAGAATGCTCTTCCTCGTCAATCTTCTTATTTTTCAATACTCTTTCTGGGAAAAGGATTGATGATACATACTTTTTTTTAATCTTAACATCAATAGAAGGTTCAGGTTTATTTTCAGGTGTTACACTAACAATTTTTTTATGATTTTCTGGGGATGGTTCTGTAACTTTTTCGGATCTCAAGGAAATTGCACTCACATTATAGCCTTTTGGACTAGCTACTGTTTGGGCATGTAGTTGATTTGATCCTTGAGCTTGTTGCATGACACTCAATGAAGTGGACAGTTATCCAATATGTGTTTGCAAAGTCTGAATACTATAATATGTTCGCTGCTGAAATTGGAGACAATTTACAACCATTTGCTTGACAAGTTCCTCTAGTGAAGGTTCAGAAGGTGAAGAGGTGGTTACTTGTGGAGGGTTATATGGTGGTGGTGGTGGAATGAGTAACATTAATTGTTTCACTAAAGAGGTAAGTTCATCAATTCTGGTTTCTGGAGCTTTGTTGGAAGAAGAAACCTGAATCTCATTCATACCTTTTGCTTGGGCTATAAAATTATACCTTGTTGTGAACTGTTGGGAGTTAAGTGACATGTTCCCAATCAAGGATTTGACAGCAACATGATATTCAATACACAAATCATTATAATCAACATCAGGAGCAACAAGTTCTCTCAGAGTTCTTTGGTCATTCATGTTAAACTCAATAGAAAAGAAAAGAAAAATTAACAAACAATGAGAAAACACAACTAATTCAGCAATGCAGCAACAAATAGGAAAATACCGACAATGTCCCTATTAAGTAAAAACAATTAAAGTATGAAAAAAATGATTAAAATAAAATACAAAAAATACAAAAACACAAAAATTAATCTAATAACGTCAATTAAGAATTTTGAGAATTTTTGCGGAATTTTATGAAACTACCGAAACAGAAATAAAATCATAAAAAATAGAAAAATAAGGAATTTCGGTTTTTTAGGGCGGATTCCTCTATTTATTTTATGAGGCTTTTGATTCTTGATTTTTTCCTAGTGAATCGGCAAAGAATCAGAATAATCTGAGACGATTTTCTTAAAAAAACAGATTTTTTTTTAATCTTAAAACGCCTAAATACCAAAACGCAAGAAAGTTAGGCCAAAAAAATGTTAAAGCAGAACACCTATGACTATGATACTGGTTAGACTATAATAATTGTTAAAATCCCCGGCAACGGCGCCAATTTGATCCGTTGTCGCACACGGGTCAAAAACGAGTTTAAAAGTGTAGTAAAACGGAAGCGACACTCAAATATCGTATCACAAGGACTCTTGAAAGTTATAACCAAACGAATGAAACTAAGAGGGTTTTTAAGGTTCAAAACTAAAATCAGTGATTATTAAAGGTAAAATCAAAATTGATAAATAAGCTAATTTATTGTATCGATTTTCGACTTATCATCGATTCTTATAATTTCAATACCCACTGACATGCGCAAATTGGTATTATATGATGTATGTTCCTAATTTCTGAATTAAGCAGACGAATTTAAGCAGACGCGAATTAAGCAAACGCGACTTAATCAAACACGATAATGAAAAAGCTACGCTAACGTGATTATAGTTAAGGATCATACAAACAATCAAATTTAATCAACTCTATCCTATAAGAAACAATCGAATTAAGAAAACAAAAGTAATCGAATTAAGCAAACAACTTTATAGGAAGAATTGAAAAGAAATCGAAATTAAACTGAAATTATTAAAAACCTCAAAGTGGAATTCGAATACAACAGATCAGCTCTTTGGGAATTAGCTCTCCATGAACTTTTCTAAGCAATATTGTATCATAAAAATTTAGAATTAGGATTATTATAGTAGTGAAAGACCTAATATAATAAAAGGCAAATTCGGGCCCTTATAGGTTCCGACCCGAAAATTACAAAAACTGGCGCAAACTTACTATTTTAATTAAGTCTGGAACTTCAACGAATTATTTGGCCATGCTTCACTCCGAATCTAATTTTTTCTTCAACATGAAACTTTTAGTTTTTCTTCTTAGCTTTTCAACGCATATAAGAACGTGTTAATCCGACTTCTATAGCTAAAGTTATTATCTGCATAGTGATAAGGTATCAAATAATTGTTTATGCTGAAAATAAAGTACGAAAATAAAATAAAGCAAAAAGATAAACTTAAATCTAAAAACATATAAAATAGTAAAATAAGTAAAATAAACTAAGTAAATGCCTAAGTACAATTATAGAAGAATGTACATCTAAATGCACTGATCAAAAGCCAGGAGGGAGTATTCATTACCGGTTACTAGGTAATAATAGCCTTGTTGGGGAAAACTGCAGAAAATAGGATTTACAACTACCAGTTACTGGGCAAAAGACCAAGGGTGAGAGTATCCGTCATCGGTTAGGATGAACATATCAAGGATAAACTCAACAGGAAAGAAAATATGTCATCGGTTAGGATGAACATATCAAGGATAGACTTGTCTGGGAAATGTCAAGGAGGATATCCGTCATCGGTTAAGATGAACATATCAAGGATAAACCAACTGAACAAAAAGTAGGAATTACATCTATCGAATGCTGGATAGAATACCGTCAAAGAGAAAATCCGTCACCGGTTAAGATGAACATATCAAGGATAGACTTTGAGAGAGGAGAAAACATGGATTACATTTATCAGTTACTGGATAGAATACCAAGAGAGAGAATCTGTCACTAGTTAAAGTGAACATATCAAGGATCAACTCTGCGGAGGGGACAAAAGCAGGATTTACAACTACTGGTTACTGGGTAGAAGACCGCAAAGAGAAGAAAAACCTTCATCGGTTAGGATGAACATATTAAAGATTAACTCTCTAGGAAACAAGAATAGGGATTACAACTACCCTTTTACTGGGTAGAATACCAAAGGTGAGAATATCCGTCATCGGTTAGGATGAACATATCGAGGATAAACTTAGGCAGGGGAGAGAAAGACATTCATCACCAGTTAGGATGAACATATCAAGGATATACTTCCTAGGGAATCAGATCCGCTGGGGACTTTATTGAGAAAAACAAGGATACTTTTGCCATGCTTTGGGCAAGAAGTAACAAACATCAAACTAAGAAGAATATTACCAGTTACTGGGCAATAAACTCTTAGGAGACTCGAAGAATCTATCTAGGTAGGAGCTAGAAAGAAACAATCAAACAAGACTCAACCCAATGAGGACATAACTCAAGGGGAGTGATTCCATCCAGATGAACAACTGGGGAGGAAACTGAAATAATAATCATCCACGAGGAAACAACTCAGGGGGGAAGAGGAGAAAGGTTAAAGTCTTTCTACCTAAGGGGTTGAGGCTCTACAATTGAGGAAGGACATACACCGGAATTTGTATGGGGATAAAGTACCGCCATATAGGGAATGAGAATCTCAAACCAACAAATTAATCAGATATGCAAATATGCAATTATGAAATTATATGAATGTATATATATATATATATATATATATATATATATATATATATATATATATATATATATATATATATATATATATATATATATATATATATATATATATATATATATATATATATATATATATATATATATGATGATTATGCTGACAAGAACGATCACAAAGGATACAAAGGTGTCACAAAGAAATTGAATCATAGGTACAATCCTCGGTCAATCCACAAAATATGGAGACAACTACTGGAGAACAAAGAGATCAACAATCCAAAAAAGCTTAACCCTAACTAGGGAAGGAGGAGATCTGTTGAGGAAAGAGAAATATCATCGAACCTGTGGGGAATTTTAGGTAAACACCATAAAAATGGGAGACAACCCTACAGGGAAATAAACTGCTCAGAAACCAGGAGGAAACTCTGACTGGGGAGCATGTCGAATGGCGATTGGCGGGGAAACCAATGCGATTTACTGGGGAGATCAACCACTTCTGCTGAAGGAACCCAAACTCCACTAGGGAAGGCAGAAACTCTTTTGGGGGAGACAAGCCAAAGGGTACCTGAATCAACCAACTCAGCTAGGGAAAAGGAACGAAGCTCCACTGGGGAATCAAAAACTCCGTCGAGGAACTGAATCAACACAATCGTCTAGGGATACCCGAAGGGTTAATTTCTTAGGGAACCTCTGATTTTTCGCACTTAAGGACTTGTTATCCACCGAAGTGCTGTTGATATTCCTTTTCAATTGCTTTGGAAAATTCTTGCTTTTATATGTTTTAAGAAAAAGAGATTTTGATTAAAAAATTTAAATTTTCAAAATTGATCATAATAAAATTTAAACTATTGGTTGAAATAAATAAGAGTATAAACAATTGGATAAAAGATCAACTTTATTTGATAGAATGGTAGTCTGTAAATGACAAGACTGCATAGATTTTTACAAAGCTGAAAATAGTAATTTAAATGGAAAAGGGATACGTTGAATACAACTGATTCTTAATCTTTCTACCGACTCTTGATATTCATTGTGCTCTTGACCGTTGTCGGGGTGATGAATTGATGTCAACCCTTGTGCTCAATCAAGTCTTCAAAACACTGAAGATCAGCAGAATGTAGTTACTTGCCATAATCCCTAATTTTTGCATAAGTTGCCCCAACATGGGGTACTCAACTTATCGGGAAATTCTTTCTGTTTTATGTCTCTAATTTTTGCCTGGATCGTCCTTTCGGGTTTTCAATCCACTGAGACGCTCATTTTTGCTTAGGCCGCCCTTTCGGGTTTTCAACATAGCGAGTTGTTCTTTTCTTTTTAGGTGAAGTATTTCTTGACTGCAACTGCGTTCACAGGATGAGTGAACTCTTCACCATCCATAGTTGTAAGTATCAATGCGCCACCTGAAAAGGCTCTTTTAACAACATCTGGGCCTTCATAATTATGAGTCCACTTCCCTCTAGAATCTGGTTTGAACGATAAAATCTTCTTGAGAACAAGGTCACCTTCTCTAAACACACAAGGTCTGACCTTCTTATTAAAAGCTTTCTTCATCATTTGCTGATACAACTGACCATGACACATGGCAGTTAATCTCTTCTCTTCAATCAAATTCAACTGGTCAAACCTGGTCTGACAACATTCAGCCTCAGTCAACTTGGCTTCCATAAGTACTCGCAATGAAGGAATCTCAACCTCTATGGGGATCATTGCTTCCATACCATACACAAGAGAGAAAGGGGTTCCACCATATTGTTATTCAAGTTTGATCCATTATCAGTAATGATCTTTCTTGACACACCATAATGGCATATGATCTGATTCTTGATAAACCTCACAACTACTTGCTTGGTTACATTTGCATATGATGTTGCTTCAACACATTTTATGAAATAGTCAATTGCAACCAAAATGAAACGATGTCCATTCGAAGCTTTGGGTTCAATCATATCAATTCACCACATGGAGAAGGGACATGGGGAAAAGATAACATTCAATAGTGTCGGAGGAACATGAATCTTATCAGCATAAATTTGACACTTGCAATAGTAAGATTCCATTGTCAGCCAATAGTAACCTGCTCGCAACATCTTACAAAGGAACCTTCATGCACTTCGGTCATTAACAAGTCTGCTTCGTGTCTATCCACGCATCTGAGCAAAACCATGTCGAAGTTTCTCTTGTACAGTATATCACCATTCAAGTAGAAATTGCCGGCTAATCTTCTCAAAGTCTTCTTATCTTTCAAAGATGCCCAGGCGGGTAAATCTGACTTTGGAGGAAACATTTGATGTCATAATACCACGGCTTCTCGCCTCTGATCTCTTCCAAAACAAACACGTGAGTTGGCCTATCAAGACGTATCACGGACAAATTGGGAACTTCATTCCAATACTTTACCACAATCATTGATGCTAATGTTGCAAGAGCATTTGCCATCCGATTTTCATCTCGAGGGATATGATGAAACTCAACCTTTGTAAAGAAAGTTGAAATCCTCCTCGCATAATCTCTATACGGCACCAAACCGGAATGATTTGTCTCCCATTCACCTTTGATCTAATTCACAACCAAAGCCAATTTATCGAAGACATCCAAATACTTGATTCTGAGATTCATGGCCTCTTCAAGCCCCATAATGCAAGCTTCATATTCTGCCATATTGTTTGTACACTTGAAAGTCAATCTAGCTATAAATGGTAGATGCATGTCTTGAGGAGTAATGATCACTGCCCCAACGCCATTTCCATATTAATTAACAGCTCCATCGAATACCATGTCCCAACGGGAACCAGGTTTTGGCCGTTCTTCAAGCAATGGTTCATCACAATCTTTCATTTTCAAGTACAAAATATCTTCATCCGGGAAATTATAATGCATTGACTGATAATCTTCAATCGGTTGGTGAGCCAAATTATTAGCAAAGATACCTCCTTTGATCGCTTTCTGAGATCGGTATTCGATATCATACTCTGATAACAACATCTGCCAACGAGAAATCCTCCCAGTTAAAGCAGGCTTTTCAAATATATACTTGATTGGATCCATTTTGCATATCAACCAAGTGGTATGATTCAACATATACTCGCGCAGACACTTAGCAGCCCAAGCCAATGCACAACAAGTTTTCTCAAGCATAGAATACCGAGTCTCACAGTCGGTGAACTTCTTACTGAGGTAGTAGATCGCAAATTCTTTCTTTCCAGTCTCATCTTGCTGACAAAGAACACAACCCATACTATCTTCGAGCACAGTCAGATACATGATCAACGGTCTTCCTTCAACAGGTGGAGACAAAATCGGAGGTTTAAGCAAATATTCTTTGATACTGTCAAAAGCTTTCTGGCAGTCTTTGGTCCAATCACAAGACTGATCTTTTCGAAGAAGCTTGAATATAGGTGCACATGTGGCAGTCATGTGGGAAATGAATCTGGAAATATAATTCAAGCAGCCGAGAAAACCTCTGACTTGCTTCTCAGTTTTGGGCTCAGGCATTTCTTGTATTGATTTAACCTTGGCGGGATCAACTTCAATACCCTTCTCGCTAATAATAAAGCCCAACAGCTTACGAGACCGAACACCAAAAGCACATTTATTGGGATTCAAGCGGAGTTTATATTTCCTCAAACGCTGGAATAGCTTCAACAAATGCTTAACATGTTCCTCCTCATCAATCAATTTAGCAATCATGTCATCGACATATACTTCAATCTCTTTATGCATCATATCATGAAAGAGAGTAGTCATTTCTCTTTGGTAAGTTGCACCAACATTCTTTAGACCGAAAGGCATCACTCTGTAACAGAATGTTCCCCAAGGTGTAATGAATGTGGTCTTCTCCATATCTTCAAGTGCCATCTTGATCTGATTATATCCGGAAAATCCATAATAAACGAAAAGACTTTGAATTTAGTAGTATTGTCTATCAACATATCAATGTGTGGCAGAGGGAAATCATCTTTCGAGCTGGCTTTATTCAAATCTCTATAGTCAACACACATGCGTACTTTTCCATCTTTCTTTGGCACATGCACAATATTGGCCACCCATTGAGGATACTCAGCAGTTACAAGGAAACCAACATCAATCTGCTTCTGCACTTCCTCCTTGATCTTCACAACCATATCAGGATGCGTTTTTCTCAACTTCTGCTTGACTGGCGGGCATTCTGGCTTCAACGACAATCTATGCTCCACAATCTCAGCATCCAAACCAGGCATGTCTTGATATGACCAAGAAAACACATTTGAATACTCTCAAAGAAGATCAATCAACCCCTTCTTGACTTCTGGACACAGTCAAGACCCAATCTTGACTTCCTTCACATCATCTTCGGAACCCAAGTTGACTAACTCGACCTGCTCTTCGAACGGCTGAATGGTCTTTTCATCTTGCTCAAGAAGACGAGATAATTCATCGCTCACTTCCACATCACTTTCCTCCTCGGCTGCAAACACAGGGAATTCAAAATTTGGAGAAGGAGAAGGATCATTGTATTCAATGGGTTAGGAACCAACCTGCATAATGATCTGATATTTTGATTTTAGAGAAGTGAATTTGTACCAAATATTATGCAGATGGACAATTATATTGTTTATTTATGTTTTTTGTGATTACCATTTTCGGAATAAAACAAAAAGTAAAAATAAACATCATAGATGTGGATGAATAGAATTCATTTTATTGATGAATAATTTGAAAATGCCCAAACAATGTTCTCTTCTCCCTTAGGCATAGGAGAAGGATTTTAAAAACATATAAAAACAATTACTTAGATCGATGCAAAATAACAGGAATATCAACAGCAGTCCAATTGTCGCAAGCCTTTCCATGTGTCACAAAATTGGTGCAGTCTTGCTCTTCGTCATCCTCTAGCACAACAGCTAAGTGTTATTCATTTCCATGAATGAACCCTTCGCTACGGAAGCTAAGTTGCATATCTTCAGTCCTTGCAGTTTATGAACCTTTCTAGAACCCCAAACCGGTTATGCCTTTGTTGTCGGAGACCTCTACTATGCGCCCCCCTGATCAACATTTCCTTCTTCCACAATCTTCTGAGCATCTTTCAATGAGGACATAGGTGCCCTAACTCTCTTTTCAGCAACAATAGATAAGGCTAGGAACGGAGTTCCAACCTCATCCTCAACTTCGACATAAGAGAAAGATGACAGGTGGCTAACCAACAGCTCCTTCTCTCCACCAACAATCACCAGCTTGCCATTCTTCACAAATTTGAGCTTTTGGTGCAAAGTTGAAGTGACAGCTCCTGCCTCATGGATCCATGGCCTTCCCAACAAGAAACTGTAGGCCGGGTGGATATCCATTACTTGAAAAGTAATTTGAAAATCACTCGAACCTATCTTAACTGGAAGGTCCACTTCACCAATAACCGTCTTGCGCGAACCATCAAAAGCTTTGATGATTACGCTGATATAGCTCATATGCGCTCCTTGGTAAGATAGCTTTAACAAAGTTGACTTTGGAAGGACTTCTAGTGACGAACCGATGTCAACAAGCACATTTGACAAAGCATCCTCTTTGCAATTCATCGAGATGTGCAAAGCCAAATTATGATTTCTTCCCTCCTCGGGGAGCTCTTCATCACAGAAGCTAAGATTATTGCAAGAAGTGATGTTAGCCACAATATGATCGAATTGATCCACTGTAACATCATGTTCTACAAACGCTTGCTCTAGAACTCTCTGTAGTACTTCTCTATGCACTTCGGAATTCATTAGCAGAGACAACACTGAGATCTTCGAGGGGGTTTGGAGCAACTGCTCTACCACATTAAACTCGCTTCTTTTAATTAACCTAATTACCTCATCATCATCATTGGATTTCAAATTGCTAGATTCACCAGACTTACCTTTTGAAAAGCCAACTGGATCTACACTAGGTACCTCCACCTTCTTACTCAAAACTGATTCTTCTTTATCCTTTGGGAACACCGGCCCAAACACTCGACCACTGCGGGTCACCTTAGTAACATCAACAATGCTCACTACTGAACTAGTCGTAGGTAACGGTACCTCTTGACCATCCTTCATCATTGTAGCATTATACTGATACGACACAACTTTATCAGATGAATACGGGACTGGGTCAGCTAACCGTATTACCAACGACGATACTGATCTTTGACTATTGCCGTTATTGGAGTCATACTGGATTACCAACTTCTCAGGCTGCTTGAGAACAGGCACTACGACATTAACATGGTCATCTACATGACGAGATTGAACAATTTGAATCATGCCTTCATCCATCAGTCGTTGGATGTCCCTTTTCACAACTTCACAACCCCTCAAGTTAACACTACAAACAGCACAACCATCATGGTCATGCTCACATTCACTTACCAAACAAACATCCTTATACATCTGCACCGAGGATCTTCGGATAAACCGCACATCAAAAACTTTAAATTCTCCGGGACAACCGTCCACCATATTCACAGAAGAGTTCCCATGGGCGGGCAACGGATTCGCTTTTACATTCGACGCACGATCCTCGAAGGACACCATACCACTCTTCATCAATTTTTAAACCTCATACTTGAGCGGATAACAATTTTCAATATCATGTCCGGGTGCTTCTTGATGAAAAGCACAACGGAGCTCAGGTTTATACCACCAAGGAAGTGGTTCGGGAATCTGTGGCGAGTTTCTTGGTTGGATCAGGTTCTTGAGAACCAAGGATGGATAGAGTTCTGCGTAAGACATAGGAATCAGGTTGAAAGAGACCTTCTTCCTCTCAAAGTTTTGTTGATGATGATTGTTGTTGGTATTGTTATTGTTGTAGGTGTTCGCTCGTTGTTGCGGTTGTTGTTGTTGTTGATGTTGATGTTGTTGAACTGGTGTTGTTTGTTGATTAAAAATACCGGGATAACGAAAGATACTTGATGATGATGATGATGTTGACGGGATAGTGGATTCCTTCTGATCTGAGGCCTCCTCTGCCTCCCACTGCTTATTGCTTTCGGTTCATTGTCCTTCTTTTTACCGAAATTACTGCCATACCTCTTACTTGTTGATGCCTCATCTCTTGCCAAACGTCCCTCTTAGACTCCTTCCTCAAGCCTCATCCCCATGTTTACCATTTCGGTAAAGTCACTAGGGGCACTAGCAATCATTCGTTCATAGTAAAATGAACTCAGAGTTTTCAAGAAGATCTTTGTCATCTCTTTTTCCTCCAAAGGAGGAGTGATCTAGGCAACCAATTCCCTCCATCTCTGCACATACTCTTTAAATGTCTCCTTGTCCTTGTGAGACATAGACCTCAGCTGGTCTCTATCAGGCGCCATGTCCAAATTGTACTTATACTGCTTGACAAAAGCATCCCCCAAGTCATTGAAAGTACGAATGCTGGCACTGTCCAATCCCATGTACCAACGGAGCGCAACACCGGTCAGACTATCTTGGAATTAGTGAATAAGCAATTGATCATTGTCGGTCTAAGTAGACATCTTACGAGCATACATCGCAAGATGACTGAGTGGACAAGAGTTCCCCTTATACTTTTCAAAGTCAGGCACTTTGAACTTCACCGAGATCTTGACGTTGGAAACTAAACAGCACCCAACGACACTCTTCGCAAACAAATCCTTACCTCTCAGCGTCTTCAATTCCTTGCGTAACTCAAGAAACTAATCCTTCATTTCATCCATTTTCTCGTAGACATCCGGACCCTGAGACGGCTCGGAGTGAAAAAATGGTGTCCTCTACGTGAGGCAAGGTGTGCACGACGGGAGGTGGCACAGACATGATCGGGCTAGATGTCGGCATGGAAGTAAAGGTAGGTGCAAAGCCTTCGGGCATAAAGTTGAATGAAATTCCCCACGGGAATCCGGCAGGCATAGTCGGCACGAAATGGGAGGCAGCAGCGTGCATGGTAGAGGTAGCCACCTCTGAAATAACAGTCCTCGCAGGAGGAGTTACAGGCGTTGGAGAAGATTGACTCTGAGCAACAAGAACTGACTCCAACATGGTGTCGCAACCTAAAAAAGGAGATGCGAAAAAACAACCGGCGAGAAAGAAAAGACAGAAGAGTCGCCACCGTGCGTTATTTATCCCAAAGGAGGGAAAGGAAACGCTCGGAGTAAACCTGGAAAAGGGAAAGGAGAAGACAAGGTCTCGCAACCAAATCTTGGGTTCGGGAGTCGATTATGCGAAGGGAAGGTATTAGCACCCCTACGCATCTGTAGTACTCTACGGGGTCCACTTTTGTTGTTCTTGTCTAAAGGGTGTGGGTTTATCTAATGTACTATTTACTAAAAGAGGGGTTAAAAGGAAATGACTCGCACGGATGTCGCATCCATTGCATACGTATCTCATATGAATATGAGAATCAGAGTCTTCGTAGCTCGGTTGCCTATGGGCTAAAGAGGAGTGTGTTCGCTAAGACATCGCGTCTTATGCCTACGTATCTCATCTGGAATGAGAATCAGAGCAAACCGTAGTTCGGCTTACTACGGGTTAAGGGTTGTGTTTTTTAGATGAACGACGTTACTATGCAATCTACCGGATGCTCGACCTTTGGAGACTTAATCGCCTGTAGTATAAGGAGTTAACGTGTTCTTAGGAGAAGAAAAATCAATGAGTTTGTTTGGGTTTTAGGAATGCTCATGCAAAAAGGAAGTCCTAGACGAAGGAACAGTGCTACCTTAATTGACATGCAAACGAGAGACTATACGAAGCCTAACAATCCTATGGGGAGACGATCACACCATACAAAACAAACATGCATAAAGTAAAATGCCACCAAGGGGGCTCAAACCTACATGGGTAGAGCTTTAGTCAAGAGGGGTCATATCAACCTCGACAAACAAGCCATGGAATATGTAATCAAATGGGCTCTTAACCACTGACATTGAACGTCAGGGTGAGCAGATCAAAAGGGTAATGAGGATAAGACCTCATAGCTCTTAAACCTGGATACGGTGAGCTCATGACAAAAAGTGGGGATTCAGAAAGGTGGAACCCTCTCCACTGACTGACCGGAGAAAAGATCTTGGGCTTTTGTTCTGAAGCATCAGCATGTAGTGCGAGCATAAAGAACGACACACTGAATAACGGGGGATTGATGACTAATCACTTTTATCCGTCAATTGCCTCTTCGTGGAGGTCTTTAGCACTGGTGCCTCCTTTTGGAGGTTTTTGGGCACAAATGTAAACAAACAAAAGAAAACATTGCCTCCTATCGAGGTCTTCCAACTAAGAAAGCGGTAAAATGTAGGAATGATAAAGGGATCAAGAGGTCTACGACACGGATAAAGATCCGAAGTAATGACAGCTAAAGGAATAAGAAACCCAGAGATCTCTCGAGCTGATTGGGGAGGATCGATTGAAATTGAATTGCACCGTTGGCTTTGCAGAATAATCTTAGGATTTATATAAGAGGGAATTGGTTCTTTGCAGATGAGTTCCCTTCAGTCTCTAGAGGTTGCTCTGAATTAGTTAGAATCTCTCTAGGGTTTTTCCACTGAATTTTTTTTAGAATTTATAACCTGATTTTCGTGGCTTTGTGGGCTCAAATGAGAGAGGTCCAAGTCCAATATTTTTTCTGTTATATTTATTTATTTATTGATTTTCGTTTTTCGTTTTTTTTTTGTTTTTTTTTTCATTTTTTTTTATTTTCAAAACGCGTGGGCTTCGCCTAGCGAGCATGACATTTCAAGAAATTACTCTGAGCGTAGGTGATTCTGGTGGCTTTTCTTGGGACTCGCTAGGCGACCCATTCTGCTCGCCTAGCGAGCATGACAGCTCATGAAAAAACTTTTGCTCCTTCAAGATTAATGTTTTGATTGATGAATAGACCCCATTTAAACATGTTGGAAGTATCTCAAGCCATTCCCTTGTGTTGACTGATCACCCAGATAGGACCCACAAAGTGTCTTGGATGATATTCAAGCTTCTTGGATCTAATTCCGATTGACATGATGAAATGCAATATGAAATGTTAAATGACCTAAAAATGAATGCATGAATGAAGGGGGAAAATTTTGAGGTATTACAGTTGCCCCTATTCACTCAACTGGAGACCCGAAAAGAAGATAGCAGCGGCTTTCGCACTTTCGAGGTATCAAGGGATTGAATACAATAAAAGCCCGAAAATTTGCACTGAAGTGAAGTGAAGTAACAATGCCTGTCAGAATCGGCAAAGAGGTGGTCTTGAAAGAAGAATCCATCTGGTACGGTGAGAGTCAGTCTGAATACCGAAAAAGAATGTTAACCTGGATACCAAAATAAATGGTAACACAGAAATAACCATGGCATGAATGCCGCTCATCAGTCTGAATACTGGAAATGACTTCGATCTGAACATCGGAAGATATGAGATTATTAATATCGGTCTAAACACCGAGAGGCTGGCCTGAATGCCACAAGTTGCGTCGACCTGAATGTCGGAAACTTCTTCAATCTGAACATCGGAAAACTGGCCTGAACGCCACATCGATCTGAATACCGGACACTGGCCTGAATGCCACTTCGGTCTGAATACCGGAAACTGGCTTGAATGCCACAAGTTGCATCGACCTGAATGTCGGAAACTTCTTCGATCTGAACATCGGAAAACTGGCCTAAATGCCGCAAGTTGCATCGACCTAAACGTCGGAAACTTCTTCGATATGAACATCGGAAAACTGGTCTGAACGCCACTTCGGTCTGAATACCGGAAACTGGCCTGAATGCCACAAGTTGCATCGACCTGAACGTCGGAAATTTCTTTGATCTGAACATCAGAAAATTGGCCTGAATGCCGCAAGTTGCATCGACCTGAACATTGGGAACTTCTTCGATCTGAACATCGGAAAATTGGCCTGAACGCCACTTCGGTCTGAATACCGGAAACTGGCCTGAATGCCACAAGTTGCATCGACCTGAACGTCGGAAACTTCTTCGATATGAACATCGGAAAACTGGCCTGAACGCCACTTCAGTGTGAATACCGGAAACTGGCCTGAATGCCACTTCGGTCTGAATACCGGAAAATGGCCTGAATGCCACAAGTTGCATCGACCTGAATGTCGGAAACTTCTTCGATATGAACATCGGAAAATTGGCATGAATGCCACTTCGGTCTGAATACCGGAAAAACTTCATGCCTGTCAGCATCGGCAGAAATAGGGAAAGATAAATGCGGCGGCGCATGGGCCAATGACACTTGCTGGGGATAATAAAGGTAAGCCATGAACAATCTTCAGTCTGAGTACTCGAAACAACTTCTGGCTTATCACTTGGGATACCGAGAATGTTTTATGCTTACATGCGTATGTTTGAATTTTTCAATGGGGTAATGCTCCATGAAAATGGAAATGCTACACGATTTGGGAGGATGCAATGTAATATGATTCTACATGCAGGGATGCGAAATGCTTGGTAGAATGCCAAGCCGAGGCAAGGGAATCTGCTGGGGAAATGATCACCATCTTCTGGACCCTGGCAAGGTTGTTAGAGATGCACAACGCAAAGAACTCTGTGGGGAAATGACCCGCCACACGGTGTTCTAGCAATGACGAAATACCGAGACTCTGACTGGGGAGAGAACGACACTGAAAACCTGTTGTTGGGGAAAGCGATAGTGGTTCTGGAAACCATAATCTGCGAGAGAGACGACTTAGCAGGGGAAGCAAACACTGATACGGTACCGAGATTCTACTTCAAGGAAAGAGACCATGGATCTGGCGTCGAGATCATCGATCTGGCATCGACCCCTGAGGAGCAGCCGCTTCTGCCGGGAAGATATAGTCTGGCACTGTCAACTCCGTTGGGGATATATAGTCTGGCACTGTCAACTCCACTGGGGAGTGTATATTCTGAAACAACCGCTTGGGGGAGGTACAACAGTGAGAGCCTGCTGGGGATCGAAGAATCCAATGCTCTGATCAGCTCTGCAGGGATAAGATACCAACTTCGACTGTTGGGGGAAAACATTCGCGATCATCGGCTGGGAACCTTGAGGAAATGCCCCGAGGGTACCTGTTCTGAATAGACGATCTAAATCACTTAACATTTACAACAATTTTAAATGTTTATTAAGCATGTACCTGTAAAGCTCTTATGTTTCATGATGCAATGTTTATCAAAAATTCGGACGTCATTTTTGCAACCAAAATAGTAAAATGAAAATGAAAACAGAGATATACTGAATAACATGATTTTATTGATTGAATGGCCTCTGAATAGGCATTTACATCAGGAAGCAATCCCTAGAAAGAGGTAATCGCACAAAAGATAAAAACAGAAATTAATCTAATGGCAATGTGAAATGGATTTCTATTGGGTTCCAATTCTGCTATGACTTGCTCGTCTTCAAGATCCTCCAGATGATCAACTTTCTGAAAAGAGTGATTGGACTATTTCCTATCCTTCAAAAGTTTCCAGTCATTGACACAAGATGAGATTCAGAACTACTCAGAACGCAGTCATTCGTTTAATCCCTAACTTTTGCCTGGATCGCCCTTTTCGGGTTTTCAATCCACTGGGATACCCATTTTTGCCTAAGTTGCCTTTTCAGGTTTTCAACTTACCGGGTGTATGATCTTTTCATTTTTAATCCCTAATTTTTGCCCGAACCTTTTCACTTTCTTGGTTCGTCGGGATGCCCATTTTTGCCTGGACTATTCTTTTTACTATCCAGCGGGTCTATTTTATGCGAAGTATTTTTTAACTGCGTCTGAGTTCACAGGGGAAGTGAAGTTTTCACCATCCATAGTTGTAAGAATTAAGGCCCCACCATCAAAAACCTTGGTGACAATATACGGTCCATCATAGTTAGGAGTCCACTTGCCCCTGTAATCTGTCTGAGGAGGAAGGATCCTTTTCAACACCAAATCTCCGACCTAGAAGCATCGAGGATGCACTTTCTGATCAAAGGCTCTCTTCATCCGACTCTGATACAACTGCCCATGACAAATGGCTGCCATTCGCTTCTCATCGATAAGACTCAACTCATTGAACCTTGTCTGAATCCATTCAGCTTCGTCTAACTTGACATCCAACAGGACTCTTAGAGAAGGAATCTCCACTTCAACAAGTAGGACTGCTTCCATACCATACACAAGGGAGTAAGGGGTTGCCCCGGTCTATGTACGTACTGAATTACGGTACCCATGCAAGGCGAAGGGTAGCATCTCATGCCAATCTTTGTACGTAACGACCATCTTCTGCACAATCTTCTTTATGTTCTTATTTGCTGCCTCAACACCACCATTCAACTTAGGGCGGTAAGGGGAAGAATTGTGATGCTGAATGTTGAAGTTCTAGCACAACTCCTTCATCATTTTGTTGTTGAGATTAGAACCATTATCAGTAATGATTCTTTCGGGAATCCCATAGCGACAAATGATTTCTTTCTTGATGAAACGGGCAACCACATGTCTGGTGACATTCGCGAACGATGCTGCTTCGACCCACTTGGTGAAATAGTCGATGGCAACAAGGATGAAGTGATGCCTATTGGCAGTGGTAGGCTCAATCTTTCCAATCATATAGATGCCCCACATAGCAAAAGGCCACGGCGAAGACATCACATTCAAAGGATTTGGCGGCACATGTACCTTATCAGCATAAATCTGGCATTTATGACACTTCCGAGCATATTTGAAACAATCAGATTCCATGGTCATCCAGTAATATCCCGCTCTCAACAATTTCTTAGCCATTGCATGTCTGCCGGCATGAGTACCGAAGGAGCCTTCATGAACTTCCTGCATTAACATGTCTGCTTCGTATCTATCTACGCATCTGAGCAAAACCATGTCGAAGTTCCTCTTATACAGCATATCGTCTTTGTTCAAGAAGAAACTGCCTGCCAATCTTCTCAAAGTCTTTCTATCATTGTTGGATTCCCCTGTAAGGTACTCTTGATTCTTCAGAAAGCACTTGATGTCGTGATACCAGGGCTTGTCGTCAACTACAAGTTCAGCAGCAAACACATATGCGGCCCTGTCGAGGCGCATCACATCGATCCTGGGAGCGTGGTTCCACCGAATCACGTTGATCATGGAGGATAGAGTGGCAAGAGCATCTGCCATCTGGTTCTCATCACGAGGTATGTGATACAGCTTTACTGTTGTGAAGAAAGTCAATAGTCTTCTCGTGTAATCTCTATAAGGGACCAGATTGGGCTGGAGGATGTTCCAATCACCATTCACTTGATTGATCGCTAGAGTTGAATCTCCGAAGATGTCTAGAGTCTTGATTCTCAAATCAATGGCTTGCTCAATACCCAAGATACAGGCTTCATACTCAGCTTCATTATTTGTGCACTCAAAAGTCAGACGAGCGGTGAAAGGCATGTGGGCACCTTTCGGAGTAGTAATGACAGCGCCAATTCCACTTCCTCTGGCATTGACAGCCCCATCAAACAACAAAGTCCACTTTTTGTCTAGATCAGGGCCCTCCTCAACAACTTGCTCTTCACAGTCTTTCATCTTGAGGAACATGATGTCTTCATCTGGAAAATCAAACTTCATCGGCTCATAATCATCAATCGGCTGCTGAGCAAGATAGTCTGACAGAATACTCCCTTTGATGGCCTTTTGGGATGTATACTGGATATCGTACTCTGTCAGTACCATTTGCCAACGAGCAACCCTTCTGGTGAGAGCTGGCTTCTCAAATATGTATTTGACTAGATCCATCTTGGAGATCAGTAAGGTTGTGTGAGACAGCATGTATTGTCTCAAACGCTTAGCAGCCCATGCAAGTGCACAACATGTCTTTTCAAGCATCGAGTATCTCGACTCGCAATCTGTGAATTTCTTACTCAGGTAGTAGATGGCATGCTCTTTCCTACCTGTCTCGTCGTGTTGACCGAGAACACAACGCATAGAATTGTCTAGTACTGTCAAATACATAATCAGGGGTCTCCCTGGGACCGGAGGCATAAGGATAGGAGGATTCTGCAAATACTCTTTTATCTTCTCGAAAGCCCATTGGCAATCATCATTCCACCTGATAGCCTGATCTTTTCTCAGCAATTTGAATATTGGCTCGCATGTGGCTGTTAGGTGAGAGATAAACCTTGCAATGTAGTTCAACCTCCCTAAGAAACCACGAACTTGTTTCTCTGTTCTTGGCTCAGGCATTTCCTGTATCGCTTTCACTTTGGCCGGATCCACCTCAATCCCTTTTTCACTAACAATAAAACCCAGCAGTTTTCCAGATCTTACCCCGAAAGTACAGTTGTTCGGATCCACCTCAATCCTTTTTTCTCAAACGCTCAAACAATTTCTGCAAATTCACCAAATGTTCTTCTTCCGTCTGAGATTTGGCAATCATATCATCAACATAAACCTCGATTTCATGATGAATCATATCATGGAAAAGAGTCACCATCGCTCGTTGATACGTTGCTCTGGCATTTTTCAGACCAAACGGCATCACCTTGTAGCAGAAGGTTCCCCCATGGGGTTATGAATGTTGTCTTCTCCATGTCTTCTGGTGCCATCTTAATTTGATTATAGCCAGAAAAGCCATCCATGAAGGAGAATACCGAGAACTGAGTCGTGTTATCCACCAAAACGTCAATGTGAGGTAATGGGAAATCATCTTTAGGGCTAGCTCTGTTCAGATTCCGGTAGTCGACACACATCCGTACCTTTCCATCCTTCTTAGGTACTGGAACGATATTTGCAACCCATGGCGGATAATTTGTGACTGCTAGAAACCCTGCATCCAACTGTTTTTGCACTTCTTCCTTTATCTTGACAGCCATCTCTGGTCTTGTTCTTCTGAGCTTCTGCTTGACTGGAGGACAACCTTCTTTGAGAGGCAAACGGTGTACCACAATATTTGTGTCAAGCCCTGGCATGTCCTGATAAAACCAAGCGAAGATGTCAACATATTCTTGCAGCAATTCAATCAGCCCTTTCTTCACATTATCTTGCAAAGCAACCCTTATCTTGATTTCTCTCTTGGCGTCCTCGGTGCCGAGATTTATCACTTCAACAGACTCTTGATGCGGTTGAATGACCCTTTCCTCCTGTTTTAATAACCTGGTAAGTTCTTCAGGGAGTTCACAGACTTCATCACCCTCTTCTTCAGCTTGAAAGATTGGATTTTCAAAGTCGAAGCGAGCCATAGCAGAACCGTTATCAATAGGATCTGGTGACGTGCATCTGCATGAGTGATGGTATGTGCTTATGAGTGTGAACAAAGAGTAAAAACTAAACAAAACATTGCCAAATATTTTTTGATTTTCAAAAACTGCAAAAATAGAAAGACAGTGAACAAAATATTTGAATGCAAAAAGACGTCCTTTATTTATGATAAAAAATGCCGGTATTCGCATAGATGAGCCCTACAATGAGTCATTACGCCCTGGGCGGAACGTAAGACTTGGATATGCATGAATAAACAAAGAAAATTACTCCTTCAGAAAAGTGACTTGGACAATCTCCTCAGAAGACCAATTGCGGAGAACTTCACCCGGGACCCTCGGACGTACCCAGTTATCGATGTCGCAATCACTACCCCCATCTTCATCATTGACGGTAGAGACCTGGCCATACTGAATGATACCCGCACTGGAGAAAGTAATCGGCCCCCGACGAGTCTGAAGTGTTGAAGTTGTAGAAGTCAGAACTGGCTGATACCCGATCCCGAACTTGTCTTCTTTCATTGGTAACACCAACAGACGTCCCCAGCCAGGGGCAACGCACGAATCTACCAAGGTCTGTGCCTACTTGAAGGATGAGATAGAGGCACCCGCTTTACCCTCTTCCACCGGAGCTGCGTCCTTGATCTGAACTACCTCAAAGGCCTGGCATAGGGTCTCATGAAAATTCACCTTCTACCTCTAGATACTTGAATGTAGATAGGTTACTGACCAGAATATCCTCCTCACCACAGACGGTGATAATCCTTCCATTGACTGGGAATTTAATCTTCTGATCTAAAGTTGAAGAGACTGCCCCAGCATTGTGGATCCAAGGACGACCCAGCATGAAACTATAGGAAGGACTGATATCCATCACATAGAAGACGGTGTTGAAAGTTTGTGATCCAATCTAAATTGGCAATTCTACCTCTCCGAACACCGACCTCTTAGAACCATCGAAGGCTCTCACAATGAGGTCTGAGGGCTTCAGGACCACACCCTCTACTTCTAACCTTGACAGGGCTCTCTTGGGTAGCACATTGAGAGAGGAACCTGTGTCCACCAGAACATGAACATTTGCAACGATTCCTTCTAGTTGGTTTACTGCAATCTGACGGCTTCCCTCTTCTGATATTCCGCCTCATGGAATTGATGCATACAGTCTTGCAGCTTCACACTTAACTCTGAGTTTTCAGATTGAAGCTCCTCCATGGCATTTTTCAATTTGTCATACTCTTCTCGGTTCACCATTGTTGAATGCTCAGGAGTAGGTGGATACAAAGGTTCCTCAATAGGAAATGGCAGACCAAACTCTTCGACTCTTCCTTGAAGCCAATCTTCATACTGAGGGTAAGTCCTGCAATCTCCTTTTCCAAGCACAGTCCTTCCTCTCTTGATCACCTTGACCCAAGCCTCAGCTGCCTTACGGGATACAGTCAGATCAGATGAAGAATGGAAAAACAGAGATTCTTCCACATCCTTTTCCAAAGGCGGAGTTCTTAAAGCATATCCAAATTGTCTGACTGCCAGAGAAGGATTGTAGTTGATACCTCCTTTTCTTCATACCAACAGTACATTCGAGAAGTTCCCACAACTGTGAATAATATCCGCCCCAAGCAAGCCTCGGTCTGACCACCAAGAAATATCTTTAGCTCTTATCCCCATCAATCTCTTCGACCAACTCAACGAGTCCTTGACATCAACGAACGCTCCTGACTTGGGCAGGTGGGAACTGAACCACTTATAAAACAAAGGCGCACAATAATTCACCAATCCCCCCCTTCTATTCTCATTCCTATGATGCACTGAATGAAAGAAATCTCCCAACAAGGTCGGCACTAGATTTCCCAACACGAAGAGGCGTATGGCGTCTACGTCCACAAATTTCGCCACATTAGGAAACAGGACGATCCCATACACACAAAGAGCCAACACAACATTGAAACCCCTCTGGTCACCATCTTCAAACTTCTTCTTTGCTTCTCCCAGTAAGAAACTCAGATGAAAACCATTAACTTCTCCCTTCTGACACATATTAGCCTTCAAGACTGATTCCCCCAAATATGTGGTTGAAGCAACCATGCTGAGATCGGGCAGAAACTTGGAACTGTAGAATAGCAACTGCGGCTTGATAGGAATTCTGAGAAAACTAGCAACCTCCTCCAAAGTAGGGACCAGAATGTAATCCGGGAGTGTGAAACACCTCAATGGAGGATCATAGAACTACAACAATGTAAAGAGAGCATTGTGTTGATCTTTGGAAAGAACCGTGACGAAACTTAGAATCAAACCGTAATCCTTTCGGAATCCTTCTAGAGAATCAGGATCCATTAACTTCATCAGTTGTTGAATAGGCTCCAAACAGACCACAGGAAACTTTTAGGCGACATGTCTCTTTCTGCCAATATCCATCTTAAGAGAACCAGAGAAACCCCGACCGGAATCAAGAGGAAGATGTAAACCCCCCTAGAAATAGATAAACATGTGTTAAATGTTATGAATGCAAAATGATGTGATGCAATGATGTGACATGGGAATCAGGATTGCTGTATCTGCTTGAACATCTGTCGGGTTGCACTGTCTGAAGAGAAACCCACTGAAAAATATAATACAAGATCAAAGATTTGCTCCAGAAAACCGGGTTGGTTGGAGGTTAAGGTTTCCGGAATTTAGCCCGCCCCTCACTGGCAGGTTCTAAGAACAGAAGTTTGTTAACTTCGGCCCTTTGGTCGAGAATAATACGTTTACCACTGAAGGTTTGACATTATTATGGGATAAAAGACCTCCACTGACTCCCCTCAACTAGACATCCTAATAGCAAGTTCCCAGTCTCGGGGTCCTCGGATTGATCAGCGAGAATGCGCCCACCAGAGCTAACATAATCACGTCTCGGAGGAGAGGCCTCGACTTAGTTCTCGGGAAATGGTCACCAGAGTCGACGATTTCTAGAGGAACATCTGTCGTTATGGAACACCCATAGGACATAATATATCCAAAAGAAACCTCGTCTGGATGTGGGTCTTCATGAACGACTTAACGTAGCAACACGCCACGCAAGCCTCATGAGTATGCACTCTAAAACCTGTGTGTACACTCAAGCCTGGGTAATGGGCTTATCTCTCATAGAACACCCCATCCCAACAAACAAACAAACCAACAGCAGAGCCAACAGATACAACAATGATATGTACACAATGCAATGAAGCAGGTAAATGCTGAAAAATAAATAACTGTACAAAAGAATGAACACCCAATAAACAAACAACCTACAAAAGCTATGAGGGACTTGCTCAGGGAAACCAGAATCCCCAGTAGAGTCGCCAACTGTCGTAACCTAAAAAAGGAGATGCGAAAAACAACCGGCGAGAAAGAAAAGACAAAAGAGTCACCACCGTGCATTATTTATCCCAAAGGAGGGAAAGGAAACACTCGAAGTAAACCTGGAAAAGGGAAAGGAAAAGACAAGGTCTCGCTACCAAATCTTGGGTTCGGGAGTCGATTATGCGAAGGGAAGGTATTAGCACCCCTACGCATCCGTAGTACTCTACTGTATCCACTTTTGTTATTCTTGTCTAAAGGGTGTGGTTTATCTAATGTACTATTTACTAAAAGAGGGGTTAAAAGGAAATGACTCGCACGGATGTCACATCCATTGCATACGTATCTCATATGAATATGAGAATTAGAGTCTTCGTAGCTCGGCTGCCTATGGGCTAAAGAGGAGTGTGCTTGCTAAGACATCGCGTCTTATGCCTACGTATCTCATCTGGAATGAGAATCAGACAAAAAGTGGGGAATCAGAAAGGTGGAACCCTCTCCACTGACTGACCGGAGAAAAGATCTTGGGCTTTTGTTCTGAAGCATCAGCACGTAGTGCGAGCATAAAGAAGGACACACTGAATAACGGGGGATTGATTACTAATTCCTTTTATCCATCAATTGCCTCTTCGTGGAGGTCTTTAGCACTGGTGCCTCCTTTTGGAGGTCTTTGGGCACAAAAGTAAACAAACAAAAGAAAACATTGCCTCCTATCGAGGTCTTTCAGCTAAGAAAGCGGTAAAATGCGGGAAAGATAAAGGGATCAAGAGGTCTACCACACGGATAAAGATCCGAAGTAATGTCAGCTAAAGGAATAAGAAACCCAGAGATCTCTCGAGCTGATTGGGGAGGATCGATTGAAATTGAATTGCACCGTTGGCTTTGCAGAACAATATTAGGGTTTATATGAGAGGGAATTGGTTCTTTGCAGATGAGTTCCCTTCAGTCTCTGGAGGTTGCTCTAAATTAGTTAGAATCTCTCTAGGGTTTTTCCACTGATTTTCGTGGCTTTGTGGGCTCAAATGAAAGAGGTCCAAGTCCAAGATTTTTCTGTTATATTTTATTTATTTATTTATTTTTCGTTTTTCTTTTTTTTTTCTTTTTTTTTCTTTTTTTATTCGTTTTTTTTTCAAAACGCGTGGGCTTCGCCTAGCGAGCATGACAGTTCAAGAAATTCCTCTGAGCGTAGGTGATTCTGGTGGCTTTTCTTTGGACTCTCTAGGCGACCCATTCTGCTCGCCTAGCGAGCATGACAACTCATGAACAAACTTTTGCTCCTTCAAGATTAACGTTTTGACTGATGAATAGACCCCATTTGAACATGTTGGAAGTATCTCAAACCATTCCCTTGTGTTGACTGATCACCCAGATAGGACCCACAAAGTGTCTTGGATGATATTCAAACTTCTTGGATCTAATTCCGATTGACATGATGAAATGCAATATGAAATGTTAAATGACCTAAAATGAATGCATGAATGAGGGGGGCAAATTTTGAGGTATTACACATGGCAGTCAGGCGGGCGATCTCGTCCTTCAATTCCCTGTTCTCTAGCTCTAGATGCTCCATGATTTTCAGATGATTGACTCGGGTATTGTACAGGTGAGTCAGCTTGGCTGAAGCACAGAAGAAACACCAATAAGACATCTGGCGAAAACCTGCTTATGCAAATGATGCATGAGATGCAATGCTTGATTGTTTATTTTCATTTTCAAGGAACTTATTATATCATTTGCAATATATATATATATATATATATATATATATATATATATATATATATATATATATATATATATATATATATATATACAATTGCAATAATTTTTATATGACAAAAAAATCTCTTTTCATTAATATAATTGGAAGGATTACACTGAGTACAATTTCAGAAACCAAAATAAAAATACAAGAGAAAAGGAGACTAGTCATCCTAAGGATCCCTAACAACAATGTCAGAAGATCTGGCTGTAGGCCCGTACTTCCTTCGAATGCGACGAAACTCGGTCTCAAAAAAAGCCTTCATCTGAGTCTTCTCGAGGGCAAGCTGATCAACAATCTTCTTCCAAGAAACGGAAGGTTGAGGCATGTTAGAAGATGAAACCTCTGGATCTCTCTGTCTCTTTGTCACTCGGTCTTCAAGTAGCTCAATAAGCGCATCTTTGTCCTTAGACTCCAACTTCAACTCTTCATGCTTCTTGCTCAAAGCACGGAAACGCTCTTCCCATATGTCCCTATCTTGCTTCAACTTGACAACTGCGTCTTCCAACTCCTCTACATCTTGGTTAGGGAGAGTTAATGGCTCAACCATAACCATAGACATAGGTCTTTCACAAGGATAAGGCATCTTCAATTCCAAAGCTCTCTTCCTCACCCAAAGAGTGTAAGCTTCCAAAGCTACACAATTGCGTGGACCAAGCTCGGATCTTCCTTTCCTATGCACATTATGCCAAGCATGGAAAATCTTCTACTTCAAATGTTGGGGATCTTTACCGTCTTGATAGAAAAGACCTTCTAACAAAGTGTTATTACGCTTGTCTCTCAAGGGGAACCCAAGTTGACGACGAGCCAAAGCAGGGTTGTAGTTAATTCCTCCTTATATACCAATGAGAGGCACATTAGAGAATTCACCACAACTATCAATAATCTCCAAACTGCTTAAAGACAGATCATACCAAACTATACCATCTTTAGTGAGAGACATAAGTCTCTGAGAAAACCTTAGACATTGTTTGTTCTCCACAAAAGCAGGTGTCTGAGGCAAGTGCAAAATAAACCACTTGTACAGAAGAGGAATGCAACAGACAATCGTTCCACCACCCTTAGAATTCCTTAGATGCAAAGGGAAATACATATCACCCAACAAAGTAGGCACAGGATTCCCAATCAAGAAAAGTCTAATGGCGTTAACATCAACAAAATCATCAATGTTAGGGAACAAAGCTAAGCCATAGATGAGCAACACAGAGATAGCTTCAAAAGTATCCTCACTACCTTATGCAAAAGAAGTAGCTTCCTTGATGAGGAAATCAGATGGCAACCCAAATAACCCTCCTTTCTTCACCCAATGAGCCTCTATCTCAGACTTATTCAAGTGAAGAGCTTCAGCAATAATACTAGATCGGGGAATGTCCTCCAATCCACTAAAAGGCACTTTACTAGAAACAGGTATCCCCAAAAGATGAGAATACTCCTCCAAGGTAGGCACAAGCTAAAAATTTGGGAAAGTGAATCAAGTCAAGCAAATAAAGGTCAAGGGATGAATCAAGTCATTGTCAAGACCAATCATTCATTTTGGTGGATTATGGTTTACACCTTATCAACATCCATGTTCCATTGATATTTACAAGACTTGATTGGATCAACCAAGAATCGAGGGTTTGTTGTAAGTCACGAGCATGGAGTCTGGGTAAGAACTAGCCCAATGGAGTGAACTAAGGATAAAAACCTGTAGATCATGTTCTAAAAAGTTCCCAGAGTTTTAATTCCATCTATCGGATATTACAGGTTAAGATGACTGATCAATCGACCCATAATATTCTAAAGAGAAACTCGTCTGAATGTAGTATCGCGTAACAACTGTTATCAAGTCTAAACTTTAACAGTTTTCGCACTACGTCCTAAATAGGCCAAGAGGGGGTAAATGTTCTACGGTCCTCAGCTTATCAGGCCCAAATTAGAGATAGTAATGCCTAACCACAAATACTTGTGTGACATTTCCAAATCCAAAAGAGTCTCCACTGAGCAGATGGATCTCACGCCAACTTGTTAAGGACTACTCCACACAAGTCGAACATGACTATACCATCCTCCTATCTTATTTGCACTCAAGAGATCACCAAGCACAACAAGCAGATTATATCACACATACATATATACAAACATCACATATATACAAATATGTGCACACAAAAAGTAGGCTAAACCCACTGGAGACTACTCCCCAGCAGAGTCGCCACTTAATTTCTATAGCGGTAAATTCATGATCATCAAGCTATGGATAAGCTAGAGATCAAATAACAAGAGTCGCCACCACACTTTTATTGTTTCCAAGGGAAAAGGGAAAAAGTACGAACAAAACCCAAAAAGTAAGAAGTTTTCAAATCAAAACTAATAAAATGTCAGAGATTATAGGTAAGGGGGTTGGTTACACAGAGGGAAGGTGTTAGCACCCAAAGTGTCCTAGGTATTCCTAGGGAGCCCTTTTTGTGGGCATATGTATTTGGTACAAAAATGATGTTTACAAACAAATAGAATGGCGGGATGAGAAAAGAATTCATTAATTATATGTTTGTGTTTGGCAAGACCTTCGGTCTTGTGCCTACACACCAACATAAAAATAAGGGATCAAAACCTCATAGTTCGTGATACAAATTTCAAAGTGGGTGTATTGCTTTTAACAAAATTAAATTTCAAAGGCACAGAGGCCTAAAAATGGTTTGAATGAGTTAGTTCATTTTTGGCTTTTTTAAAGTTTAAGTGAAGTATAGTTAAGTTTATTTACAAGTTTGATTTATGAAAAGAAGTTTGAAAATGCAATGGCATAAGGCCAAAGTTTCTATCTTTTTGCAATGTGGTCAAAGTTTAGAACAAAATAAGTTCAAACAAAGAAGATTTTGAAAAGGGAGGGAGAGATTTTGAAATTAAAGAAATGGGGAGAAGATGAAGGGACTATCCTATGTACAAAATTTAAAAGTTAAGAGTTGAAAAGATTTGACCAAATGGGTGGCAATCCAATAGACAAGAATGTCAGTAGAAACCCAGAATTCCCTTGGACTTTTAGAATCAAGCAACACACAAATGCACAATTAGATTATCTTGAAGAGCAAGGCATCAAATAAAGATAGCCACATCCAAGCTTATCCATTCCATGATCTTCTTCAAAATAGCCCATGTAACAGATGAATTCCACAAGTCACAGGTTCAAAATAACAGCTTCATAATAATCATGTTGCAGATGAACTCAAAGGGATCTTGAATGATGTATCAGATGAAGTTTCCAATTGCAAGCACTTGGTTTCTCAACAAGTTGGCATTGGCCAAGTCCTTTAGCATAAGAATGTTGCCTAAGTTCTAAGTCCATTTGTCCAAGATCAAGCCAACATTCCACACAAAAGTTTTTTATGGTTTTTGTTGTTATTATGTACATTAATGGTCAAAGACCACACAAACAAGAAAAGTATATACAAACAAGAAATACCGCACAATATGGTCCAAGTGGACAAAGTGAAAATTGCATTAACATAAACAATTAGAACAAAATGAACAATGGCAAATGTATAAAAGCTAGAATTAAATGACATTAAAGTAAATGGCTTGAAATTAAAAGTTAGTTGTTAATAGGTTAGAAGTTAGTATTGTTTCTTTGGAGAATACTCAACCCACTTATCACAAGCATGGATCCTTGAACCAAGACATATTCCAAAGGAAGGAAAAAAGGCCAAGTTTACACACAATACCATGAAAGAGAGGAGACTTACAATCTAACTAACTAGAATGCTATGCATTTTATGTCACAAATTTAGCGCTATGTTAAGCAATCGTAATTGGACTTATATAGAAGTCACAACTATTTGAGGCCGGGCAATAGAATTTTGGTGTTAATGCATGTTAGAGACATAATATTATGACTATGCTCATGAAACATACCACACACAAAAAGAATATGCAAAAGGAATGGCCTAATCTCATCCATACTCATGTTAATTTTTCAATCAACTAGCTTTAGGACTTTGAGATATCATAGGCTAAATGGGATGAATGCATAAAGAAACGGAATGAGATGAAGTGGGAGGGGAATAGATGAAAACTCAAATTTATCAAAGGAGGACTTTTACCAAATTCATATCATCCATTCATTTTGGGAGATGGAATGTACATTCCATCAATCCCCTAAATCCAATGATATTAACTTGACAAAGTCAAATCAACCTTGACCAAGGCCCAACAACAAGAGTCAAACACAAACAAGTCATCACAATTGGTTAACAAAATTATTTGGCATTTATTCAAATTAAAAATACCAAAATAATACATTTAAATTAAATATGGTTTGTCAAATTCCTAAAACCTCATCAAA
The DNA here is from genome assembly GCF_024323335.1 of Lathyrus oleraceus. Taxonomy (NCBI): domain Eukaryota; kingdom Viridiplantae; phylum Streptophyta; class Magnoliopsida; order Fabales; family Fabaceae; genus Lathyrus; species Lathyrus oleraceus. The sequence continues at coordinate 398,647,745 of NC_066583.1, forward strand.
ACACCAAATAAATGGCCATGAGATTTATCATAGGTCAAACAAGGTCAAGGGACCTTGGAGAAAAAATTTCAGAATTTTTAAAGACTTAAAAATATTTTTAAACAATTAAAAATAAATGAAAAATCAATTAAATCATGAAATTTTTTAATAATGATCCAAAAAATAATTTTAATTCAGAATATGAAAGAGGAAATTATTTGAATTTTTTTGGTGAAACTCTCATATTTTTTGGATCAATATCAAAATTAATATGAATTAATGAAAATAAAGCAATTAAATTAAATTCAAATAATCAGAAAAAACGCGGACCACTTGATCTCCCTCATTAATTGAGGTGGCATATCAAGTGGCCACCAGCGCGCGTTCCATGGTAGACTTAAGTCAACGCGGCGCAAGCTTGGTATTTAAAAGAAATGCACGAGATTAAAACAATTTAAAAGGGATCAATGACTCTGAACAGTGCCAACACATCACCGACGTCCAAGGGTCGGTCGTCTTCTTCGGTGACCCTGGCCGGACTGGTTCACTCATCACCATCAAAAAAATGAAAAAGGAGGACATGATCTGAAAGAAAAAATGGCGTAAAGCACGAATCTGACCTCAATTTTAACTAACTCGTCACATATAGAAAGATATGAGAAGTTGAATTTTTAGGTATGTCAACTGAGTTGCTTCGATTTGACCTCTAAGCAACTCAATCTTCTTGCCTACATTGGTAGGACTTCAGACAACCAAAGAATCAAGAGAGTTGAGCAAGATTGAGAGAGAATCAAAGAGATGAAATTTTCTGGAAAATACCTTCAATGCAGGTCTGGATTCAAATGTTCTTACCTTGGCTCGTGCTTGATCTTACTCAGAATGCTTGCAGAAGTAGAATGAAATGCACAAAGGTCTTGGATCCTTGGAGTTTTGAATCTCAAAACAGTGAGATTCAAACTCAATTTCAAGATTTAATTCTCAGGATTATCCTCTCAAATGGAAGGGTTAGGGGTCTAGGGTCAAAGCTGGCGCGAATGTGTGTTGAATTCTGAGCATATGGAGCTCTATTTATAGCTGGATCATGTGATATTTGCACCTTCCAAATGACTTTCCAAAATTGGCAATGGATGATGCATGGGTGCATGGGCATGTACAGGCCCATGAGATCATTACTTTAGGTCCACAAATGAGTGTGAGAGAGTCTGAAATCAACTTGGATTGCAAGGCAAGTGTACATGGAAACTTGAAGTTTGATCTTTGCCAAATGATGATGCAATGTTCAAGCCATGCGCGGGCTATTCAATTCTTGTCCAAAATGTATGAACTTGGACCTTTTTGAAAGGTGAGATCAAGAGGAACAACTTTCATGTTCAACACTTTTCCATTTGAAGATTTTATCATGATGAATTTTGAGGTGGAAGTTTGGAAATTTCAACATGTTGAAATTTTTTCTAAGTGTCAAGCCATATATCATAATATTCCACCTTGCTTAACTTTTTATGTGAGCTTCAAAGGAGAAAAGTGTCTTCATAAAAGTTTTATCTCTTTCAAATAACTTCAAAATTCTCACCAATTTCATGTCATTTGTATTTGAAATGATAGAGTTATGCATTTTTGAAGTTTGGAAAAATCACTTGTTCAATGGTATAGGTCAAAAGTGACCTATAATGTAGCCTCATATCACATGCTCATAAAAGTTGAATTAGCTCTCACTCCAAACATAAAAGTTGAAGTAGACATCTTGAATTTTATTTTTCAACTTAGAAATCTTTCTTCTCGTAAAAATTAAGCAAGTTATGGCCTTGGGATGTTGACATTCAAATTAGGGTTTAGACAAAATGACCTATAATGTTTCAACATAGAAAATTATTTTCCAAGAAAAACTAGATCTAGATCTCAATATTAAAGTTGTTTGGAATGTCATTTAGAGTAAGTTTTCTCTTGGAATCATTTTCATATGGTGAAAATTGTAGGAGATAGGGTCTATGGAGACCTAGTTTTGATCAGATGAATTCATCTGGCCAACCACCATCAACCAACTTACTAATCTTCAATTCTCTTGGCTTTATAGGCTAATGGTAGATCATATATGCATAAGATGATGAATTTTGAAGTGTCGCTTAAGAAATTTGATCAATTGGTGAGATAGCTTGTTGGAGAAGTTAATCAAGATACCCATTCAAACTAGGGTTTCCAAGGCAAATCACCCTCAAACTTTTGAAGGATGCTTGATCAAAATAACATGTAGAGATCATTAGGACTCATATATGATGCTTGCGAATAATCTTGTATCAATCCATGGTGCTGTTCTTTGTTCATGAGGGTCTTAAACCCTAGATGTGAACTTGATAGATCAACGGGATCACGCCCTACCTACAAAAGCGTTAGGCAAATACCAAGACATACTTTTGGTATTTTGGTTAGTGAAAAATGATAAAATACAAGTATGATACAATCACCTAGTGCTTGGTGATCTCTCCCAAAACAAACCCAATGAAAAGGGGGTAAGGAGGATGCCAAGGTATAATCCAATGCCAATGCTTATGATGAAAGTGCATGAGGGATCTTAGGGTCAAAATTGGGGTCTTACAGTCTTCAAATTGATGGATTCACCAGACTGACGCTTTGAAGCACTAACTGGATCTACTGCAGGCACTTCCACCTTCTTACCAACTGTTGAATCTTCCATATCTTTTGGGAACACTGGCCCAAACAACCGACTGCTACGGGTCACCTTAGTAACATCAGCAATGCTCACGACAGAACTGGTCGTAGGAAATGGAACCTCTTGACCATCATTCATCGTTGTTGCATTATACTGATACGGAACAACCTTATCGGATGAATACGAGATTGGGCCCGCTAACCGAATGGCCAACGGTGATACCGATCTCTGACTGATGTTGTTACTAATACTGTTTCCATATTGAATGACTACTCTTTCCGAATTCTTGAGAATGGGCACTATGACATTCACATCGTCATCTACGTGATAGGATTGAATAATTTGAATCATACCCTCATCCATCAACCATTGGATGTATCTTTTTACAATCATACAACCCCTCGGGTTGTCACTGCAGATAGCATAACCATCCTAGTCATGCTCACAATCTCTCACCATACAAATGTCCTTATGCATCGTCACCAAGGACCTCCTTATGAATCAGATGTCGAATACTTTAAACACCCCGGGACAACCGTCCACCATATTAACAGATGAATTTCCATGTGCTGGCAGTGGGTTTGCTTTCACGTTCGGTGCTCGGTCCTCAAAGGACACCATTCCACTTTTCACTAATTTCTGAACTTCGTATTTGAGCGGATAACAGTTCTCAATGTCATGTCTGGGTGCTCCTTGATGAAAAGCATAACGGAGTTCAGGCTTGTACCACCATGGAAGTGGTTTAGGAATTTGTGGCGGATTTCTGGGTTGTAGCAGGTTCTTGAGAACCAAAGACAGATAAAGTTATGCATACATCATAGGAATCAGTTCGAAAGAGACCTTCTTCCTATCTAAAGTTTGTTGATGATGATTGTTGGTATTGTTGTTGTTTTTGTAAGTGTTTGTTCGTTGTTGTGGTTGCTGCTGTTGACGTTGTTGTTGTTGAATTATTATCGACTGATTTGCTGAGAAAACAGACATTATCGAAGATACTTGATTATGGTGTTGACGGGGTGATTGATTCCTTTTGATCTGAGGTCTCCTCTGCCTCCCACTAGTTATTGTGTTGGCTTCACTGTCTTTCTTCTTCCCGAAACTATTGTCGTATCTCTTACTAAACGATACCTCCTCTTTTAACAACCGTCCCTCTCGGAAACCTTCTTCAATCCTCATCCCCATGTTTACCATTTCGGTAAAGTCACTGGGGGCACTGGACATCATACATTCATAGTAAAATAAACTCAAGGTCTTCAAAAAGATCTTGGTCATCTCCTTCTCCTCTAAAGGAGGGGTGACCTGAGCAGCTAATTCTCTCCATCTCTGCGCATACTCTTTGAATGTCTCCTTATCCTTCTGATCATAGACCTCAATAGGTCTCTATCAGGCGCCATATCCACATTATACTTATATTGCTTGATAAAAGCTTCTCCCAAATCATTGAAAGTGAGGATGCTTGCACTGTCCAACCCCATATACCATCTCAGCGCATCACCGATCAGACTGTCTTGGAAGTAGTGGATTAATAGCTGGTCATTATCAGTTTGGGTAGAAATTTTGCGGGCATACATCACCAAATGATTGAGCAGACATGTGTTCCCTCTGTATTTTTCAAAGTCAGGCACTTTGAATTTCATCGGAATCTTCACATTCGGCACCATACATAATTCAGCAGCACTCTTCCCGAAAAGGTCCTTACCCCTCAACGTCTTCAACTCCTTGCGCAGATCAAGAAATTGATCCTTCATTTCATCCATTTTCTCATAAACATCCGGACCCTCAGATGGCTTGGAATGATAAATGTTGACTTTCACACGATGTAAGGTGTACACTACAGACGGTGGCACAGACATGACCGGGCTAGATGCCGGCATAGAAGCAAAAGTAGGCACAAAGCCTTCAGGCATGATGTTCGGAGGCATTCCCCACGGGAATCCGGCAGGCATGACAGACGTAAAATAAGCGGTAGCAGCAGGCATGGTAGAGGTAGCCACCTTTGAAATAACAGTCCTTTAAGGAGGAAGAGTTGTGGGCGTTGGAGAAGAATGGCTTTGTGCAACTAGCACTGACTCCATCATGGCAGTCAGGCGGGTGATCTCGTCCTTCAGGTCTCGATTCTTTTGCACAAGATGTTCCATGATTCTGAAGTGATTGGTGCGAGTGTTGTACTGATGAGTCAGCTAGGCTAAAGCACAGAAAAAACACCAATGAGACATCTGGCGAAAGAGAAACCTGCTTATGCAAATGATGCATGAAATGCAATGCTTGTTTATTTATTTTTGTTTTCAAGGAACTTACTATATTATTTTCAATATATATATATATATATATATATATATATATATATATATATATATATATATATATATATATATATATATATATATATATATATATATATATATATATATATATATATATATATATATATAACAATAATTGCAACAATTTTATATGACCACAAAAAATCTCTTTTCATTTATATAATTGAAAGGATTACACTGAGTACAATTTCAGAAACCAAATGAAAAATACAAGAGAAAAAGAGAGTAGTCATCCTAAGGATCCCTAACAAAATTGTCAGAAGATCTGGCTGTAGATGCGTACTTCCTTCGAATGCGTCAAATCTTGGTCACAAAAGAAGTCTTCATCTGAGTCTTCTCGATGACAAGCTGATCAACGATCTTCTTCCAAGCAACGGAAGGCTGAGGCATGCTAGAGGAAGATGAAACCTCCGACTCTCTCTGTCTCTTTGTCACTCGGTCTTCATGTAGCTCAATAAGTGCATCTTTGTCCTTAGACTTCAACTGCAACTCCTCAAGCCTCTTGCTCAAAGCATGGAAATGCTCTTCCCACATATCTTTCTCTTGCTTCATCTTGGCGAGTGCATCTTCCATCTCCTCTACATCTTGGTTAGGTAGACTTAGCGGCTCAACCACAACCATAGACATATGTCTCTCACAAGGATAAGGCATCTTCAACTCCATAGTCTCTTCTTCACCCAAAGAGTGTAAGCTTCCAAAGCTACACAATTGTGCGGACCAACCTCGGATCTACCTTTCCTATGCACATTACGCCAAGCATGCAAAATCTTTTGTTTCAAATGTTGGGGATCCTTACCCTCTTGATACAAAAGACCTTCTAACAAAGTGTAAATAGGTTTGTCTCTCAAGGGGAACCCAAGTTAATGTGAGATGCCCAAAAGTGTTTATTTGAGCTATCAAATGTGGGCATCTTTCACTCCTTTTTGTCGAGAAAGTGTTCAAAACCGCCCTTGCTTTTGATGATTTGCAATACAATGTGAAATGATCTTGGTACCTTTAATTTGTGTGTTATTGTGCAGAAATTAGACATGAAAGAGTAGAAAACAAAGACACAAGAAAGTTGGCAAAGGAACCAAGAAAGGAAGCAATCATCAGCATGCTCGCTAGACGAGTGATGTAGCGAAGTGCTCGCTAGGCGAGCACCCAGCGAGCTGCCAGCGAACATTCCCAGAATTTTACAGTAGCAAAATGATCAAACTCGCTGTGGCGAAGGAAGTAGCGAACACTCCCAGATTTGGACAAAACCATAGCTAGCACTTACTCGCTAGGCGAGCCACTAGCGAGCTTCCAGCGAGCAATTCCAGTAGCAAAACATCAAAACTCGCTGGAGCGAAGGAGGAAGCGTGTGCTTCGCCTAGCGAAGGATTCTTCGCTTAGCGAATACATGAAATTTGGACTTGGATATTTCTTTTGGGCGCAGGTGCCTCAGGTGGCTTATTTTGGGGCTCGCTAGGTGAACCATTCTGCTCGCCTAGCGAGCATGACAGCTCAGAAACCAGTACTATAAGTAGCAAGAGCTGCTTTTTGGAAAGGACACAACTTTAGAACTTAGATATTTTTCAGCATTTTCTTGGGATCATATTTTTGTAACCTAGAAACCCATTTTTCTCATTTTCTTCATCTCTTAACAATATTTCACAAAAAGAAGGTGGATTCCCATCCAATCTCGATTCTTCGACTCGGATGTTGATCAACCTTCAACCGAAACTTGTTGTACAAGCTACCATGAAAATGAGTAGCTAAGTCCTTCATTTTGTCAAGGTTAGATGTAGATGATCATAAGCTTTGTATGTATATGGGATGATCTTCATTTGTAAACTCTTTGATGATGAATATATGGTGAAAACTTTGTTTTATTGATAACTCTTTGTGTTGGTTTATGATCGAGAGATGTTTTCCAACTCTTTACCTAGGTTTTCATCCAATCTTGTTTGTTAGCTAGAGATAGTAATGAATGATTTTGTTCACCATAAAGTTGAACCAAAAAGTTGTCATTTTGATAGATTGTGTGAGAGATCAACAATGGATCAAAATGGGAAAACCCATAATGTGTGTTAGAGATAAACACATTGGGAGGACTTTGTGAAATAGTTTATCATCTAAAGGAGTTTATGAGTTTTGTTGATCGAACATATGCATGCAAAGTGATCATCGAACTCTAACTTTAACAATCTTTCTCAAATCGAAAAACCAAAACTTTTGCCGCAATTTCTTACCTTTTTATGCAAGCTACCATTACTAAAAACTAAAACCCCCCTTGTTACTACGAGTTAAGAACTTAACAACTGTCGAACAGCGGCGATATCTCACAATCCCTGTGGAGACGATAACAAAAACCCGACACTCTAACCCTACACCAACAAAATGGCGCCATTGCCGGGGATTGTGAATTGATATTGCGAGCATCACAATAGTTGCTAAATTTTTAACTTTTGAATTTTTGACTTGTGCTTGATAATTTGTTTGGTTTAGTGTGCAGCTATCGTTTTATGCGAGGGCAGGTTCCTGAGGACCAACTTCTTTTTGATCCCGAGATCGAAAGAACCGCAAGGAGACTGAATAGCAGAACGAGACGAAGGAGGCAACAAGCTAGACAACGACAAGAACAAGGAGAAAGTTCTTCTACAACACACCCACCACCTTTCACACCTATCATGGATCAACCACCACAACCACCGCCCATTTCCACACCATGTGTCAATAGTCCGAGGAATACAGCTCAATTTGCCAACCACACGGGAAGGCAAGCCGAGATGAAAATGGGAACTCTTAACTTACTATACGGAAGTCCATTCACCAGAATGGACCATGAAGACCCCTTTCCTTTTCTCACCAATTTTTACGAGATAGCATTGGCGGCCGGAGTTGATCAAACCCAAGAGCTACCGTTGTTCAAAAGACTATTTCCTCATGCTTTGCTCGGCAAAGCCAAAGATTGGTACTTGGATCAAACACCTGCAGTCATGACGGATTGGAACGTGTTGGAAGAGAAGTTCATTGAAAGATTTTTCTCTCACAACCGGTTCATGGAATCCAAAACGGCTATCTCCGTGTTTTCGCAAGGAACCAACGAATCATTGAATGAGGCATGGGAAAGATTTAAATCCATGCTTCGAGAGTGCAAAGGGCACGGTTTTGACGAATTGACGCAAATTCACATTTTTAAGAATGGCCTTCAACCGAATTGAAGGACTTTATTGGATGCTACCTCGGGTGGTTATTTGTTGTCTAAAAGCGCCGAAGAAGCTACTGATATCATTAACCGTATGGCTCTAAATGACCTCCAAAGTCAAAGTAGAGGCAACTCTTTGGAAAAACCGGGAGTGCTTGAACTTGGAACCAATGATGCTATTCTTGCCCAAAATAAACTCATTTCACAACAAGTTGAATTCTTAACTCAACAAATAAAAGAGTTGAGAGAACCTTCAAAAGCTAAACAAATAGCTTGTTGTGAGCTTTGCAAAGGTGATCATGACACCGGGTTTTGTCCACCTCCCGGGTTCGAAGAAGTGAACTACATGGCGAACCAACGAGACTACCAACCGAGGCAACAACAACAACAACCGTATCAACAACATCCTCAAACTCAACAACAACACTTTCAAGGGAATCAAGGGTTCCAACCAAGGGCTAACTATTACTATAACCAAGGTTATGGGGGTGGTACTTCTAGCCGTTAAAACCCTCCCCAAAATCCTTACCAACCTCAACAACCGCCGGTCGTGACTTCAAAGTTAGAAGAGACATTGACACAATTTATGCAAATGTCGATGGCTAATCAAAAGAGCAACGATGCGGCAATCAAAAATCTCGAAACTCAAGTCGGTCAACCTTCTAAACAACTAGCGGATCAACAACTCGGACCATCTTTTTTGGCGAACACGCAAACGAATCCAAAAGAGCATTGTAAAGCGATAACGACGAGAAGTGGAAGGGAGTTGATTAGTGAGAGTAAAAAAAGAGATGAGAGTGAAAAAAGAGAGGATGAGAAAAATGATGAAGAGAAAAAAATAGAGGATAACATTGATGGTGAAGTTGGGGAGTGGAGTGAGGAAGAAGTTGAAAAGAATGGTGAAGTGGAAAATAAAGAAAGTGTGGAAGTCGAAAAAAATAAGAATGATGAAGTGATGGTGGAGGGAGTAAAAAAGAAAAGAGAGAGGAATTCTAGAGCTTCTAAAGGAAAGGAGGTAGTGAGCGCTACTCCAATCCAAAACCTTCCGTATCCACATGCTCCATCTAAGAGGGAGAATGAACGGCATTACGCCCGGTTCATGGATATATTCAAACAACTGAAAGTGAACATTCCGTTTGCCGAAGCATTGGAGCAAATGCCTAAGTATGCAAAATTCATGAAATAAATACTTACTAAAAAACGGAGGTACACAGAACCCGAGACAATCTTGCTTGATGCACGATGTAGTGCCATCATTCAAAAAACTCTCCCAAGGAAGGAATCCGATCCGGGCCGAGTCGCTTTACCGGTAACCATTGGAGACACCTACACGGGTAATGGCTTGATTGACTTGGGATCTAGCATCAATCTAATTCCCCTATCCATTGTTAAAAAATTGGGAAATGTTGAGATCAAATCTACAAAGATGACTTACAACTAGCTGATAAGTCTACCACTTCACCATATGGAGTTGCTCAAGACATGTTAGTGAAGGTGGACAAATTCTTCTTCCCGGTTGATTTCATTGTGATTGATATGGAAGAGGACGACGATGCTCCGCTTATTCTTGGTAGACCATTCATGAAAACCGCACGCATGATGATTGACGTTGACAACGGTTTGATGAAAGTAAGAGTCCAAAATGAAGAGGTAGCCTTCAATCTTTTTAAAGCCAAAAAGAATCCTAATGATAAGCCAGTTTCTTTCCGAATCGATGCCACCAAGGAGATACTTGTGGAGGTCGCAAACCAGGTTCATGTTTCTAATCCTTCAGAAAGATCTCTTATCAGAGTCTACAAAGTTTCGACCAAAAATAAAGGAAAAGAGATGGAAGCATTGTTGCATGAATTAGAGTCTTGTGGAGAACTTGTTTATCATGAAGAGACAAGCGAAGGCTTGGATATGACAAAGAAAGTGGAGGAGCCAAAACTAGAGCCACATTTGAAGTATGTGTTCCTTGGTGATAACTGTACTAAACCGGTGATCATTAGCAATACTTTGTCCATAAAAGAGGAGAATCAATTGATACGAGTGCTGAAAAAGAAGGACGTTGTCAAACTAGTAGAGGCCAGGATAAATTGTTCTATCTCTGATGGTGAATGGGTGAGTGTTGTGCAAGTAGTTCCGAAAAAGGGTGGTATTAGATTTTATCGAAGGTTCATCAAGAACCTCTTAAAGACAACAAAGCCCTTGAGGAAGTTGCTCAACAAAGGAGGATCGTGAAGACCGTCGAACCATCGAGCTTATCCGACGTTAAACAAGCGCTTGTTGGGAGGCACCCTAACATTGTAAGTATTTACAGCTTTCTGTTGTGTGGAATTGGTGTTCAAATTGTTGGAAACTTGCTGAGATGTGCTTTGCATGCGGTTTTGAAAAAAAAAATACTGTCATGCTCGCTAGCTGCTCGCTAGGCGAAGGCAATAGCGAGCGGATTCGCTATCTGCTCGCTAGGCGAGGCAGTAGCGAGTGCTGCGTGGCAGAAACCCATTTAATTTTCAACAGGCCACTCATTTGGGCCCAAAAACCATTTTTAAGTGTTGTAGTCTGAACCTCACGAACTCACAATCACTCTCTCACTTTCCATCTCACACAAACCCTAACTGTTACATTGCAAACCACAACCACCGTTGCATTTCAAATTCAATCGATCTCTCCAATCACGTTTGTCCTATCTCATTTACTTTATGCTGTCAAGTTGAAATTTATGAAGTATGAGACGTTATGGGTGAATTTGGAAGAGTGGGTATCATTAGGTTTTGCTTGTATGTTTAAGTTTGCATGTATCTTTAGAACGGTGCCTTGCATGATAAATCACTTAGTTTCTGAAATGGGTACCATAGGACTTAGTTTCTGATAAATCACTTATTTCGCCGCAATTTCTTACCTTTTTATGCAAGCTACCGTTACTAAAAACTAAAATCCCCCTTGTTACTACGAGTTAAGAACTTAACAACTATCGAACGGCGGTGATATCTCACAATCCCTGTGGAGACGATAACAAAAACCCGACACTCTAACCCTACACCAACAGTTAACGATGAGCCAAAGCAGGGTTGTAGTTAATTCCTCCTTGTGTACCAATGAGACGCACGTTAGAGAATTCACCACAACGGTCAATAATCTCAAAACTGCTAAAAGAGGGATCATACCAAACTATATCATCATTAGTGAGAGACATGAGTCTCTGAGACCACCGTAGACATTATTTGTTCTCCACAAAAGCTGGTGTCTGAGGCAAGTGCGAAATAAACCACTTGTACATAAGAGGAATGCAACAGACAATAGTTCATCCACCTTTAGAATTCCTTAGATGCAAATAGAAATACATATCACCCAACAATGTAGGCACATGATTCCCAATCAGGAAAAGTCTAATGGCGTTAACATCAACAAAACCGTCAATGTTAGGGAACAAAGCTAATCCATAAATGAGCAACACAAAGATATCTTCAAAAGCGTCCATACTACCGACTTGAGCAAAGGAGGTAGCTTCCTTGATGAGGAAATCAGATGGCAACCCAAACAATCCTCCATTCTTCTCCCAATAAGCATTTATCTCAGACTACTTCAAGTGAAGAGCTTCAGCAATAAGATGAGATCTGGGAATCTCTTCTAATCCACTAAATGGCACTCTACTAGAAATGGGTATCCCCAAGAGATGAGAATATTACTCCAATGTAGGCACAAGCTGATAATCAGGGAAAGTGAAGCAAAGGTAGAGAGGATCATAGAACTGCACTAACACACTAAAGAGTCCTTCAACCACATCAGTAGACAAGATAGAAAGAAGCTTCCCATGATGTTGTTTGAAGTCCAAGGGATCTAATACAAAAGATGCTAGCTTCCTTAACTCTTTCAAGTCGGGACATCTGAAATTGTACTTCTTAGTGTTCCTTCGTCCATAATCCATGGTCTAAAAATATTTGCAAATAATACCTCAGTTCCTTGAAATTTTCGTTGGATGAATGTTATGATGCGCACGAATGCATGAATGCAACCATCACAAATAAGGGGTCACACACAAGGCAAGCAAACAAAGGTCAAGGGATAAATCAAGTCATTGTCAATATCAATCATCCATTTTGGTGGATTATGGTTTTCACCTTATCAACACCCAAGTTCCATTGATATTGACAAGACTTGATTGGATCAACCAAGAATCAAGGGTTTGTTGTAAGTCACGAGCATGGAGTCTTGGTAAGAATCATCCTAAAGGAGTGAACTAAGGATAAAAAATTGTAGATCATGTTCTAAAAAGTTCCCAGAGTCTTAATTCCATCTATCGGATATTACAGGTTAAGATGACTGACTCATCGACCCATAATATTCTCAAGAGAAACTCGTCTGAGTGTAGTATCGCATAACAATTGTTATCAAGTCTACACTTGAACATTCTCCGCACAACATCCTAAATAGGCCAAGAGGGGGAAAATGTTCTACAGTCCTCAACTTCTCGGACCCAAATTAGAGATAGTAATTCCTAACCATAAATACTTGTGTGACATTTCCAAATCCAAAAGAGTCTCCACTGAGCAGAGGGATCTCAAGCCAACTTGTTAAGGACTACTCCACACAAGTCGAACATGACTATACCATCCTCATATCTTAATTTCACTCATGTTCGGGTTAGAACTTATCTCACCACTCAGAGATCACCAAGCACAACAAGCAGATTTTATCATACAAACAAATATGCATACATCAAATATATACAATTATACACACACACAAAATTAGGCTAAACCCACTGGAGACTAATCCCCAGCAGAGTCGCCACTTCATTTCTATAGCGGTAAATTCATGACCATCAAGCTATGGATAAGTTAGACATCAATAAAACCAGAGTCGCCAAGGGAAAAGGGAAAAGTACGAACAAAACCAAAAAATAAGAAGTTATCAAATCAAAACTAATAAAATGCCAGAGATTACAGGTAAGGGGGTTGGTTACACAGAGGGAAGGTGTTAGCACCCAAAGTGTCCTAGGTACTCCTAGGGAGCCCTTTTTTGTGTGCATATGTATTTTGTACAAAATGATGTTTACAAACAAATAGAATGGGGGGATGAGAAAATAATTCATTAATTATATTTTTGTGTTTGACAAGACCTTGGTACTTGTGCCTACGTACCAACATAAAATAAGGGATCAAAACCTCGCAGTTAGTGGTATAAATTTCAAAGTGGATGCATTGCTTTTAACAAAATTTAAGTTTGAAAAACACAAAGGCTTAAAATGATTTGAATTAGTTAGTTCTTTTTGGCTTTTAAAAAGTTTTAAGTCAAGTGTAATTAAATTTATTTACAAGTTTGATTAAGAATAGAAGTTTGAAAATGAAATGGCATAAGGCCAAAGTTTCTAATTTGCAAAGGGTCTAAGTTTAGAAAAAACAAGTACAAACAAAGAAGTTTTAAAAAGGGGGAGAGATTTTGAAATTAAAAAAGTGAGGAGGAGATGAAGAGACTAATCCTAAGCATAAATTTAAAAGTTAAGAGTTGAAAAGATCTGACCAATGGGTTGCAATCCAATAGACAAGAATGTTATATAGAAACACAAATTCCCTTGGATATTAGAATCAAGCAACAAACAATGCACAATATATCAACTTGAAGAGCAAGACATCAAATAAAGATAGCCACATCCAAGCTTAGCAACTCTATGATCTTCTTCAAATTGGCCTATCTAGCAGATGAATTCCACAAGTCACAGGTTCAAAATAACAACTTCACCATAATCATGTTGCAGATGAACTCAAAGTGATCTTCAATGATGTATCAGATGAAGTTTCAAATTGCAAGCACTTGTTTACATAAAGTTGGCATTGGCCAAGTCCTTTTGCATAGGGATGTTGCTTAAATTCTAAGTCCCATTGTCCAAGATCAAACCAACAGTCCACACAATAGATTTTTAGGGTTTTTGTTCTTATTATGTACATTAATGGTCAAATACCACACAAGCAAACAAAATATACACAAACAAGATATATCACACAATATGTTCCAAGTGGACAAAGTGAGAATGGCATTAATATAAACAATTAGAATGGTATGAATAATGGCAAATGAATAAGGACTTGAAATTAAATTGCATTAAAGTAAATGACTTAGAATTAAATGTTAGTTGTTAATGAGTTAGAAGTTAGTTTTGCTTTTGCTCTTTTTGTTTTAAGTCATTCTTTGGAGAACACTCAACCCACTTGTCAAAAGCATGGATCCTTTAACCAAGACATCCTCCAAAGGAAGGAAAAAAGGCCAAGTTTCCACATAATACCATGAAAGTGGGGAGACTTACAATCTCACTAACTAGAATGTTATGCCTTTTTGTTAAAAAATTAGCGTTATGTTAAGCAATCGTAATTGGACATATGTAAAAGTCACAACTATTTGAGGTCGGGCAATAGAATTTTGGTGTTAATGCATATTAGAGACATAGTATAATGGACTATGCTCATGAAACATACCACACATAAAAAGAATATGCAAAAGTGGTGACCTAATCTCATCCATACTTATGTTGATTTTATGATCAACTAGCCTTAGGAAATTGAGATATTATAGGTCAAATGAAATGGATGCATAAAGAAGGGGAATTAGATGAAGAGAGAGGGGAATGGATTAAAACTAAAATTGGTCAAAGGAGGACTTTTACCAAATTAAGACCATTCATTCATTTTGGGAGATGGAATGTAGATTCCATCAATCCCCTAAATCCAATGATCTTAACCCAACAAAGTCAAATCAACCTTGACCAAGGCCCAACATTCCAAGTCAAACTTATACAAACAATTAAAATGGCTCAACACAATTATTTGACATTTATTCAATTTAAAAATACTAAAAATAATGCATTAAATTAAATATGGTTTGTCAAATTCCTAAAACCTCATCAAAACACCAAAGAAATGGCCATGAGATTTATCATAGGTCAAACAAGGTCAAAGGACCTTGGAGAAAATTTTTCTGAATTTTTGGAAACTTAAACGTATTTTTAAACAATTAAAAATATTCATAAAATCAATTAAATAATGAAAAATATTAATAATGATCCAAAAAACAATTTTAATTCAAAATATGAAAGAGGATTTTATTTAAATTTTTTTGGTGAAACTCTCATATTTTTTGGATCAATATTAAAATTAATATGAATTAATGAATTTAAGACAAATTAAATGAAATTCAAATAATCAGAAAAAACGTGGATCACTTGAGCTCCCTCATTAATTGAGGTGGTGTAACACCTCAAAATTTGCCCTCCTCTCTTGGGACTAGCTTGAGCATTGCATATCATTTTGTAGGTCATTAGGCATTGCATAATTGCATATCATGTGGCTACATTGAGCAAGTCATCCTCCTAAGTCTTGATCAGAAGATAAAAGAGGTTGAGATGCAAGCTGAGGGTTTCATTGACAGAATTGATCACTAATCATCTGAGGGTGTGTGATTCAAATTAGGGTTTCTTGATTCTCAAGGGGGTTGAGCTTCATCTTGGTTGCAATGATACATCATCATCATCATGGTCTTGATATCATCCAAGAGATTGATCAGATACCTTGGGATTAGGGTTTTGACCACTGGTCAACCCTAATCAGTTTAATCATCTGCATTGGGCCAGTCAGGGCTTGGCAAGGAGATGGGGGTTTCAATGGATATGGGGATCATTTCATGATTATATGGAGCTTATGGAAGCTAGGGTTACATGGTTGAGCCATTTCATCAGGAGTTTGAAGCTCAACTTGATCAGTGCATAGCCAGATTCATCTATCAGTCAGAAAAGTCAACTGTGGTCAACTGTGCCTGAAATGATGGATTTGGAGGTGGGAGAGAGTTAGATACACTTCATTCATGTCTAAAAAAGTTTCATTTGACATTTCAAACATCAAGAATGAAGAAAATAAAGTCAGATGAAAACTTTCCCAAAATAGAAAGTGACCTGTAATTGAAAACTGCCAAAAATGGAAAGTTTTTCTCCTCAAAATTACATGTCCAAAAATGCTTCAAATGAAATTTTGTCTAACATGAAAGTTGTAGATCTTGCTCTCACCTTTCCAAAAAGTCCAAGAACATGAATTTCTCATGTGTGGTTGGCAAGTTATGGATTGATCATTGTCTAAAAAAGTTGATTTTCAAAGTGGCATAACTTTTGATTCACAAGGCCAAATTGAGTGAGGTTTCTTTGAGAAAACTCCATTTGACATGTACTATCATGATCCATCATCACATTTCATCAAAACTCATCATATAAAAAGTCCATTTTTCAAGTGGACTTAATTTGAAAAAGTGGAGGGAAAAAGTGATTTTGAGAAATAAACATGGTTTTCACATAATTCCAATTGCAATGGCTCACAAATACCATTTGTAACTTGCTGCAACAAAGAATTTTCACTGTTACATTGGTTTTACATGAGTGAGGGTGAATTACTAATTGTCCATTTAGCATAAAAGTGCATTTTCACTAATCCATTTCATTAGCACTAATTAGGATTAGAATCATCATTAACATAACATATAAAAGCCTAATCATAACTGTTTTCATGATAATCATAACAGAATTTCATTCTAGAACTTGAAAATCTCAAAAACCTCTTCACTTTCTCTCTCACTTTTTTTCCAAAAATTTGCATAAACCTTGCATAGATCTTCATCCATTCATCATCTATATGCATTATTGAAGCTAATTGATGCAAGGATTCATCATTTCCAAGCCAAATTTTGGACTGTTAAAGTGAGGTGCAACAATGGCAATTCAAGATTTGAGCAAGATCGTGCATAATTGAGCAACAAACTTTGTTCCATTCACCTTCCACATCATCATAGAAGTTCTGTTTTCATGTTACAAGGCCTAAAACGCATGAATTCACAACTGCACATCATTGAATGTGATTTTTCGACCTTAATAATTCTTGAATTTGTTTGATGCTTTAGATAGATCTTTGAATGTAGAGAATTCTGCAATTTGAACCACTAAATTTGGTTGAGAAACGAAGAAGTTATGATGATTTGAAGTTTTGTGCACAAACATGTTTTGCTTCGATTTTTTTATTTATCAAGAATTAGATCAAAATAATTATGGATTCATGATGTACGTTGAAAGACCTTTCCGTTGATATAAAGTTTGTCCAATTTGGTGAACATTTGTTCTTGAGCCTATGAATGTATGAATGTCATGAAGAACATGTGAGAAATTTCCAGAAAGTGGCATTTGATCCAAATTTCGTGGTACTGTTCACATTAGCTTGTGTTAGCGCGCCAGGCTGTTTAAAAACGCACACTGTTCGATTCCGTGTGGAGTCATTTCTCCTTTGGCTTTTGGCTATTTATTTCCACATGCTTCACATGTTCACCTTGCATTTTCCACATTTTTTTTGATTTTTCTTCCAATTGATAAAATCATAACTCTCAGAATACTTGTCCAAATTAACTGAGATTTTTTCCACCATGATCCTTGTAATCTCTACTATTTTTTGCTTATTTTTAATAAAATTGTGCACGTGTAATTTCTGGAATGGCCTAGGGTTTGTATGAACATGTGTTTGCTTGCACCATGCTTACTCTTTTGATCATGAAATGATGATGCCTAATTAGAAATTCTTGAAATTTTTCATGCTTATTCTAGAGACCTTATTGGACATTTTGGTATATAGTTTGTGATTTTTGAGTTCCTGGATTGAGAGAGATGACATGATTATTAGAGGTGTGACAATTTGTGTCACACCATTTCTTGTCTGACTTCATGAATTTTGTTACCATGCCATATGAATTTGAAATGAGCTGAAATTTTGCAAGACGATGCTTAGGGATGTTAGGTTCACATGTGAATTTTTCTGGAATTTTGGATGTGTTTCCAATTTGATTGAGAATTTCCTTTCTGTTTGACCAAATGTGGAGCTTTTGTGAGTCATGTTTTTAAATGTTTTGTGAAATTCTGGATATGTATTGGATGGATCTGAAATTTTGTGGAGTGATTATAGACACTTTGAAGTTTGTCATGGTTTTGGTTTGGTGCATTTATCATGTTCCTACACTGTTTTGTGCTTGCTTGAAGTTGATACATGATATTGTGCCTTGTTTGGACTTGTATGAGCATGCTTTAACTTGATGAATTTAATTGACTTGCTTCCCATTATCCAATTGACTTGAAATTTGGTGTGATTGACATGTTATGAATGCTGTTTAGCTGTGAATATTTTGGAGATTTATTGAATTGTTTTGGATTGAGTTTGAGTTGAACCATTCTGTTTGGTCCTTTGAGGTTCTAAATTGCATGCTTTGTACTCTTTGCTTCATGAAATGATAATGGTTGATGATATGAGCATGAGACCAACTGGACATGATTCTAAATTGATTGAACTTGATTTTGGATAAGTTTCATGTTCTGTTTTGAAATATTTCTCCTCCTTTGACCCTAGGCTTTGTCCTAGGGTTATGCTTCTCATGTTTGGATTGTGTTTTCAGGACAAAAGGCAAATGGCATGGAGGAATTAATGCACTTTGTTTGAGTTGCTCATGTGAATGATGTTGATTAACATTAATTTTGTTTTGTAGGTGGTTTCTAATTCATTTGTGTTGAGCATTGGCTTATGCTTTGCTTGATGCATTGCTTGTGTACAGTTAACTGTGTGACTTTTAATTTGTCTGTTTAACTGTTTGAGCTGAGTACTGACTATATTAGATTGATTTCAGGTACCTTAGTTGCTATAGTTCTTTGTGAACTCGCTTTGTGCTGCTGCTTGGTTGTGTAAACCAATTGAGGTAGAATCACTAACTCCATGTAGTCTGGAAGACCTGGCCTGTTACTTGGCCAGGCACCTGTCTGAAGTCCTCCTTAAGAGGCAATGTTTGTGCTTGTTTATCTTTGTCCCCAAGCAGGAAAAGACCTTTGTTAAGGCAATTGGCAGACACAAGAGGTGTGTAGTCCACCTCCTGTTATTCTGTTGAGTCGTCCCTTGGCTCACATCACATGTTGATGCCTTGTGGACATTAACCCAAGATCCATGTACAGTTGTACAGTTGAGTCAATGTCATAAGTGTAGAAGGGTTCCCACTTTCTGGACCCACACTTCCTTTGTCTGAAGCTCTCCCTGGCCAGGGATAAGAGCTGTGAGGCACACCCATCACTCACCTTTCATCTGGCTTCACCCTGACTCTCAATGTCAGGGTTAAGAGCTAACATCACCCCTGATGCAGTTGACTTGCTTTGGCAGTCTAACCCTTGTTTGAGCCACCTCTGTTTGGATATAGTGTGTGCTATTTGTGATAGTTTGCTTTGATTGCTTTGCCTGTTTAGGATTAGCTTGCTGCCTGTGCAAGTTAGGATAGAAACCATAACATAGGGCAATGATGCATGATAACATCTAGGCTCGAGTCCAGCTCCCTAGTAGTGTGTCTCCCTTTGTATCTGGTTAGAATTTCTTTCCCGTTCAGGGGAACTACGTCGCCCTGATCCTCATACAAGATGAGGTACGTAGGCAGGAGACCGTGCGAGGTCTCTCTGGGCAACCTTTTTTCTTTTTGTGTGTGTTTGCTTGACAATTGCTAGGCTCGAGTTCCCGACTCCTTAGTAACTTGTTGCTTGTTTCTTCTGGTGTGTGTTAGGAGACGGATGTAAGCCCAGCAATTGGCATTCCGTATCCTCTTGTTGTGTGCTTGGAGTCCGGTATAAGTCCATCATGTGGCATCTGGTTTCCAGTGTGGGTTTGTCTGGTTCGGAAGCTGATGTAAGTCCAGCTATTGGCGTTCGGGTTCCATGTTTGCCTTTTTGTGCGTGTGTTTGTTTCGGCGTGCGTGAGCCGAACTACGGCAGCTCTGATTCTCGTTCCAGACAAGATACGTAGGCATAGGATGCGATGTCCTAGCGAGCCCTCTCCCCTCTTCTCCCACATGTGTTGTATTCAGTGTGTGTGTGTGATGTTTTGTTTTAGCAACCTTTTCTTTCTTTTAGAGCGTGGATCCCGTCGAGTACGACGGATGCGTAGGGGTGCTAATACCTTCCCTTCGCATAACCAACTCCCGATCCCATTCTCTTTGGTCGCGAGACCATTGCTTTTCCCAGGTTTACTTTGAGCGTTTCCTTTCCCTCTTTTGGGATAAATAACGCACGGTGGCGGCTCTGTGTTGTTTTTGTTTCAGCCCGCCGGTTGTTTTTCGCGGATGCGACAGCTGGCGACTCTGCTGGGGACAGAAGTTGACCTATTGCTGGTCCATCTTCCCTAAGCGAGTCTCTCCTAGCGTTCTAGGATAGTTTAGGTTGCTTGTGCCGCTTTATTAATTGCATTTATTATTCTATTGTGTATATATTTGCATAAATATTTGCATGTACCATACTATCATGTTGTTGTCCTCTGTACAGGTGGTTCCTCTGTTCTGGGGTGGGTGTTCTGAGTGGGGCTAAAACCCAGGCCCGAGTATACACCTAGGAGTAGTGTGGTCTCATTTTGCCTCCTTCATGTTAGGTCAACATGTGCTTGGCAATGTGATGTACCACAAGCCGGACGAGGTTCATTTGATAGTGCTCTTCCTTTGTGGGGTACTCCACTCTGGTAGAGTCACCTCATCTGAACTATTGACTCTGGTGACCGATCATTTCCCGGATCTTTGGTTTAGACGATCTTAAGAGAGCTACAATGGCACACCCGAAAGGGCAAACCCATTGAGTATCTTTGCCCGATTGTCGAGACTATTATCCGCCTTAGGATGACCTGATTAGAATTTACCTGTGAGGGGAGGGTGATTCTTACAGATGCATGATCAGATGGTGACTTTGATGTTGACTAATGGTTCCGTTGATCAGACTCTTATTTATAAGTCGGATTTACGGATTTATTTCTGAGACGCCGGAGTGCTGTTCGAGTTATTTATCAGTGGGGATCCGTTTATTTCAGGATTCCCCGGGCCGATTCAGAGATTGTTGTGGTTATCTGCTCAGAGTTTTTCTAATGATGATGGTGATGTATCTTTCAGTTCCGTTTATTTCGGAACCCTTGAGTGGGATTTATGGTTAATCAGTACCTCAGATGGTTGGGATTAGTTCAAAGATCGGGCTCAGTACAACAGATGATCAGATGACTCGGAGGATGGCACAATGCATTGCATTCACTCATCAGCATCATTCCCATTTTGCATTCATCTGCACCTAACCTATGCCTAGCCATATGGGGAGTATTACTGATTAAGAATCTGGTTGAGAGACATCCGGATGTCAGAATGTTATTGATGAAATATTGTCCGTCTCGATGAAACCAGAATCAAAGGACGGAATCTTCCTCATATGGATAGACGTTGCATTCATGCATGTTAACCTGTTTGCTGTTTTGTAGGTATCAGTATCTAACCGGTGCGCACAACTTTTCCGCTCAGATACCCTCCCAGACTCAGCAAATCCGAACTGATGGATCCACCCAACGCCGACATTCTCGAACTAAAAGAGATGATGAGGGAGTTGTTCAGTGTTGTGCAAGGGCTTGCCTTGGGACAGAAAGCCATGGCGGAGAGATTGGAAAGGATTGAAGGTTGGATGATCAAGGAGAAAGTTCAGGGAAAGGTTCCGTCATCCGAAGTAAACAACCCCTCTGGCGCCGTGGTAAGGAAGCCCCCTGACAATGGTCAGCTCAAGAAGGAGATTGAACCAGGTGGTGTGCAAGCAAAAAGAGAACACGGTAAGGATCATTACCACCCTTATGCTGCCACTGTAACCATTCCTGTTGGTAATTCACCTGCACCGCAGCGACATCGGCCACCTCAACAGAGAGGACAGAGAGCTGGGAAGCAAGTGAGAAAAAAGGGGGTTGATCGTCAATTCGATAGGCCACCCATGACGTATGCTCTTCTGTTGAAGAGGTTGAAGGATCTTGGATTGGTGCGGCCAAGGATGTTGACTCTGTTGAAACCTGATCAGAGGGTTGCCAGTTACGATGAGAATGTCAGGTGTGAGTTCCGTGCTGGGGCACCCGGACATCACATTGAGGATTGCAAAGCTTTTAAGCATGTGGTCCAAGACTTGGTGGATTCTAAGGCAATCAACTTTGCACCGACGACAGATGATAGTGCTAACCCCGCGACAAGGCATGGTCCTGTAAAAGTGAAACTGATGTCGACGGACAGGAAAGGGATAGAGGTGACTGAGAAGGATCAGTTAAAAATGCCAATGTCTGTGGTCCCAAAATGTCTGACGAAAAATGGAGCTTCCCCTCGTGTTGATGATTGTTGTGCGGTTGTCGCCACAACCGGGGGTGTAATGATGGGGGAATCGGTCCAGAGAATGATGAAAGTAGAAATGGACGATATAAGATGTAGAGCACCCAGTCTGGCAGTTGAGGCTGTCCGGACGGAGAATGCCATTGGTGTTGAGAAAGAGAAAAAGCCGTCCATTTCTTCTTACAAACAGGCCGTGGAAGTAGTGAGAAATGGAGGGATCCCAGGCTGGGGAAAGATCATAGGCATTGTGGTAAAGGCGGATATGTTCGGGGTTGGCTATCAGCCAGATCAAGAATCGTCTAGACAAAACAGAGGACGCCGTCCACCGTTCACATTTGTCAGTGCTGGAATGCTAGATCCAGGTCACGCCTATACAGTGGGTGAAGAGATTGACAGTGACCGCGAGCTGGAGTCGTGGATAAAATCGTGTGTACCAGGAAGCTGGAAGGCCTAAAAAGATCAGCATTGTCACTCATCCTGAAGAGTAATATTTATGTTTCTCAATACTGTTCGCATGAAAGCCATACGTTTTGCCCGACACGTAATGGTTCATTGTAAGGGTCACCTCATGTTTCATTTTGCAACATTTTGCATCATTAATAAATGGATGTTTTTCAGTTAAAAGCGGTGCTCCCTGTTTTTCATTTATTTTTACAGTTTAAAAAACAAATAAAAATGACAATGTTTGTTTTCATTTTCTTTCCATGTGTTTTGTCTCGTTCCGACCCCGAAAAGTAATTCTCCGGATCTCATTGACAACAATTTGGTTACACCTCATATGACTTCGACAATCCGATCTATCATGCCGAAGAAGAAGGCGAAGAAGATTGTGATCTGCTGGAATTAGCCAGGTTGTCAAAACAAGAGGAGAAGGTGATTCAGCCGCAGGAAGAGCAAGTTGAACTTGTTAACCGGTATACCGCCGAGGTCAGAAAAGAAATGAAAATTGGGGCCGCTTCAGAGGCGAGTCGAGAGCAGAATGGTAGACCTGTGGAAAGAGCATGTGGATACCTTCGCCTGGTCATGACAGGATGTGCCAGGGTCGGATACCGGTGTCGTTGTGCACAAGCTACCATGGAGAGAAAACCGTCCTCTAGAGAAGCGGAACGCCAATGCCACGCATCAGAGTGACTTTGTTTCGTGACATGATTCATCATGAAATTGAATGCTATGTTGATGACATGATAGCAAAGTCCCAAACAAGAGAGGGGCATCTGGTGGATCTGGCCAAGCTGAGTGGACCAGTTGAGACAATTCAAACTGAGGTTGAATTCAGATAAGTGCACTATCAGAGTGCGGGCCGGTAAGCTGCTGGGGGTTTATTATGAGTAAGAGAGGAATCGAGGTTGATCCTGTTAAAGAGAAAAAAAAAATATAGAGAAAAAAACAAGAAGCGCCTGAACCGAAAACAGAAAAAGAGGTTCGTGGTCTATTAGGTAGATTGAACTACATGTCATGGTTCACATCTCCTCTAATAGCCACATGTGAACCTATACTCAAGTTGTATGAAAAAGATCAAACGGTCAGGTGAAATAATGATTGCCAAGGGGCATTGAAAAATAAAAGAATAAGTTGCAGGAGCCTCCGATTCTGTTGCCTCCCTATGGAGAGAGATTGTTAATCTGGTACTTGACAGCCCTCGAGGGGTCTATGAGGTGCGTACTGGGGCAGCATGACGAGTCTTGTCGAAAAGAGCATGCAATTTACCTTAGCAAAAAGTTTATCGACTGTGAAACAATACATTCACTGCTCGAGAGAACTTGTTGTACTTTGGCATAGGCTGCTCGCCGACTGAGACAGTATATGCTGGTTCATACCACTTTGTAGATTCCAAGATGGATCCGATCAGGTATGTATTTGGGAAGCCAATATTGAAAAGCCAGCAGTGACCGGACGGGTTGTGAGAGTGCAAAAGAATGTTGACTACTCTCAAAAAGCAATCAAGGGGTGTATTGGCTGATTACATTGCTCTGCAACCCATTGAGGATTATCAACCAAGGAAGTTTGAGTTCCCTGATGAGGACATCTCGAGGTGCTCCAATCGAAAGATTGAGAGTAACCGATCCCGGAGGAGGGGCCTGACCCCGAATCCGAACGGATTCTGATGTCTGATGAGGAATGTGGATGAGTTAGTGTCGTGTTGGTCACGCCAAAAAGGTCCCGTATCTCTTTTGTGGCCCGGATAACATTTGAATGCACCAGCAAGGGTGGCTAAGTACGAAGCTTGTGTCCTGGGTATTGTACCTCGGTACATCTACTGGGGCAACACCTTTCTCGTTGGTATATGGAATGGAAGCCGTGCTACCGGTTGAGGTTCAAGTTCCCTCTTGGAGAGTCCTGATGGACGTGAAATTACAAGAGGCGGAATGGGTAAGGACTCGGTATGAGGAGTTGAGCCTGATTGAGGAAAAGAGGCTGGCAGCCATCTGTCATGGGCAGTTATACCAGCAGCGGATGAAACGTGCTTTTGACCGAAAGGTACGACTTCGGGTATATCACGTAGGTGATATGGTGCTGAAAAGGATCCTTCCTCCTCAAAACGATTGTAGGGGCAAATGGACACCCAATTATGAAGGTCCATTCGTGGTCAAGAAGGTTTTCTCTGGCGGAGCCTTGTTGCTGACGACCATGGATGGCGAAGATTTTCCATCCCCTGTGAATGCAGACGCAGTTAAAGAATACTTCGTATAAAGAGACCCGCTGGACGAAAAGAATAAAATAGTCCAGGCAAAAATGGGCATCCCGGCGAACCAAAAAACAGAAAGAAAAGGTTCGGGCAAAAATTAGGGATAAAAATGAAAGAACTGTACGCCCGGCAAGTCGAAAACCTGAAAAGGCGACTTGGGCAAAAAAGGATATCCCGGTGGACTGAAAACCCGAAAGGGCGGTCCAGGCAAAAGAGGGATTGAAACGAACAACTGCGTCTGGCATGATCATTTGCGCTTTGGTTAAGGCATCATGGATAATACCCGGTAGGGATCAATCGGAATCGTCTTGTTCAGAAGGCAGAAAGTACGGAGAGTCTGAGGACATATGGGGTGTAACCGAGTTGGAACTCGATGAGATCACGGGTTTCACATTGCCATTAGGATAGATTTTTCCTTTTGTGCGCAATTACCTCTTTTCAGGAATTGCTTCCTTTTGTATTGCTCAATTTGAGCCACACTTTTTTCAATCAATAAAATGCATATTCAGTCAAATGATTTTGTTTTTGTTACCGCTTTGATTGCAAAAACATCCGATTATTTTTTATAAAGAATCTTGCATTTTAAGACATACAGGTCCCTTCCAATGCATGCTTATAATTTTGAAACTTGAAATCTTATTCGGAAGGTTGGGTGACCCAAGTGTTGAAATCTTGACACGCCTGGGGCACGGTTTTATCTAACGATCTGTTTTGCAGGTACTGTTAGATCTTTTCACTCACTTGCAGGGTGTGATGTGGAAGTTGTTGACAAAACCAATCCCCATGGAGTCCAGTCAGGGACGAATGAATGGAAACGGTGAAAAGACGGCAAGACGTACGACGATCCTTGATTTTTAATCAAGAAGACTCTTCAAAGTCGGAAGGATGGAAAGTATGTATAAATCCTAGGAGTTCGCTCTCCGTCGAGCGTGGAGCAGTCGGGAATACAAAGTGATGAATCAGAAAGGTCCAGACGAGTCTGGGAGTTCTCAAAATTGGAAAGCTGACATGGGAGTTGGATATGAATATCATGGTTCGACGAGTCGTCGGGTGTTCAGTGTCGGACTGTCCTTCTCCCCAAGCAGAGTCGGAATGACTAATTCCCCAGCAGATTCAAGGTCTGTGGATTCCCTAGCAGGGTCAGGATGGTTATCCCCAGCAGGTTTCAGATCAATGCTGCCCCAGTCGCCAGGCCTGAAGGTTGCAATTTCCCCAGCGGAAGTATCTGTGTGTGGTGGTTCCTCGAGCAGAGTCTGGAGTGTTGTATCCCCAGCAAGTCAAAGACTGTTGTATCCCCACAGAGTGCGTTGGTGGTTGATTCCCCAGCAAGGTCCCCCAAGCGGATCGGGCACAAAGGAGGTTTTCCCCAGCAAGGGTTGCTTTTTCCCAGCAGCAGCACTATTCCCCAGCAGGGTGGAAATCGGAGTGTTGGCGAGTTCCTCAGCGGAGTGCCTCGAGCTCCCCAGAAGAGTCCCTTGAGGGGGATACCTTTTTATGCATTCATCATGTAGATAGGCATAGCATATTGCATAATGAATCGCGTAGCATTTCCATAATTATGGAGCATTACGCAGAAAAATCAATCATGCATCATATTGCAAGCATAAGCTAGTCTCAAGCCGTGGTCCTCGTTTGAGAAGTGGTTGCCTAAGGGTGAAGGTGTGGCTCCGAGGAGTTTGGCGCCGTTTTTTATCAGCAATATTCCCCAGTAGTGCGATACTGGAGGAGATTTCTGTCGTGCGAGACAGAGGTTGGAAGATGTTACTCTGAGGAGTTTAGCATCAGGACGTCAGATCAGCAATGTTCCCCAGTAGTGCGATATTGGAGGAAACTTTTCCGTCGGACAGAGATGGGAATGAAGATCGCGATCAGCGCAACTCGAGCCGTGGTTACCGCTTGAGATTCGGTTTCGCCAGATGGTGAAGGTGTTACTCTGCGGAGTTCAGCATTGTGACGTTGGGTCAATGGTATTCCCCAGTAGCGTGATACTGGAGGAAGTTTTCTGTTGTGCGAGACGGAAGTTTGAAGATGTTGCTCTCAGGAGTTCAGCATCATGATTTTGGAGCAGCAGTATTTCCCAGTTATTCCCCAGCAAGCGCCTGCCTGGTGTTGACGTATGTGGATGTCATCCTTGCGATACCAGTAAGTGTCATGTCGATCCCTGTAATATCCTTTCTTTGGTGTCAAGTAAACATCATTGTTCGATGTCCAGTAAACGTCGAGTTTCCTCCCAGTCATCAGTAAGTGTCTGGTCAAGTTTTTCTTTGGTGTCAAGTAAACATCATTGTTCGATGTCCAGTAAACGTCGAGTTTCCTCCCAGTCATCAGTAAGTGTCTGGTCGAGTTTTTCTTTGGTGTCAAGTAAACATCATTGTTCGATGTCCAGTAAACGTCGATTTTCCTCCCAGTCATCAGTAAGTGTCTGGTCGAGTTTTTCTTTGGTGTCAAGTAAACATCATTGTTCGATGTCCAGTAAACGTCGAGTTTCCTCCCAGTCATCAGTAAGTGTCTGGTCGAGTTTTTCTTTGGTGTCAAGTAAACATCATTGTTCGATGTCCAGTAAACGTCGAGTTTCCTCCCAGTCATCAGTAAGTGTATGGTCGAGTTTTTCTTTGGTGTCAAGTAAACATCATTGTTTGATGTCCAGTAAACGTCGAGTTTCCTCCCAGTCATCAGTAAGTGTTTGGTCGAGTTTTTCTTTGGTGTCAAGTAAACATCATTGTTCGATGTCCAGTAAACGTCGAGTTTCCTCCCAGTCATCAGTAAGTGTCTGGTCGAGTTTTTCTTTGGTGTCAAGTAAACATCATTGTTCGATGTCCAGTAAACGTCGAGTTTCCTCCCAGTCATCAGTAAGTGTCTGGTCGAGTTTTACTTTGGTGTCAAGTAAACATCATTGTTCGATGTCCAGTAAACGTCGATTTTCCTCCCAGTCATCAGTAAGTGTCTGGTCGAGTTTTTCTTTGGTGTCAAGTAAACATCATTGTTCGATGTCCAGTAAACGTCGAGTTTCCTCCCAGTCATCAGTAAGTGTCTGGTCGAGTTTTTCTTTGGTGTCAAGTAAACATCATTGTTCGATGTCCAGTAAACGTCGAGTTTCCTCCCAGTTATCAGTAAGTGTCTGGTCGAGTTTTCTTTGGTGTCAGTAAATATCATTGTTCGATGTCCAGTAAACATCGAGTTTCGTCCCAGTCATTAGTCAGTGTCTGGTTGAAGGTGTTACTCTGAGGGGTTTAGTATCATGACGTCAGATCAGCAATGTTCCCTAGTAGTGCGATACTGGAGGAAACTTTTCCGTCGGACGGAGATGGAAATGAAATCGAAGGATGTTACGCGATCAGCGCGACAATCGGGGTTCAATTGGAGAAAGGGAAATGTTAAGGCATTTTCCGGAGAGCGGGGTTCAACTGGAGAAAGGGAAATGTTGCGGCATTTTCTGGAGATCGGGGTTCAATTGGAGAAAGGGAATGTTGAGACATTTTCTGGAGATCGGGGTTCAAATAGAGATTGGAGTTGAAGATTAAATCCGGGATGAGGTCCTCAGGATTATCTTTTGTTCATGTGTCACCTTAGACTTTGGCTGAGGCCAATGGAGGTCGTTATGGGTGTCTTCTGAGGAAGAGATGCACATGTTACCTTCCTTTTGTGAAGGTGTACCCTCTGATATGTCGCCCTCAGAGTGGTGTTTGGTGTTATTTCCGACGTTGCCAGCGGAATTATCACAAGAAAGCGGAGAGCGGGGTTCAAACGGAGAAAAGGAAGTGTTGAGGCATTTTCTGGAGAGCGGGGTTCAAATGGAGAAAGGGAGACACGAGGTGTTTTCTGGAGAACGGGGTTCACAATGGCGATCGCAAGTTATCGTCAGGCGACTGGGGTTCAAATGGAGAATGGGGTTCATTATTTTGGCAAAAAAGATGTCGGGGTTCAAATGCGGTGATCCGGGATCATTAGCGCGAAAGAAAATTTCGGGGTTCAAGAAAATGAAAAAAGAGAAAAAATTTGGGGTTCAAGAAAAGCAAAAAAAAGAGATAGTAATCCCCAGCGGATGTGGTGTTCGTGCCATGGTTATCCCTGCGTTACCATTTATTTTGGTATCCAGGTCGACGTTTCTGTTTCGGTGATCAGGCCGACTTGCGCCGTACCAGACGGATTTTTCTTCAAGGTTGTTCTGTGCCAATTCTGATAGGCACTGTTAATTATTTTCCCATCAGAGTGCAAATTGCATATCATTTTGTAGGTCATTAGGCATTGCATAATTGCATATCATGTGGCTACATTGAGCAAGTCATCCTCCTAAGTCTTGATCAGAAGATAAAAGAGGTTGAGATGCAAGCTGAGGGTTTCATTGACTGAATTGATCACTATTCATCTGAGGGTGTGTGATTCAAATTAGGGTTTCTTGATTCTCATGGGGGTTGAGCTTCATCTTGGTTGCAATGATACATCATCATCATCATGGTCTTGATATCATCCAAGAGATTGATCAGATACCTTGGGATTAGGGTTTTGACCACTCGTCAACCCTAATCAGTTGAATCATCTGCATTGGGCCAGTCAGGGCTTGGCAAGGAGATGGGGGTTTCAATGGATATGGGGATCATTTCATGATTATATGGAGCTTATAGAAGCTAGGGTTACATGGTTGAGCCATTTCATCAGGAGTTTGAAGCTCAACTTGATCAGTGCATAGCCAGATTCATCTATCAGTCAGAAAAGTCAACTGTGGTCAATTGTGCCTGAAATGATGGATTTGGAGGTGGGAGAGAGTTAGATACACTTCATTCATGTCTAAACAAGTTTCATTTGACATTTCAAACATCAAGAATGAAGAAAATAAAGTCAGATGAAAACTTTCCAAAAATAGAAAGTGACCTGTAATTGAAAACTGCCAAAAATGGAAAGTTTTTCTCCTCAAAATTACATGTCCAAAAATGCTTCAAATGAAATTTTGTCCAACATGAAAGTTGTAGATCTTGCTCTCACCTTTCCAAAAAGTCCAAGAACATGAATTTCTCATGTGTGGTTGGCAAGTTATGGATTGATCATTGTCTAAAAAAGTTGATTTTCAAAGTGGCATAACTTTTGATTCACAAGGCCAAATTGAGTGAGGTTTCTTTGAGCAAACTCCATTTGACATGTACTATCATGATCCATCATCACATTTCATCAAAACGCATCACATAAAAAGTCCATTTTTCAAGTGGACTTAATTTGAAAAAGTGGAGGGAAAAAGTGATTTTGAGAAATAAACATGGTTTTCACATAATTCCAATTGCAATAGCTCACAAATACCATTTGTAACTTGTTGCAACAAAGAATTTTCACTGTTACATTGGTTTTACATGAGTGAGGGTGAATTACTAATTGTCCATTTAGCATAAAAGTGCATTTTCACTAATCCATTTCATTAGCACTAATTAGGATTAGAATCATCATTAACATAACATATAAAAGCCTAATCATAACTGTTTTCATGATAATCATAACAGAATTTCATTATAGATCTGAAAATCTCAAAAACCTCTTCACTTTCTCTCTCACTTTTTTTCCAAAAATTGGCATAAACCTTGCATAGATCTTCATCCATTCATCATCTATATGCATTATTGAAGCTAATTGGAGCAAGGATTCATCATTTCCAAGCCAAATTTTGGATTGTTAAAGTGAGGTGCAACAATGGCAATTCAAGATTTGAGCAAGATCGTGCATAATTGAGCAACAAACTTTGTTCCATTCACCTTCCACATCATCATAGAAGTTCTGTTTTCATGTTACAAGGCCTAAAACGCACGAATTCACAACTGCACATCATTGAAGGTGATTTTTCGACCTTAATAATTCTTGAATTTGTTTGATGCTTTAGATAGATCTTTAAATGTAGAGAATTCTGCAATTTGAACCACTAAATTTGGTTGAGAAACGAGGAAGTTATGATGATTTGAAGTTTTTTGCACAAACATGTTTTGCTTCGATTTTTTTTATTTATCAAGAATTAGATCAAAATAATTATGGATTCATGATGTACGTTGAAAGACCTTTCCGTTGATATAAAGTTTGTCCAATTTGGTGAACATTTGTTCTTGAGCCTATGAATGTATGAATGTCATGAAGAACATGTGAGAAATTTCCAGAAAGTGGCATTTGATCCAAATTTCGTGGTACTGTTCACATTAGCTTGTGTTAGCGCGCCAGGCTGTTTAAAAACGCACACTGTTCGATTCCGTGTGGAGTCATTTCTCCTTTGGCTTTTGGCTATTTATTTCCACATGCTTCACATGTTCACCTTGCATTTTCCACATTTTTTTTGATTTTTCTTCCAATTGATAAAATCATAACTCTCAGAATACTTGTCCAAATTAACTGAGATTTTTTCCACCATGATCCTTGTAATCTCTACTATTTTTTGCTTATTTTTAATAAAATTGTGCACGTGTAATTTCTGGAATGGCCTAGGGTTTGTATGAACATGTGTTTGCTTGCACCATGCTTACTCTTTTGATCATGAAATGATGATTCCTAATTAGAAATTCTTGAAATTTTTCATGCTTATTCTAGAGACCTTAATGGACATTTTGGTATATAGTTTTTGATTTTTTAGTTCCTGTATTGAGAGATATGATATGATCATTAGAGGTGTGACAATTTGTGTCACACCATTTCTTGTCTGACTTCATGAATTTTGTTACCATGCCATATGAATTTAAAATGAGCTGAAATTTTGCATGATGATGCTTAGGGATGTTAGGTTCACAAGTGAATATTTCTGGAATTTTTGGATATGTTTCCTATTTGATTGAGAATTTCCTTTCTGTTTGACCAAATGTGGAGCTTTTGTGAGTCATGTTTTTAAATGTTTTGTGAAATTCGGGATATGTATTGGATGGACCTGAAATTTTGTGGAGTGATTATAGACATATTGAAGTTTGTCATGGTTTTGGTTTGGTGCATTTATAATGTTCCTACACTGTTTTGTGCTTGCTTGAAGTTGATACATGATATTGTGCCTTGTTTGGACTTGTATGAGCATGCTTTAACTTGATGAATTTAATTGACTTGCTTCCCATTGTCCAATTGACTTGAAATTTGGTGTGATTGACATGTTATGAATTCTGTTTAGCTGTGAATTTTTTGGAGATTTATTGAATTGTTTTGGATTGAGTTTGAGTTGAACCATTCTGTTTGGTCCTTTGAGGTTCTAAATTGCATGCTTTGTACTCTTTGCTTCATGAAATGATAATGGTTGATGATATGAGCATGAGACCAATTGGACATGATTCTAAATTGATTGAACTTGATTTTGGATAAGTTTCATGTTCTGTTTTGAAATATTTCGCCTCCTTTGACCCTAGGCTTTGTCCTAGGGTTATGCTTCTCATGTTTGGATTGTGTTTTCAGGACAAAAGGCAAATGGCATGGAGGAATTAATGCACTTGGTTTGAGTTGCTCATGTGAATGATGTTGATTAACATTAATTTTGTTTTGTAGGTGGTTTCTAATTCATTTGTGTTGAGCATTGGCTTATGCTTTGCTTGATGCATTGCTTGTGTACAGTTAACTGTGTGACTTTTAATTTGTCTGTTTAACTGTTTGAGTTGAGTACTGACTATATTAGATTGATTTCAGGTACCTTAGTTGCTATAGTTCTTTGTGAACTCGCTTTGTGCTGCTGCTTGGTTGTGTAAACCAATTGAGGTAGAATCACTAACTCCATGTAGTCTGGAAGACCTGGCCTGTTACTTGGTCAGGCACCTGTCTGAAGTCCTCCTTAAGAGGTAATGTTTGTGCTTGTTTATCTTTGTCCCCAAGCAGGAAAAGACCTTTGTTAAGGCAATTGGCAGACACAAGAGGTGTGTAGTCCACCTCCTGCTATTCTGTTGAGTCGTCCCTTGGCTCACATCACATGTTGATGCCTTGTGGACATTAACCCAAGATCCATGTACAGTTGTACAGTTGAGTCAGTGTCATAAGTGTAGAAGGGTTCCCACTTTCTGGACCCACACTTCCTTTGTCTGAAGCTCTCCCTGGCCAGGGATAAGAGCTGTGAGGCACACCCCTCACTCACCTTTCATCTGGCTTCACCCTGACTCTCAATGCCAGGGTTAAGAGCTAACATCACCCCTGATGCGGTTGACTTGCTTTGGCAGTCTAACCCTTGTTTGAGCCACCTCTGTTTGGATATAGTGTGTGCTATTTGTGATTGTTTGCTTTGATTGCTTTGCCTGTTTAGGATTAGCTTGCTGCCTGTGCAAGTTAGGATAGAAACCATAACATAGGGCAATGATGCATGATAACATCTAGGCTCGAGTCCAGCTCCCTAGTAGTGTGTCTCCCTTTGTATCTGGTTAGAATTTCTTTCCCGTTCAGGGGAACTACATCGCCCTGATCCTCATACCAGATGAGGTACGTAGGCAGGAGACCGTGCGAGGTCTCTCCGGGCAACCTTTTTTCTTTTTGTGTGTGTTTGCTTGACAGTTGCTAAGCTCGAGTTCCCGACTCCTTAGTAACTTGTTGCTTGTTTCTTCTGGTGTGTGTTAGGAGACGGATGTAAGCCCAGCAATTGGCATTCCGTATCCTCTTGTTGTGTGCTTGGAGTCCGGTATAAGTCCATCAAGTGGCATCTGGTTTCCAGTGTGGGTTTGTCTGGTTCGGAAGCTGATGTATGTCCAGCTATTGGCGTTCGGGTTCCATGTTTGCCTTTTTG
Source organism: Lathyrus oleraceus (assembly GCF_024323335.1). NCBI lineage: Eukaryota > Viridiplantae > Streptophyta > Magnoliopsida > Fabales > Fabaceae > Lathyrus > Lathyrus oleraceus. The sequence continues at coordinate 398,681,450 of NC_066583.1, forward strand.
TGCGTGTGTTTGTTTCGGCGTGCGTGAGCCGAACTACGGCAACTCTGATTCTCGTTCCAGACGAGATACGTAGGCATAGGATGCGATGTCCTAGCGAGCCCTCTCCCCTCTTCTCCCACCTGTGTTGTATTCAGTGTGTGTGTGTGATGTTTTGTTTTAGCAACCTTTTCTTTCTTTTAGAGCATGGATCCCGTCGAGTACGACGGATGCGTAGGGGTGCTAATACCTTCCCTTCGCATAACCGACTCCCGATCCCATTCTCTTTGGATGCGTAGGGGTTCTAATTACCTCTTTTGGGAAAAATAACGCACGGTGGCGGCTCTGTGTTATTTTTGTTTCAGCCCGCCGGTTGTTTTTCGCGGATGCGACAGGTGGCAGATCAAGTGGATGAAAACGTGCGATCCATGGTACACTTGAGTCATCGTGCCACACCAATGGTAATTAGAACCAACATGTGAGATTAAAACATTTCAAATGAGATCAATGATTCAGAACCTGTCCAGTACACCACCGGCGCTGGAACTCCGGTCACCTTCTCAGGCAAGGCTCACCGGATTGGTTCAGTCATCACCATCATATAAATGAAAAAGGAGGACATGATCAGAAAGAAAAAATGGCGTAGATCACGAATCTGACCTCAATTTCAACTAACTCCAAATATATAGAAAGACATGAGGAGTTGAATTTTGAGGTGTGTCAACTGAGTTGCTTCGATTTGACCTCAAAGCAACTCAATCTTCTTGCCTACATTGGTAGGACTTCAGACAACCAAAGATCCAAGAGAATTGATGAGAATTGAGTAAGAATTAAAGAGAAAAATATTTGTGAAAATTACCTTCAATGTTGTGCAGAAATGGATCTTGCTTGCTTCAAACTTGACTTGATCACACTCGAGGAGCTTGTAGAAGTGGTTTGGCAATGGAACAATGATTTGGATCCTAGAGTTTTTGAATCTCCAAACAATGAGATTCAAACTCAATTTTCAAGTTGAGAATTCTCAAGTTTTTCTTAGAATTGTGAGGGTTTGAATTGGGGAGCAAAGTTGGCGCGCAAGGTCTCTTTGAAATGAGCACAGAGGCCATGTATTTATAGCATTTGGGATTGATAATTGCACACCTAAAATTTTTGCTAAATTTGGCAATGTGATGCACAAGCTTGCATGGACGTGTACAGGCCCATGAAGCAATCCATTTTGTCCAATTGCTACTGTACTGAAGTTCAAATGATGCTTGAATGGCAAGGCAATGTGAAATGGAGTTTTGGACATTTGATATTTCCACTTGATGTAGACCTGTGAAGACCATGCACAACCCTAGCAAACCTCATCCAAAATGTATAAAATATGACTCTTTGGAAATCTTAGATCAAGGGAAACAACTTTGATGTTGGACACTTTTCCATTTGGAACTTGGATCATGGTGAATTTTGAGGTGGAAGTTTGGAAATTTCAACATGTTGAAAATTTTTCTAAGTGTTAAGTCATATATCTCAATATTCCACCTTGCTTAACTTTTTATGTGAGCTCCAAATGAGAAACGTGTCTTCATAAAAGTTGTATCTATTTTAAAGACCTTCAAAATGGTCACCAATTTCATGTCATTTGGATTTATAATGATAGAGTTATATATTTTTGAAGTTGAGGAAAATCACTTGTTCAATGGTATAGGGCAAAAATGACCTATAATGTATCCTCATATAACATGCTCATCAAACTTGATTTATATCTCACTCCAAACATAAAAGTTAAATTATACATCTTGAATTTGATTGTGAAACTTGGAAATCTTTCATATCACAAAAATTGAGCAAGTTATGGCCTTGGGAAGTTGACTTTCAAATTAGGGTTTAGACAAAATGACCTATAATGTTTCAACATAGAAAATGATTTTCCAAGAAAAAAGAGATCTAGGTCTTGTAAGATCCCAATTTTGACCCTAACATCCCTCATGGCATCATAACATTGCATTTGCATTGCCTCAAGGATCATAAGCATCTTGGTACCCCTTACATTTGGGTGGGACCTCTTGTGAGTGGTTTGAGATCACCAGGCATGCTTGAATTGTATATTATTGCTTTTCTTATCTTGTTTACTAACCAAAAGCACAAAAATATGTCACTAACATCTTTTGTTTATAGCTTGAGCAATCACAAGGTCAAAAGTTTCAAGGAGATCATTGGTTCAAAGATATGGCCAAGAGAAGAGGAAGGCAAACATGGTAAGGGTTCCCAAAGCTTTCATCCATCAAACATGCCTCCCTAGCATCTCAACTCATCATTTTGATTAAAGCAAGTTAAAGGGTTTGAGGTTTATCTCCCAAGGAAACCCTAATTCATCAGATCATCCATAATGCCTTGCTTTTGAAGCAACCTCAACCCATGGTCAAATACAATCAAGGGAAGTTCTTTAATTCATCATTTCATGTGTATTTGAACTTATTTGAGTTCCCTCAATCATAAATTCATCAAGATATGAGTTGTGGACTTGAGAAGTTGATCAGTCAATTCATCTGATTATTTTGAAATGCATTGAGACCTAACTTTTTATGTGTTGGCCAAATGGAGATGATCCCAAAAGAAACAATGTTCTTAAGGATAATATGAACAACTTTCATGTTCATCAAAAATTGATTTGAAGCTTGGAAGATCATCATCCATTCCAAGACATTATAGGTCATTTTGACTGAAACCCTAATTTTGGGTCAACTTCCCAAGAACATAACGCATTCATTTTTTATGATTTTGAGGTGGGATCAAATGAATTGTAAATATTAAGATGTCTAATTCAAATGTTATGTTGAACAAAATTTCAAAATATCAAAGGAAATACATGTGATAATGCAAAACATTATAGGTCACTTTGGACCAAATGCATTGAAAAGCAAAAAAGTCCAACTTCAAGTACCCATACATCTCTCATCAAAAATCCAAATGATGCAAAATTTAAGTCCATTTTGATTCTCTTGAAAAGATCTACAACTTTTATGTTGGAGGTGTTTTCATTTGAGGCTTGCATCATCAAAACAGAGGGGCTTGAACATTGGCCAAATTTGGAAACCTCACCTTTGCATGTTTTGCACCTTAGACTTTAAACTCAAAATTCACTAATTTCCACACTTCAAATGGATTTTTTCCCAACATAACATTTGTTCCTTACATCAAGACCTTTCCAACCATTACTCACATGCTCATGTTTGGATTTGGCAAATGGCATTTTCGAAGAGGAGAAGTTTTAGGCATACTTGTGCATAACATGTTGAAACTCATTACACAAGCCTATGCATTGCCAACTACACGTCCATTTCAACTCAATTATATCTCAGATTGCATTTGGCATTGAGTTTGGGCCTTCTACATGATCATGCAAGCCTATGCAATGAATATCCATTTGCCATGCACACGGATTTGATCACACTTGCCTTGCCTCTCCATCTATAAATAGAAGCATCATTCCATTCAATTTCCATCCATGAATCAACCTGAAATGCTGCTGAATTGAAAACCAAACCTCTCACCAAAGGAACTATTTCATTTTCATTCAAATTTCTCAGATCTGAAATTCAACTAAATCTGGTTGAATTTCTAGATCTAAAGTTCCTAGACCTCTCTCTCATAATCCATTGAAGCTCTGTTTGGCCAAAGGAAGCAAGCTCAGATCACCTCAATTCAAAGGTTCTCTTCAACTGGTTTTTTCTTCAAAACTCAATATTTCTTGATCTATTTGCTTGGATATTGTGTTGGCTGAAGTCCTCTTCATAGAGGCAATTGTTTTGAGTGCTCAATTGTTGAAATCCATGAAGTTCAGCATGAACACCATAATTTTCTCTCTCTATGAGGATCTAGAGGAGAAACCAATGGTACAGGGGTGATGTACATCACCCCAGCTTTCCAATGATATGAGGATCGCTCCATTTGGTTAAGTTTTTGTTGTCTGCAACTTTGGCCGAAAAACACAAGCTCACCGAAGAAGACGGTGGCGCTGGCCACCGTCTCTTTGCCAGATCAAATCTGGACCATTGGATTGAGTTCCCCAGATCTAATCCTGGCCTTTGCTTGTTATGACTTATTTTAAATCCTGGTGTTTCGCTTTGACTTGGACGTATGGTGGAAGCGCGCGTCTGGAGCGTTTGATCAGCCACGTCAATTAATGAGGCTTGATCAGACGCTCCTGGTTTTTTTTTTATTTTCCTATTTTCTGATTTAATTTCTTTTATTCCCTTTTATTTCAAAAATTCATAACTTCTTCATTTTAATTCCAAAAAATATGGGACCAATTGCATTCTTCTCCATTTAAATTCTAGTTTCTAAAATTGATTTTTTATATTTTTTATTTTGTCAATTGTTATTTTTTGTGAATTTTCTCTTTTCTGGTTATTTTTAATTCATTTTAAATAGTTTTCAATATTCAAAAAATACAAAAATATTTTCCTAACCTATTTGAATGATAATGGATCTATGAAAAATATTATCATCAATTTTTTAATTGATTTGAGATTTATTTGAGATTTTAGTTCAATTAGGTTATTTTTATTCATTTTTAATTGATTAAACATAGTTTCTGACTTTTAAAAATGCTGAAATTTTTTGTCAAACTTTGTTTGACCTTATTGAACTTGGGATAAATCACTTGGACCTTTCAAGGTTGATTTGAAGTGGTTTTGAAGTTTGACATTTCTTTTATTTTTAATTCAAGTTTATTTTTAATAGATAAAATACCAAAAATATTTTGCTTATTATTTGACCTCCAATCTTCATCCCATTTCTGGTTTCTCATTGTTTGACTTTGACTTTCAATGTCATTTGGTCAACACACATGGATTGGTACATTTTATTTCACCTTATGCACTTTATTCTTTCCATTTCCTTTTCCATTATTCATATCTTTCTTCTTTTTCTTCTTTTTCTTTTTTTGATCAATGAGTCGAAGGTTGATAAGTTAGCATTGATTAGGGAGACTTAATCTTCCTTGATTAAAATCTAATTCATCTTGATCATACAAAAGACTTAAACCAATACAAGATCAATTCTCTTCTTCTTTTTGGCATGGCAAGTTATTGGAACTTGGTTCACTAATCAAGACTTCTAACTTGTGTTGTTGCCTACATTATTATTGACCGGCCTCAGATAGTTGTGACTTCTACATAAGTCCAATTACGATTGCTTAACATAGCGCTAAATTTGCCTTATGGCACACTAACTACTAACACTAACTATTAACCATTAACATTTACTTTTTCTCTTTACTTTTATGCAATGTACTATTCTTGTACATATTATTCATTTGCTTTTTCCTTTGCTCACTTGAGCACATGTTTATGCTAATGCCATTTGCCTTTTGCTCACTTGAGCACATAGTTGTGTATATACTATTGTGTTTGTGTTTTGTTTGATTGTTGTGGACCAAATGCAAAGAATTGGACAAAATGGACTTAGATCTTAGGACTTTACCCAAGCAAATGGAGTCAAAGAGCAACTAGGCCTCATGCCTTTAGAGTGCTATAAATGTCAAAGAGCAACTAGGCCTCACGCCTTTAGAATGCTTAAAACTTGAAGATGAAAATTGAAAGGACCATATTCTAAACTCCTTCTTGTCCATTTTTTGATTTGTAAATAGAACCTTTTGATGTGTGTTGTTTTTGTGCTAAGGACTCTAACATTAAGCCAATTGAGGAACCATTACCATGAACTTCTAAGGGAGAGGGATCCAAGATACATTGAGGAGCTTTCCAAGAGTTCAATTGATTGTTGATTGCTTGAGTGTATGCTTATGTGATTGCTTATTCCAAAGGATGGGAGCTACTTGGATCATCAATATGATCTCAAGAGAGGAACTCCATTTGTGGTTTTGTTACTTATTCCTTACCTCTTTGCATGCTTAGGACCTTAGCCCTTCTTCTTCTTCTCTCCACTCTAACCCAAGCCAAAACTTTTGTGCAAACATTAACACTTGTTTTCAACATTAGAAACCTAAGCCTTATGCTTTTGTATTTTCAAACTTTCTTTTCATAACAGTTATTATGAATTGAATACTAAGACAACTTTGACCATATTTTGTACATACTTTTCATTGGTAAATATCACTCATTCAAATCTTTTTATGGTTTCAATGGCCACCCTCTTAATCAAAACTTTTTCATAACCTTTAGCTATTAGGTTTGAGTTATCCTTGAGGTAGATGTAATACTCACCTATATCCTTAGTGATGGACAATGAGTCTTCCATGCTTATTATAGGGTTAACCCCTGACTAGCCTGTTGAAGCTATCCTCACATGGTGGATTTGTGGTTTTAGGTTGAGTTTTCTCCCTTTAATAACAAAAGACCTTAAGGCTTTTGGACCAATCAATTCACCAACTCATTTTGATATTTTTACCCCGAACTACGAGGTTTTGATCCTACTCTTTTTTAAGATGGTACGTAGGCAATGGGTTTATCCATCCAAACACAAAATGTAAATAAACTTGTATATTCTCTTCTCATCTCTTCAATCATGTTTGCACAACAAAATTTCACAAAATAACAACCTTACAACAAATGTGAAAAGGGCTCCCTAGGAGTACCTAGGATGTTTTGGGTGCTTAACACTTTCCCATTGCATAACCAACCCCCTTACCCAGATCTCTGACTCTCTTTTACTAGTTTTTGATTTGATAAAACTTTTAGGTTTTTGTTCGCTTTCTAACCATTCCTTTGGATAAATAGAAGTGCGGTGGCGACTCGACTTGTATGGTTTACCTTGGTTTTAGTCAATATCTCTAATGGTAACGAATACCCCGCTACAGGTCTCAAAATGAAAGTAGTTTGGAATGTAATTTAGAGTAACTTTTATCTTGGGATCATTTTCATATGGTGAACATTGTAGGAGATATGGTCTAGGGAGACCCAGTTTTGATCAGATGAATTCATCTGGCCAACCACCATCAACCAACTTGCTAACTTCCAATTCTCTTAAATTTCTAGGCTCATGGTAGATCATATATGCATAAGATGATTAAATTTGAAGTGTCCCTTGAGGAATTTGATCAATTGGTGAGGTTGCTTGTTGAAGAAGTTACTCAAGATACCCAAATAAACTAGGGTTTCCAAGGCAAATCAACTCCAAACTCTTGAAGAAATCTTGATCAAAATAACATTTGAAGATCATTGGGACTCATATATGATTCTTTGAGACATTGTGGATCAATCCTTGGTTGTGCTTTTAGCCATGAGGGTCCTAAACCCTGAATATGAACTTGCTAGATCAATGGGGACCATGCCCTACCTACAAAAGAGTTAGGCAAATGCAAAGACATATTTTTGGTATTTTGGTTAGTAAAATGATAAAATACAAGTATGATACAATCACATAGTGCTTGGTGATCTCTCCCAAAACAAACCCAATGAAAGAGGGGTAAGGAGGATGCCAAGGTATGATCCCAATGCTAATGCATATGATGATTTTGCATGAGATCTTAGGGTCAAAATTGGGGTCTTACAATAAGCAAGTGGGAGGCGCATGCCTCACTACCGTGCATATTCAAATCCCGCAAATAAACTTTCAATAATAATTTGATCGAAAAAGGAGTAGAAGGCGTTTGTCTTATTATTCCTCGAAAGAATTGAACGATTGGTGTGCACCACATTGCTCAATCTTTCGTCGTTCTTCAAAAATATCTTAAACACGTTAAACCCAATTTCTCGCCCCCGTGCAATCGAAAACAACTAAACAAAACATGTAACACATCAGTTCGACTTGTCACCCCTGCGTGACTAAAACTCTTTTCAAAAAGAACATCGTTAATCCTTTCTAATGCGCGCAACAAACTAGTGCTTAAGCCTCCGCCGAGAGTAGACAAGCCAATGTTTAGCCTTTAGAACGCGATCTACATAGTCGTTCATCAAAAAACACCAACCAACCATAGTTCCCCGAACTACGAATGCTCTAATTTCCTTATTGCACCATAAGGATACGTAGGCACGAGATTGGGAGATTTTGGCGAGCACACTAATAAAAAAACCCCTTTCCCCTTCTGAGGTCTCCATCCATCTCTATTATCGATATTTAATCACTCAAAGAAAGAAAATAACACTCAAATAACATTCAAATATCAAATTAGACTAAAAGGTTTCCGTTGAGTACAACGGACGTGAGGGGTGCTAATACCTTCCCCTTGCGTAATCGACTCCCAAACCCGAATATGGTTGCGACGACCATTATTCTATTTGTTTACAGGTTTTATCAATATTTTCTTATTCCTTCATTGGAATGAATAAAGTTCGATGGCGACTCTGTTCAAATGTTTTTTCCGCATCCATCGTGAGAGATCACACTTTTCGAGGTGTGATAGGTAGACCTTGGATTCATGTTGCAGGGGAAGTCACTTCTACACTGCACCAAAGATTGAAATTCCTGATCGATGACAAGATGATTATAGTTTATGGTAAAGATAATCTATTGGTTAGTGAGCTTTCTTCATTCAGATATGTCGGGATAGATGAATGGGTGGTTGAAATTCCACTCCACTGTTTAGAATTTGAAAATACCAGGGTTGATGAAAACTCAATGTCGATGGTTTTGAGAAAGCTTGAACAACATGGTTTTCTAGATGACATCCATGATTATTATCCTGTGTATGAGTTTGATCCTGATTGATGGGACGTCATAAAGGGCTGTGTGCAGAATTTGATGAATCAAGGGTTGGTACAACTCTCCAGATCCAAGGCAGTTGAAGAGATTGCTATTATTTAACCTATAACAATAGTGTATAAGAAAAAGAAAGTTGAAGCTTCTCCCAAGAGGATTCAGCCTATCCATATCCGTGTTCTTGGTCCGTTCCTGTATCAAAACACCAAGGCAATGCCTTGGAGGTATGAAACAAATATGTATGTGGGTGAAAAGAAATTCAAATCCCTGACACTGAGATTGTTAACAAAACTAAAATGGGAGGCATGACTCATAGTGGCCGTGTACTCGCTCATGTCGTCACCGGGGTTATCTGATAATGAGTGAAATGGACGGATTGAATGAAAGATCACAAGAGTCGCCACCGAAATTTATTTGTGCATATCAGAGAGGCGAGGGAAATAGTCGATAAAACCCTTAAAAAGATAAGCGCACGGGCAACGCTAGAAAAGGATAAGGAATCGGTCTTACAACCGAGATTAGGGTTCGGGAGTTGGTTACCCAATGGGAAGGTATTAGCACCCCTCACATCCACGGTATTCCATGGGAATCATTTGAGTTGTTTACGTACATAGGGATTTATCTGTTATTGTTTTATTTTCAAAAGAATGTGTGTGAAAGAGAGGGGTTTTGGGTTTTTATTTATGGTGCTCGCCAAGGATTGTGGTCCTCGTGCTTACGTATCACTCATTCGGGGATGAGGAATCAGAGCTCTGTAGTTCAGAGTAGAAAATGTTTGTGTGTTAGTTGATTTTACCTTTGAGAAAAGGGTTTTCAGGGCTAGAACCCTAAGGCACAAAAATTAGGTTTGATGGATTGTGTTGATTTTACCTTAAACAAGGGTTTATCAAACGAGTTTGTGATTAGATTGCACTAAAGTCTTGAGACGGAGGTGAGTATTCTAGACAAAGGCCAAATGTCTTCCGTCCAAGATAATCAAAGTGAGGGTAGGAATGCTCCATTCTCACTCATTCTCCACCACTTAGGGCTTGTGGCGCACAATATGAATCGTAGTGATTAAATGTTTTGAATTTTATTATGAAAAAGTCGTTTGACGTTGGATCAAGGGTTTGTTTATTTGATTAAGAAATTTGGCTTATGCAACACGAATGCAAAGTAACCACCAAGAAAGTAAAGGGTCTCATTGTAGGGTAGCCCAAGAGAAATCCTTGTATGTGCAAAAGTGACTTATGCTAAACAAAGGAAAATGATCTTACAAGCATGTCCCCCTAAGGTGATGCCATGATGCCATTCTTACAACCAGAATGTAAGTACAGATGAAACCCAAGTGTTTACAAAGTATCACAAAAGAGTAAAGAGAAAAATCCTCCAAGCAAAGGTTCTAAATAGGATCCTCTAAGTCCAAGTTAATTAGATGTCATGGATTATTTTTGGTCTTATAATTTTATCATATTTTTTGTTGTTTTTATGAGTATGATAATAATAAAGTAAAGACAATATAATAAACATGCATGATGGATCTATATAATGATAATGATGATGAGTACTTGAATGTAAATGACATAAAAGTAAATAAAATAAAAGTAAATAACAATGGATAATAACAATGATAATGGTAACCAAATGTTAGTAATAATCAAAGATTAGCAAAGTTAGGTTAAGTTAACAAGTCAATATGATAAACAAATGAGTATAAAGCGCTTAATGGGTTAGTATAAACCAAAAGGAAACAATAATGTATCGGATGAATCCAAGTTAACAAGTGCACAAGTAAGACTTCATCCACAAGTCAAATGATCCAAGCTATTTGAAATAGGGGCAACATATCCATGCTTCAAAGTACCATTGATGAACACTTGATCATCCAATGGTAGGTTTGAATTATGGAAGGTTTTAATACACCCTAATCCAAACATGTGATGACTTAAATAGATTTCATTAGTACATAAGTTCAAGACTTCATAAGTCTTCTAAAAGTAAATCAAATGACTTGAAATAAAGAAAATAAAGTACTAGAGACAAAAATAACATGAGTCTATGTTCAACATATTTGCAAAATAATAAAAATGAAAGGGTTAAAAATAAAATCAAAATGGAAATAAAATAGAAAAAATAAATGGATAAAAATAACATAAGTAAAAAAATAGTGAAAGTTTACACACGCTGGGGTTTGAACCCCTTACCTTGGGGTCATGGGGGAATCAACCCCCTCACCCACTAGGCCACAAGCCCGGTTGTGTTAACCAAAGGGACCGAAGTAATAAAATAAGAAAACAAAGTTTAAAAGGGATTCACACACGCAACTACCAATCATAGCACGACTCGATTGATTTTTAAATTTGAATTCGGTGCGAGGTAACAACCACATTGTCGTCTTCAACCTCGAGATTTTTGAAAATCAAAGGTTGGAAATAAGCAAAATTAATAGAATTTCTCCATGGAACCTCATTACATGAACCAAAAGAAATCATCCTCCACACTCATGAGCCCTTGATTGGCTCTAAGTGTGGAGTTCTTTCTCAAAAATCAGAACGATGAACTTAACCTAAAACAAAAATTAAATTCTAAATATCAAGTAATCAATGCTGCAACCTTAGGGAAAATGACCAGAATGACATTTCGAGGGAAGTAGTAACTAGTTTGGATGATGGGGGTGAAGAAATCTACCTGATCAGAAGTAGCTCTGGGGAGTTTTTCGATGGTATAGCTCAGGTCAGGTGAGGCCTGGGGAAGGGTATTTAAGTGTTTGGAAAGCTTGGAGGGTGGTTGGTGAAGGTTTATGGATGATTGTTTGAGGTTAAAACACCTGGAATCTCAAAACTCGAAGTTCTATTTTTGGAGCTCTAAGTGAAAAATGAAGTAGAGGTTTGAGGGGATTTAGAGCTTTTTTCTAAAGTGGAACACCTTTCTACATTTATAGGTGTAACACCTCAAAATTTGCCCTCCTCTCTTGGGACTAGCTTAACATATTGCATTTCATTTTTTAGGACATTAGTCGTTGCATCTTTGCATATCATGTGGTTACATGGAACAAGTCATCCTCCTAAGTCTTGATCAGAAGATAAAGAGGTTAAGATGCAAGCTAAGGTTTCATGGACTGATCATTAATCATCTGAGGATGTGTGATTCAAATTAGGGTTTCTTGGTTGTCAAGGAGATTGAGCTTCATCTTGGTTGAAATGGTACATCATCATCATCATGGTTTTATCGTCACCAAGAGATTCCTTATGCTTGATCATATTCCTTGAGATTAGGGTTTTGACCACTGGTCAACCCTAATCAGTTGTATTGGGCCAATCAGGGCTTGGCAACGAGATGGGGTTTTCAGTGGATATGGGGATCATCATATGGTTATATTGAGCTTATGGAAGCTAGGGTTTCATCATTGAGCCATTTCATCAGGAGTTTGAGGCTCAAGTTCAACAGTCAAGCTGAAATTCATCTATCAGTCAACTGTGGTCAACTGTGCCTGAACTGATGGATTTGGAGGTGGGAGAGGGTTAGAGAAACTTCATTCATGTCTAAACAAGTTTCATTTGACATTTCAAACATCAAGAATGAAGAAAATAAAGACAGATGGAAACTTTCCAAAAATAGAAAGTGACTTGTAATTGAAAATTGCCAAAAATGGAAAGTTTTTCTACTCAAAATTACGTGTCCAAAAATGTTTCAAATGAAAATTTGTTCAACATGAAAGTTGTAGATCTTGCTCTCACCCTTCCAAAAAGTCCAAGAACATGAATTTCTCATTTGTGGTTGGCAAGTTATGGATTGATCATTGTTCAAAAAAGTTGATTTTTAAAGTGGCATAACTCTTGAACCAAAAGGCCAATTCATGTGGTTCTTTTTTGAGCAGACTCCATTTGACATGCTTTATCATAATCCATCATCACATTTCATGAAAATTCATCACATAAAAAGTCCATTTTTCAAGTGGACTTAATTTGAAAAATGGAGGGAAAAAGGTGTTTTTGTAAAACATTCATTGTTTGCACATGATTCCTTTTGCACTAGCTCACAAATGCCATTTGAAACTTGCTCAAACCAGAAAATTCCACTGTTACATTGCATTGCACATGTGTGGGTGAATTGACCAAATTGCCATTTAGCATGAAATTGCATTTTTACTAATTCATTGCATTTTCACTAATCATGATTACTAACATCATTAACATCACATATATAAGTTAAATCATAATTGTTTTCATCTTAATCATAACAGAATTTCAGATCTAGATCCAAAATTGCACAATTCTCTCAACTTTTCATCTTCACTTTTCTTGCAATTTCTTCACAAACCTAGCCAAATTCTTCATTGCTTCATCATCTACAATCATTGAAGAAGCTTTTGGAAGCAAAATCTTGAAGAATTCAAGCAAAATCAAGGACTGTTAAAGTGAGGTGCAACAATGGCAAATGGAGATTTCATCAAGATCGTGCGTTATTGAGCCAAGGCCTTGCATCCATTCACTTCTACTAGCATCATAGAACATCTGTTTTTGCTTTTGGAAGCCTGAAACACGCAAATTCGCAACTGTCCTCAAATTAAGGTCAGATTTCGACTTCAATGATTCATGAAATTGATTGATGATTTGGATAGATCTTGTTTAGTAGAGAATTCTGCAAGTTGAATCATTAATTTTCGTTGACAAATGAGAGAGTTATGATGATTTGAATTTTGATGCATGAACATGTTTTGGATAGATCCGGTTAAATTAGGATGAATTAGGCTTAATGAATGTGATATTGTTGATGTACGTTGTGAGACCTTTCTGATGATATATGGTTTGTCCAATTTGGTGGAGATTCGTTCTTGAGCGTATGAATGTATGAACATGATGAAGAACACTTTAAAATTTCCAGAAAAGTGATTTTGATCCATATTTCACGTACTGTTCACGCTTGGAGTTGTTTGAGCACGCGCAGGATTTAAACAGGAACCGGCTTCGATCCTTGCTGAAAGCAGTTCCACTTTTTGCCTTTTTCTTTTTTTCTCATATGCCTTACACATGTACATGCCATTTCATCATTTTTTTATTTTTTCCTCAACATTAAAAATTCATATCTCACAAACTATAAATCCAAATTGAATGAGATTTTTTCCACCATGATCCTTGTAATCTCTACTATTTTTTGGTGATTTTTGTGAAAATTGTGCACGTGTGGATTTCTGTTTTGCCTAGGGTTTGTTCATGTATGTGGTTTCATGCACCAAGCTTACTATATTGATCATGAAATGATGGTGCTTAATTAGAAATTCTTGAAATTTTGCATGCTTATTCTAGAGACCTTAATGGATATTTTGGCTTTGAGTTTGCTATTTTATCATTCCTGGTTTGTGAGATATGTTCATTTGAATCTAGGTGTGACAATTTGTGTCACACCATGTCTTACTTGACTTCATGATTTTTGTTACCATGCCATATGAACCTGAAATGAGCTGAAATTTTGCATGTTGATATTTCTGGATGTCAGGTTCATATGTGAAGTTTTCTGGAATTTTTGGATGTGTTTCCAATTTGATTGAGAATTTTCTTTCTGTTTGGCCAAATGTGGACCTTTTGTGAGTCATGATTTTAATTGTTTTATGAAATTCTTGATATGTATTGGATGGACCTGAAATTTTGTCGAGTGATTATAGTCACATTGAAGTTTGTCATGGTTTTGGTTTCGTGCATTTATCATGTTCCTACACTGTTTTATGCTTGCTTGAAGTTGATACATGAAATTGTGCCTTGTTTGGACTTGTATGAGCATGCTTTAACTTGATGAATTTAATTGACTTGCTTCCCATTGTCCAATTGGCTTGAAATTTGGTGAGATTGACATGTAATGAATGCTGTTTAGCTTTGAATGTTTTGGAGATTTATTGAATTGTTTTGGATTGAGTTTGAATTGATTCATTCTGTTTGGTCCAATGAGCTTTGAAATGACATGTTTCGCACTATTTGCTTCATGAAATGTTTTTCGTTGATGATATGAACATGAGACCAATTGGACATGTTTCTAAATTGATTGAACTTGATTTTTGATAATTTTCATGTTCTGTTTTGGGTTTTTGATCCCTATTGGACCCTAGGCTTTGTCCTAGGGTTTTGCTTCTCATGTTTGGATTGTGTTTCAAGACAAAAGGCAAATGGAATGGAGGAATTAATGCACTTGGTTTGAGTTGCTCATGTGAATGATGTTGATTAACATTAATTTTGTTTTGTAGGTGGTTTCTAATTCATTTGTGTTGAGCATTGGCTTATGATTTGCTTGATGCGTTGCTTGTGTACAGTTAACTGTTTAACTTGTAATTGTTTGTTTGACTGTTTGAGCTGAGTACTGATCATATTGGATTGATTTCAGGTACCTTAGTTGCTATAGTTCATTGTGAACTTGCTTGTGCTGCTGCTTGGTTGTGTAAACCAATTGAGGTAGAATCACTAATTCCATGTAGTCTGGAAGACCTGGCCTGTTACTTGGCCAGGCACCTGTCTGAAGTCCTCCTTAAGAGGCAATGTTTATGGTTGTTTATTTTTGTCCCCAAGCAGGAAAAGACCTTTGTTAAGGCAATTGGCAGACACAAGAGGTGTGTAATCCACCTCCTGCTAATCTGTTGAGTCATCCCTTGGCTCACATCACATGTTGATGCCTTGTGGATCCTAACCCAAGATCCATGTACAGTTGTACTATTGAGTCAGTGTCATAAGTGTAGAAGGGTTCCCACTTTCTGGACCCACACTTCATTGTCTGAAGCTCTCCCAGGCCAGGGATAAGAGCTGTGAAGTCCAATCTTCACTCACCTTTCATCTGGCTTCACCTTGACTCTCAATGTCAGGGTTAAGAGCTAACATCACCCTGATACAGTTGACTTGCTTTGGCAGTCTAACCCTTGTTTGAGCCACCTCTGTTTGGATATAGTGTGTGCTATTTGTGATTGTTTGCTTTGATTGCTTTGCCTGTTTAGGATTAGCTTGCTGCCTGTGCAAGTTAGGATAGAAACCATAACATAGGGCAATGATGCATGATAACATCTAGGCTCGAGTCCAGCTCCCTAGTAGTGTGTCTCCCTTTGTATCTGGTTAGAATTTCTTTCCCGTTCAGGGGAACTACGTCGCCCTGATCCTCATACCAGATGAGGTACGTAGGCAGGAGACCGTGCGAGGTCTCTCCGGGCACTTTTTTCTTTTTGCGTGTGTTTGCTCGGCAGTTGCTAGGCTCGAGTGCCTGACTCCTTAGTAACTTGTTGTTGTTTGTTCCCTCTTGTGTGCCAGGATATGGATGTAAGACCAGCGATTGGTTGTCCGTATCCTGAGTGTGTTTGTTTGGTTCGGAAGCCGATGTAAGTCCAGCGATTGGCGTTCGGGTTCCAGGTTTGCCTGTGTTTGTGTGTGTCTTGTTTGGCATGCGTGAGCCGAACTACGGCAGCTCCGATTCTCATTCCAGACGAGATACGTAGGCATAGGATGCGATATCCTAGCGAGCCCTCTCCCCTCTTCCTCCACCTGTGTTTTCTTCGGTATGTGTGTGTGATGTTTGTTTTAGCAACCTTTTCCTATCTTTTTGAGCGTGGATCCCGTCGAGTACGACGGATGCGTAGGGGTGCTAATACCTTCCCTTCGCATAACCGACTCCCGATCCCATTCTCTTTGGTCGCGAGGCCATGTCTTTCCCAGGTTTACTCTGAGCATTTCCTTTCCCTCTTTTGGGATAAATAACGCACGGTGGCGGCTCTGTGTTGTTTTTGTTTTAGCCCGCCGGTTGTTTTTCGCGGATGCGACAGCTGGCGACTCTGCTGGGGACTACAGAAGTTGACCTATTGCTGGTCCATCTTCCCTAAGCGAGTCTCTCCTAGCGTTCTAGGATAGTTTAGGTTGCTTGTGTTGTTATATTTATTGCACTTATTACTCCGATTGTGTATATATTTGCATAAATGTTTGCATGCATCATACTATCATGTTGCCGTCCTCTGTGCAGGTGGTTCCTCTGTTTTGGGGTGGGTGTTCTGAGTGGGGCTAAAACCCAGGCCCGAGTATACACCTAGGATTAGTGTGGTCTCACGTTCCTCACATGCTGGTTGGGCATGTTGTTGCAACGTGACATACCACAAGCCGGACGAGGTTCATCTGAGATTGCTCTTCCTCAGTGGGGTTTTCCACTTTGGTTGGGTTACCTCTTTTGAGCTATTGACTTCGGTGACCGATCATTTCCCGGATCTTTGGTTTAGACGATCTCAGGAGAGCTACAATGGCACACCCGAAAGGGCAAACCCATTGAGTATCTTTGCCCGATTGTCGAGACTATTGTCCGCCTTAGGATGACCTGATTAGAATTTACCTGTGAGGGGAGGGTGATTCTTACAGATGCATGTGCAGATGGTGACTTTGATGGTGACTATTAGTTCTGTTGATCAGAGTCATATTTATAAGTCGGATTTGTGGACATTTATTCCTGAGACGCCGGAGTGTTGTCCGTGTTATTTATCAGTGGGGATCCGTTTATTTCAGGATTCCCCGGGCCGATTCAGAGATCCTATGGTTATCTGCTCAGAGATTGTCTGATGATGATGGTGATGTACATTTCAGTTCCGTTTATTTCGGAACTCCCAAGTCGGATTTGTGGTTACATTTTCCTTCAGATGGTTGTGATCAGTTCAGAGATCAGGCTTCAGTGCAACAGATGTTCAGATGACTTGGAGGATGGCACAGTGCATTGCATTCATGCATCAGCATCATCCACATTTTGCATTCATTGGCATCTAACTCATGTCTATCCATACTCAGGGTACATTCTCGATTGAGATTCTAGTTGAGAGACATCCTGATGTCAGAATGTTATTGTCGAAATATTATCTGTCTCGATGAAACCAGAGTCGAAAGACAGAGGCTTCCTCGTATGGATAGACGTTGCATTCATGCATATTAATCTGTTTGCTGTTTTATAGGTGTCAGTATCTAACCGGTGCGCACAGCTTTTCCGCTCAGATACCCTGCCAGACTCAACAAACCCAGACTGATGGATCCACCCAACGCCGACCTTCTCGAATTGAAAGAGATGATGAGGGAGTTGTTCAATGTTGTACGAGGGCTTGCCTTGGGACAGAAAGCAATGGCTGAGAGATTGGAAAGGATTGAAGGCTGGATGATAAAGGAGAAAGTTCAGAAAGAGGTTCCGTCGTCCGTAATAAAGAAGCCCTCTAGCAATGGTCAGCTTAAGAAGGAAGTTGAAGCAGGTGGTGTGCAGGCCAAAAGAGAACGCGGTAAGGATCGTTACCACCCCTATGCTGATACGGCAACGATCTCTACTAGTAATCAATCTGCACAACAGCAACAACCACCACCTCAATTGAGAACACAAAGAGCTGGGGGCCAAGTGAGAAGAAGGACGACAGATCGTCATTTTAATAGGCCGCCTGTGACTTACGCCTCGTTGTTTAAGAACTTGATGGATCTTGGGTTGGTGCAGCTAAGGGCATTGGTTCCAGGGAAGCCGGAGCAGAGGCTTGCAAATTATGATGAGAATGTCAGGTGCAAGTTCCATGCTGGGGCACCCGGACATCACATTGAGGATTGCAAAGCTTTTAAGCATGTGGTCCAGGACTTGGTGGATTCTAAAGCCATCAATTTTGTGCTGATGTCGGATGTTAATACTAGTCCCGTGCCGATGCATGGCCCTATGGGGGTGGATGTGATGTCCAAAGACAAGAGGAAAATGGATGAAACAAACGGGGATCAGTTAAAGATTCCAATGTCTGTGGTTCAGAGGCCTCAGATGAAGAATGGAGATTTCCCTGGTTGTGATAATTGTTGTGCGGTTGTTGCCACAAACGGGTGTGTAATGATGAGGGAAACGATCCGGAGAATGATGAAAGTAAAAATGGACGATGTAAGATGTAAAGCACCCAGTCTAGCAGCTGAAACCGTCAGGGTGGAAAATGTCATTGGGGCTGAGAAAGAGAAAAAGCCGTCCATTTCTTCTTATAAACAGGCCGTGGAAGTGGTGAGAAATGGAGGGATCCCAGGCTGGGGAAAGATTATAGGCATTGTGGTAAAGGCGGATATGTTTGGGGTTGGCTATCAGGAAGGCCAAGACTCGTCTGAGCAGAACTGAGGACGTCGTCCACCATTCGCATTTGTCAGTGCCGGAGTGCTGGATCCAGATCACGCCTATACAGTGGGTGAAGAGATTGACAGTGACCGCGAGCTGGAGTCGTGGATAAAATCGTGCGTACCAGGAAGCTGGAAGGCCTAAAAAGATCATCACTGTCACTCGTCCGGAAGAGTAATAATTTCTGTTTCAATTTTATCTGCATGAAAGCCTTACGTTTTGCCCGAAACGTAATGGTTCATTGTAAGGGCCACCTCATGTTTCATTTTGCAACATTTTGCATCATAAATAAATGGATGTTTTTCAACTAAAAGCGGTGTTCCTTGTTTTTCATTTATTTTTACAGTTTAAAAAACAAATAAAAAATGGCAATGTTTGTTTTCATTTTCTTTCCTTGTGTTTTGTCTCGTTCCGACTTTGGTATTCTCCGGATCTCATTGATAACAATCCTGTTACACCCTCATATGACTTCGACAATCCGATCTATCATGATGAAGAAGAAGGCGAAGAAGATTGTGATCTGCTGGAATTAGCCAGGTTGTCAAAACAAGAGGAGAAGGTGATTCAGCCGCAGGAAGAGCGAGTTAAGATTGTTAACCTGTATACCACTGAGGTCAGAAAGGAAATGAAAATTGGGGCCATTTCAGAGGCGAGTCGAGAGCAGAATGGTAGCCCTGTTAAAAGAGCATGTGGACATCTTCGCCTAGACATGTCAGAATATGCCAGGGTCGGAAACCGGTGTCGTTGTGCACAAGCTACCATGGAGAGAAGACTGTCCTCTAGAGAAGCAGAACGCCGGTGCTACTTATCAGAGAGCCATGGTGACTTTGTTTCATGATATGATTCATCATGAAATTGAATGCTATGTTGATGACATGATAGCAAAGTCCCAAACAGAAGAGGGGCATCTGGCAGACGGGGGCCAGTCGTTTGACCAGTTGAGACAATTCAAACTGAGGTTAAATTCATATAAGTGCACTATCAGAGTGCGGGCCGGTAAGCTGCTGGGGTTCATTGTAAGAGAGGAATCGAGGTCGATCCTGCTAAAAAAAAAACAACAAAAAAAGAAATGCCTGAACCGAGAACGAAGAAAGGGGTTCGTGGTTTCTTAGGTAGATTGAACTACATCTCATGGTTCACATCTCATCTAACAGCCATGTGCGAACCTATACTCAAGCTGTTGAAAAAAAAAGATCAAACGGTCAGGTGAAATAATGATTGCCAAGGGGCATTGAAAAATAAAGGAATAAGTTGCAGGAACCTCTGATTCTGTTGCCTCCCTATGGAGAGAGACTGTTAATCTGGTACTTGACAGCCCTCGAGGGGTCTATGAGGTGCGTACTGGGGCAGCATAGCGAGTCTGGTTGAAAAGAGCATGCAATTTACCTTAGCAAAAAGTTTACCGACTGTGAAACAATACATTCACTGTTCGAGAAAACTTGATGTACTTTGGCATAGGCTGCTCGCCGACTGAGACAGTATATGCTGGTTCATACCACTTTGTGGATTTCGAGATGGATTTGATCAAGTACGTATCTGAGAAGCCAGCAGTGACCGGATGGGTTGCGAGAGGGCAAATGATTTTGATTGAATCCGATATTCAGTATACCTCCCAGGAAGCAATCGAGAGGAGTGTATTGTCGGATTACCTCGCCCAGCAACCTATTGAGGATTATCAACCGAGAAAGTTTGAGTTCCCTGATGAGGACATCTCGAGGTGCTCAAATCGAAAGATTGTGAGGAACCGATCCCGGAGGAGGGGCTTGACCCTGAATCCAAACGGATTCTGATGTCTGATGGGGTTGTTTATGTGAATGGTAGCAGAGTTGGTATTGTTTTGATTGCGCCGAAAGGACCCCACATTCCTTGTGCTGCTAGGCTAACGTTTGAAGGCGCCGACAACGTGGCAAGAATGAAGCTTGTATCCTGGGTATCGAACCTGGTGCATCTACTGGGGCAAAGCCTTTCCAGCGGTGCATGGGATGGAAGTCGTGCTACAGGTTGAGGTCCAGATTCCTTCACTAAGAGTCCTGATGGACGTGAAATTGCAAGAGGCTGAATGGGTAAGGACCCGGTACGAAGAGTTAAGCCTGATTGAGGAAAATAGGCTGGCGGCCATCTGTCATGGGCAGTTATACCAGCAGCGGATGAATCATGCTTTTGACAGAAAGGTACGACCTCGAGTATATCACGTGGGTGATATGGTGCTGAAAAGGATCCTTCCTCCTCAGAACGATCGTAGGGGAAAATGGACACCCAATTATGGATCCCATTCGTGGTCAAGAAGGTTTTCTCTGGCGGAGCGTTGTTGCTAACGACCATGGATGGCGAGTATTTTCCATCCCCTGTGAATGCGGACGCAGTTAAAAAGTACTTCGTGTAAAGAGACCCGCTGGACGAAAAGAATAAAATAGTCCAGGCAAAAAGGGGCATCCCGGCGAACCAAAAAACAGAAAGAAAGGTTCGGGCAAAAATTAGGGATAAAAATGAAAAAATGTACACCCGGCAAGTCGAAAACCTGAAAAGGCGACTTGGGCAAAAAAAGGGTATCCCGGTGGACTGAAAACCCGAAAGGGCGGTCCAGGCAAAAGAGGGATTGAAACGAACAACTGCGTCTGGCATGATCGTTTGCGCTTTGGTTAAGGCACATGGATAATACCCGGTAGGGATCGGTCAGAAACGTCTTGTTCAGAAGGCAGAAAGCATGGAGAGTCTGAGGACATATGGGGTGTAACCGAGTTGGAACTCGATGAGATCACGGGTTTCACATTGCCATTAGGATAGATTTTTCCTTTTGTGTGTAATTACCTCTTTTCAGGAATTGCTTCCCTTGTATTACTCAATTTGAGCCACACTTTTTCAATCAATAAAATGCATGTTCAGTCAAATAATTTTGTTTTTGTTTTTCATTACCGCTTTGATTGCAAAAACATCCAGATTATGGTGATAAAGAATCTTGCATTTTAAGACATACAAGTCCCTTCCAATGCATGCTTATAAGATTGAAGACTTGAAATCTTATTCGGAAGGTTGGGTGACCCAAGTGTTGAAATCTTGGCACGCCCGGGGCACGGTTTTATCTAACGATCTCTTTTGCAGGTGCTGTTAGATATTTTCACTCACTTGCAGGTTGTGATGTGGAAGCTTTGACAAAAGAATCCCCACGGAGTCCAATCAGGGACAAGAGACGGACGAAGGGTGAAGAAGGCGTCGAAAGGACGTACGACGATCCTGGAGAATTAATCAAGAAGACTCTTCAAAGTCTGAAAATTGAAAAGTTTGTATAATCCCAAGAGGTCGTTCTTCGTCGAGTACGAAGCGGTTTGGAATACAAGATGATGGAGCAGAAAAGTCCAGACGAATCTGGGAGTTCTCAAAATTGGAAAGCTGACATGGGAGTTGGATATGAATGCCGTGGTTCGACGAGTCGACGGGTGTTCGGTACTAGACTGTCCTCCTCCCCAAGCAGAGTCGGAACGACTAATTCCCCAGCAGATTCAAGATCTGTGGATTCCCTAGCAGGGTCAGGGTGGTTATCCCCAGCAGGTTTCAGATCGATGCTTCCCCAGCAGCCAGGCCTGAAGGTTGCTGTTTCCCAGCGGAGGTATCTGTGAGTGTTGGTTCCCCACAGAGTGTAAAGGAGGTTTTTCCCCAGCAAGGGTTACTTTCTTCCCAGCAGCAGTGATATTCCCCAGCAGGGTGGAGTTGGAGTGATGGCGAGTTCTCAGCAGAGTGTCTCGAGCTCCCCAGAAGAGTCCCTTGAGGGGGATGCTTTTTTATGCATGCATCATTTAGGAGATCATAGCATATTGCATAATAAATTGCGTAGCATTTCCATAATTATGGAGCATTGCGCTAAAAATCATCATGCATCGTCATTGCAAGCATCAGCTAGTCTCAAGCCGAGGTTGGCGTTTGAGATTTATGTTTCGCCAGTGGGTGAAGGTGTTACTCAAGCCGTGATTACTGTTTGAGAGGTGGTTTCGCTGGTTGGAAGATCAACATCAGCATTGCAAGCATAAGTTAACCCCAAGCCGTGGTTACCATCCAAGAATGGGTTTTGCCGGTCAATGAAGATGTTACTCTGAGGAGTTTAGCATCACGACGTCAGGTTGACAATGTTCCCCAGTAATACGATATTGGGAGGAAATTTTTCCGTCTGACAGAGATGGAAATAAAGATCGCGATCAGGCGACTCGAGCCGTGGTTACCTTCCAAGAATGGGTTTTGCCAGATGGTGAAGATGGTACTCTGAGGAGTTTAGCATCATGACGTCAGGTCAGCAGTGTTCCCCAGTAGTGCGATACTGGAGGAAATTTTTCCGTCGGACAGAGATGGAAATAAAGATCGCGATCAGCGCGACTCGAGCCATGGTTACCGGTCGAGAATGGGTTTTGCCGGTCAGTGAAGATGATACTCCGAGGAGTTCAGCATTGTGACGTTGGGTCAATGGTATTCCCCCCAGTAGCGCGATATTGGAGGAAGATTTCTGTCGTGCGAGACGGAAGTTTGAAGATGTTACTCTGAGGAGTTCAGCATCCTTGTGATACCAGTAAGTGTCATGTCGATCCCCGTAAGGTCGAGGTTTCTTTGGTGTCAGTAAACATCATTGTTCGAGTCCAGTAAACGTCGAGTTTCCTCCCGGTCATTGGTTAATGTCTGGTCGAGCTTTCTTTGGTGTCAAGTAAACATCATTGTTCGATGTCCAGTAAACGTCGAGTTTCCTCTCGGTCATTGGTTAATGTCTGGTCGAGCTTTCTTTGGTGTCAAGTAAACATCATTGTTCGATGTCCAGTAAACGTCGAGTTTCCTCCCGGTCATTGGTTAATGTCTGGTCGAGTTTTCTTTGGTGTCAAGTAAACATCATTGTTTGATGTCCAGTAAACGTCGAGTTTCCTCCCGGTCATTGGTTAATGTCTGGTCGAGCTTTCTTTGGTGTCAAGTAAACATCATTGTTCGATGTCCAGTAAACGTCGAGTTTCCTCCCAGTCATCAGTAAGTGTCTGGTCATGGTTTCTTTGGTGTCAAGTAAACATCATTGTTCGATGTCCAGTAAACGTCGAGTTTCCTCCCAGTCATCAGTAAGCGTCTGGTCGAGTTTTCTTTGGTGTCAAGTAAACATCATTGTTCGATGTCCAGTAAACGTCGAGTTTCCTCCCGGTCGTTGGTTAATGTCTGGTCGAGTTTTCTTTGGTGTCAAGTAAACATCATTGTTCGATGTCCAGTAAACGTCGAGTTTCCTCCCAGTCATTGGTTAATGTCTGGTCGAGTTTTCTTTGGTGTCAAGTAAACATCATTGTTCGATGTCCAGTAAACGTCGAGTTTCCTCCCGGTCGTTGGTTAATGTCTGGTCGAGTTTTCTTTGGTGTCAAGTAAACATCATTGTTCGATGTCCAGTAAACGTCGAGTTTCCTCCCAGTCATTGGTTAATGTCTGGTCGAGTTTTCTTTGGTGTCAAGTAAACATCATTGTTCGATGTTCAGTAAACGTCGAGTTTCTTCCCAGTCATTAGTCAGTGTCTGGTTGAAGGTGTTACTCTGAGGAGTTTAGCATCATGACGTCATATCAGCAATGTTTCCCAGTAGTGCGATACTGGAGGAAATTTTTCCGTCGGACAGAGATGGAAATAAAATCAATGGACGTTACGCGGTCAGCGCGAAAATCGGGGTTCAAATGGAGGAAGGGAAATGTTTAGGCATTTTCTGGAGATCGGGGTCCAAATGGAGATTGGAGTTGAAGATTAAATCCGGGATGAGGTCCTCAGGATTATCTTCTGTTCATGTGTCACCTTAGACTTTGGTTGAGGCCAATGGAGGTCGTTATGGGTGTCTTCTGAGGAAGAGATGCACATGTTACCTTCCTTTTGTGAAGGTGTACCCTCTGATATGTCGCCCTCAGAGTGGTGTTTGGTGTTATTTCCGACGTTGCCAGCGGAATTATCACAAGAAAGCGGAGAGCGGGGTTCAAACGGAGAAAAGGAAGTGTTAAGGCATTTTCTGGAGAGCGGGGTTCAAATGGAGAAAGGGAGACACGAGGTGTTTTCTGGAGAACGGGGTTCACAATGGCGATCGCAAGTTATCGTCAGGCGACTGGGGTTCAAATGGAGAATGGGGTTCATTATTTTGGCAAAAAAGATGTCGGGGTTCAAATGCGGTGATCCGGGATCATTAGCGCGAAAGAAAATTTCGGGGTTCAAGAAAATGAAAAAAGAGAAAATTTTCGGGGTTCAAGAAAAGCAAAAAAAGAGATAGTAATCCCCAGCGGATGTGGTGTTCGTGCCATGGTTATCCCTGCGTTACCATTTATTTTGGTATCCAGGTCGACGTTTCTGTTTCGGTGATCAGGCCGACTTGCGCCGTACCAGACGGATTTTTCTTCAAGGTTGTTCTGTGCCAATTCTGACAGGCACTGTTAATTATTTTCCCATCAGAGTGCAAATTGTTCGTCTGTTCTTGGTATTCAATCACTCTTCATCCTGATCATCTGAAAGCCGAGGCTATTCATATCGACAGGTTCACAGTGGATTGAATAGGGGCAGCTGTAACACCTCAAAATTTGCCCTCCTCTCTTGGGACTAGCTTAACATATTGCATTTCATTTTTTAGGACATTAGTCGTTGCATCTTTGCATATCATGTGGTTACATGGAACAAGTCATCCTCCTAAGTCTTGATCAAAAGATAAAGAGGTTAAGATGCAAGCTAAGGTTTCATGGACTGATCATTAATCATCTGAGGAAGTGTGATTCAAATTAGGGTTTCTTGGTTGTCAAGGAGATTGAGCTTCATCTTGGTTGAAATGGTACATCATCATCATGGTTTTATCGTCACCAAGAGATTCCTTATGCTTGATCATATTCCTTGAGATTAGGGTTTTGACCACTAGTCAACCCTAATCAGTTGTATTGGGCCAATCAGGGCTTGGCAAGGAGATGGGGTTTTCAGTGGATATGGGGATCATCATATGGTTATATTGAGCTTATGGAAGCTAGGGTTTCATCATTGAGCCATTTTATCAGGAGTTTGAGGCTCAAGTTCAACAGTCAAGCTGAAATTCATCTATCAGTCAACTGTGGTCAACTGTGCCTGAACTGATGGATTTGGAGGTGGGAGAGGGTTAGAGACACTTCATTCATGTCTAAACAAGTTTAATTTGACATTTCAAACATCAAGAATGAAGAAAATAAAGTCAGATGGAAACTTTCCAAAAATAGAAAGTGACTTGTAATTGAAAATTGCCAAAAATGGAAAGTTTTTCTCCTCTAAATTACGTGTCCAAAAATGTTTCAAATGAAAATGTGTTCAACATGAAAGTTGTAGATCTTGCTCTCACCTTTCCAAAAAGTCCAAGAACATGAATTTCTCATTTGTGGTTGGCAAGTTATGGATTGATCATTGTCCAAAAAAGTTGATTTTTAAAGTGGCATAACTCTTGAACCAAAAGGCCAATTGATGTGGTTCTTTTTTGAGCAAACTCCATTTGACATGCTTTATCATAATCCATCATCACATTTCATGAAAATTCATCACATAAAAAGCCCATTTTTCAAGTGGACTTAATTTAAAAATGGAGGGAAAAAGGTGTTTTTGTAAAATATTCATTGTTTTCACATGATTCCTTTTGCACTAGCTCACAAATGCCATTTGAAACTTGCTCAAACCAGAAAATTCCACTATTACATTGCATTGCACATGTGTGGGTGAATTGACCAAATTGTCATTTAGCATGAAATTGCATTTTTACTAATTCATTGCATTTTCACTAATCATGATTACTAACATCATGAACATCACATATATAAGTTAAATCATAACTGTTTTCATCTTAATCATAACAGAATTTCAGATCTAGATCCAAAATTGCACAATTCTCTCAACTTTTCATCTTCACTTTTCTTGCAATTTCTTCACAAACCTAGCCAAATTCTTCATTGCTTCATCATCTACAATCATTGAAGAAGCTTTTGGAAGCAAAATCTTGAAGAATTCAAGCAAAATCAAGGACTGTTAAAGTGAGGTGCAACAATGGCAAATGGAGATTTCATCAAGATCGTGCATTATTGAGCCAAGGCCTTGCATCCATTCACTTCTACTAGCATCATAGAACATCTGTTTTTGCTTTTGGAAGCCTGAAACACGCAAATTCACAATTGTGCTCAAATTAAGGTCAGATTTCGACTTCAATGATTCATGAAATTGATTGATGATTTGGATAGATCTTGTTTAGTAGAGAATTCTGCAAGTTGAATCATTAATTTTCGTTGAGAAATGAGAGAGTTATGATGATTTGAATTTTGATGCATGAACATGTTTTGGATCGATCCGGTTAAATTAGGATGAATTAGGCTTAATGAATGTGATATTGTTGATGTACGTTGTGAGACCTTTCTGATGATATATGGTTTGTCCAATTTGGTGGAGATTCGTTCTTGAGCGTAGGAATGTATGAACATGATAAAGAACACTTTAAAATTTCCAAAAAAGTGATTTTGATCCATATTTCACGTACTGTTCACGCTGGGAGTTGTTTGAGCGCGCGCAGGATTTAAACAGGAACCGGCTTCGATCCTTGCTGAAAGCAGTTCCACTTTTTGCCTTTTTCTTTTTTTCTCATATGCCTTACACATGTACATGCCATTTCATCATTTTTTTATTTTTTCTTCAACATTAAAAATTCATATCTCACAAACTATAAATCCAAATTGAATGAGATTTTTTCCACCATGATCCTTGTAATCTCTACTATTTTTTGGTGATTTTTGTGAAAATTGTACACGTGTGGATTTCTGTTTTGCCTAGGGTTTGTTCATGTATGTGGTTTCATGCACCATGCTTACTATATTGATCATGAAATGATGGTGCTTAATTAGAAATTCCTAAAATTTTGCATGCTTATTATAGAGACCTTAATGGATATTTTGGCTATAAGTTTGCTATTTTATCATTCCTGGATTGTGAGATATGTTCATTTGAATCTAGGTGTGACAATTTGTGTCACACCATGTCTTACTTGACTTCATGATTTTTGTTACCATGCCATATGAAATTGAAATGAGCTGAAATTTTTCATGTTGATATTTCTGGATGTTAGGTTCACATGTGAATGTTTCTGGAAATTTTGGATGTGTTTCCAATTTTATTGAGAATTTCCTTTCTGTTTGGCCAAATGTGGACCTTTTGTGAGTCATGATTTTAATTGTTTTGTGAAATTCTTGATATGTATTGGATGGACCTGAAATTTTGTGGAGTGATTATAGACACATTGAAGTTTGTCATGGTTTTAGTTTGGTGCATTTATCATGTTCCTACACTGTTTTATGCTTTCCTGAATTTGATACATGAAATTGTGCCTTGTTTGGACTTGTATGAGCATGCTTTAACTTGATGAATTTAATTGACTTGCTTCCCATTGTCCAATTGGCTTGAAATTTGGTGTGGTTGACATGTAATGAATGCTGTTTAGCTGTGAATTATTTGGAGATTTATTGAATTGTTTTGGATTGAGTTTGAATTGATTCATTCTGTTTGGTCCAATGAGCTTTGAAATGACATGTTTCGCACTATTTGCTTCATGAAATGATTTTGGTTGATGATATGAACATGAGACTAATTGGACATGTTTCTAAATTGATTGAACTTGATTTTTGATAATTTTCATGTTCTGTTTTGGGTTTTTGATCCCTATTGGACCCTAGGCTTTGTCCTAGGGTTTTGCTTCTCATGTTTGGATTGTGTTTCAGGACAAAAGGGAAATGGAATGGAGGAATTAATGCACTTGGTTTGAGTTGCTCATGTGAATGATGTTGATTAACATTAATTTTGTTTTGTAGGTGGTTTCTAATTCATTTGTGTTGAGCATTGGCTTATGCTTTGCTTGATGCATTGCTTGTGTACAGTTAACTGTTTAACTTGTAATTGTTTGTTTGACTGTTTGAGCTGAGTACTGATCATATTGGATTGATTTCAGGTACTTTAGTTGCTATAGTTCATTGTGAACTTGCTTGTGCTGCTGCTTGGTTGTGTAAACCAATTGAGGTAGAATCACTAACTCCATGTAGTCTGGAAGACCTGGCCTGTTACTTGGCCAGGCACCTGTCTGAAGTCCTCCTTAAGAGGCAATGTTTGTGCTTGTTTATTTTTGTCCCCAAGCAGGAAAAGACCTTTGTTAAGGCAATTGGCAGACACAAGAGGTGTGTAATCCACCTCCTGCTAATCTGTTGAGTCATCCCTTGGCTCACATCACATGTTGATGCCTTGTGGATCCTAACCCAAGATCCATGTACAATTGTACAGTTGAGTCAGTGTCATAAGTGTAGAAGGGTTCCCACTTTCTGGACCCACACTTCATTGTCTGAAGCTCTCCCAGGCCAGGGATAAGAGCTGTGAAGTCCAATCTTCACTCACCTTTCATCTGGCTTCACCCTGACTCTCAATGTCAGGGTTAAGAGCTAACATCACCCTGATACAGTTGACTTGCTTTGGCAGTCTAACCCTTGTTTGAGCCACCTCTGTTTGGATATAGTGTGTGCTATTTGTGATTGTTTGCTTTGATTGCTTTGCCTGTTTAGGATTAGCTTGCTGCCTGTGCAAGTTAGGATAGAAACCATAACATAGGGCAATGATGCATGATAACATCTAGGCTCGAGTCCAGCTCCCTAGTAGTGTGTCTCCCTTTGTATCTGGTTAGAATTTCTTTCCCGTTCAGGGGAACTACGTCGCCCTGATCCTCATACCAGATGAGGTACGTAGGCAGGAGACCGTGCGAGGTCTCTCCGGACACTTTTTTCTTTTTGCGTGTGTTTGCTCGACAGTTGCTAGGCTCGAGTGTCTGACTCCTTAGTAACTTGTTCTTGTTTGTTCCCTCTTGTGTGCCAGGATATGGATGTAAGACCAGCGATTGGCTGTCCGTATCCTGAGTGTGTTTGTTTGGTTCGGAAGCCGATGTAAGTCCAGCGATTGGCGTTCGGGTTCCAGGTTTGCCTGTGTTTGTGTGTGTCTTGTTTGGCGTGCGTGAGCCGAACTATGGCAGCTCTGATTCTCGTTCCAGACGAGATACGTAGGCATAGGATGCGATATCCTAGCGAGCGCTCTCCCCTCTTCCTCCACCTGTGTTGTCTTCGGTATGTGTGTGTGATGTTTGTTTTAGCAACCTTTTCCTATCTTTTTGAGCGTGGATCCCGTCGAGTACGACGGATGCGTAGGGGTGCTAATACCTTCCCTTCGCATAACCGACTCCCGATCCCATTCTCTTTGGTCGCGAGGCCATGTCTTTCCTAGGTTTACTCTGAGCGTTTCCTTTCCCTCTTTTGGGATAAATAACGCACGGTGGCGGCTCTGTGTTGTTTTTGTTTTAGCCCGCCGGTTGTTTATCGCGGATGCGACAATAGGGAAGGTGTGTGTATGGTTTTGGAGGGAGATAGTGGGGGTTTCATCAGTAGTGGCATGTGACTTGGAAGCATGCTTGGTGTTGACTAGGGGAACAATGAAACAGCTACACTATGAGCTTCTATAAACCAGATACCAGTTGGTTTTTGTCCTTAGCATAGATTTGGAACAACCAAAGGCAATGAAATGGTCTGCTGCAGGATTTGCTTTTTACCATTTTGGGAAAAATCAGAATTTGCACATGGGGTCGAATTTTCTGATTTGTGAGGTTTTGACTTGCAAGTTGACCTTAAATCACACCATAATATGATATGTAATGTTTTTGTGGACCATTGGGATCAGAAGGAATGAGTTTGAGGACTTGGTGCATTGATTTGCAAAATCTGGCTGACGTGCATCTGGTTTGTGCATCATGGCAAGTCAGCAACTTTGAACCAAGGCCAAATAAAATTGGCTCGTGCACTTTGTCTTAATATTGGGCCATTTGTTACTTGACATGAACTTGATTGAATGAAAAAAGAACCAGGTCAAAAGGGTTTGTGGTTTGGAAATGGCAATGTGTCAAACTAGTGTTCATGACATGGTTTTAGGGCATGGTGGGCATGTTGGACCAGCTTGGCCAATAGCTAAACTGAACCCCTTCCTCAATGAATTAGGTCTTATACATTGGAAAAAAGCTGTAGAGGAAGTTATATAGGACATTTGGCTCAAAGTTGAATTTAAAAAGATTGAAAAATGAGTAAGTTATGGTCTTTGGAACTTCCCATAGGCCATTCATGCCAAAATGTGACCAACCAACATGACCTAATTTGGTGATTTTGTAATTTCTCCACTCCCAAGGTACAATGATGAATGTTTAAAGTTCATATTATCATATCATGATGGGAAATTAAGTTTTGACCTTTGTGGAATGATTTTAGGTCAAATTGGTGGGTGGATCAAGTCATGGAAAGTTGAAAAGTCATGTACAAACTATACTTGTAACATAGATTGTATAGATGTTTAAATGGTTGAGTTTGATTGTAATGGACATGAAATGATGTTAAATGAGTGGTAGGATGATTGGATGGCCAAAATGAGCAAGGTCAATGATCAAGGGATTCTTAAACTAGGGTTTCTTAAGCCACAATTTCATTAAGAACCATGGCAAATGAATTAAGGTTTGAGATGTAGGGATCAAATTGAGATGTCTAAAGGACATGGGGCATGAACAAAAATTGGATTTGAGGGGTCCTTAATGGAATGGTCAATAACCATGGTGAATCATAACTTGTACAAGCCAAAAGGAGGGTCAAGAGCTAGGGTTTGGTCCTTGGGTGACCAGATGAATCTTGAATCTTCTTCAAAGGGGAATCACCACCCAAATTGGACTTGGGGAGTGAGTGAGATGTCTTGAGTCATCCTATAAGATTTGTTGGGTTCTTGAGGATGAGATTAGGGTTAAGGTGGCTTGGGTACACCCTAACATGATTAGACGATCTTGGGGCTTTGTAGATGAATCCCATGCCTTGGACTTGTGGATCATTGTGATCATTGAGTACAAATGCATATGAGATGATATGTATAGGATGTATGCTTGGGTTTTAAAGCTTAAGAAGATGATATGGGTAGGGAATATTTGAGAGTATGACAGCTCCAAAATACACTCCTAGGGTGTCTCCATCACCCACAGTTGTCCCTCATAAGGAGAACGTCCTTCTACTCCTCCACCACAGGCAGGGGCATTTATACCCGCCACTCTGATCGTGATGACAATTCCTACAATAACAAAGGTTATTCCCGATAAAGATGCAGAATCTGAAACTTCCAAAGGAAAAGGGATGATGAATGTAGATGAACATGTTGAAAGTCACAAGAAAGGTATCTCTGTTGAGGAAGGCTAAGAATTCCTCAAATTGAGCAAGAAGAGTGACTTCAAAATTGTTGATCAGTTAGGTTAGACTTCCTCAAAAATCTCCACATTGTCTTTACTCTTGAGTTCTGAGGCTCACCGTAAGGCGTTGTTAAAGGTCTTAAATACTGCTCATGTAATGCAAGATATCACGGTCGATCAATTTGATGACATGGTTGCAAATATCACCGCCAATAGGTATTTAGGATTTAATGAAGCAGAATTACCTCCTGAGGGAAATGCCCACAATAAGGCATTGCATATTTCAGCCATGTGTACAAAATCCCTACTATCTCAAGTTCTTGTTGATACCCATTCCTCGCTTAATGTGATGCTGAAAGCTACATTGATCCAGTTACAGTTTAAAGGACCCAAAATAAGGACGAATGCGCTGATTGTTAGAGTTTTTGCTGGCTCTAGAAGGCAGGTTATTGGTGACGTAGATATACCCATTTATGTGGGACCTCATAAATTCACTATCACCTTCCAAGTCATGGATATCAATCCGGCCTATAGTTGTTTGTTGGGTAGACCTTGGATTCATGCTGCAGGGGCAGTCACTTCTACATTACACCAAAGATTAAAATTCCTGATCGATGACAAACTGATTATAGTTTATGGTAAAGATGATCTATTTGTTAGTGAGCTTTCTTCATTCAGATATGTCGAGACAGATGAATGGGTCGTTGAAATTCCACTCCATTGTTTAGAATTTGAAAATATCATCTCTGCTACATCTAATCATCATCAGTCATCTGCCACCATCCTATCTTCAGTCAGAAGCGCCAAGCAAACTCTAGAGAAAGGTCTGTTAGACAGTTGGGGTAAATTCGTCAATGTGATAGAGAAGCACAAAAATTTTGGTATTGGATATCGTCCATCAACTCGTAAAGCAAGTCCAAGGAAGCAATCATGTCAAGTTCAGTAGTGTAGGTTTCCAAGACGATCACATCGTGGCAGTTATTGGAGAATCTAGTGGAACCAAACAGGATACCCCTGATTTCATACGCAAATGTCCTATGGGAGTCAAGATCACCAACTGGACAACTTCCATGATTCCAATAGTGTGTTCAGATAAAACGTAATTCATTTTGTTTTCTTATCCCTTGTCTTAGCCCGGGACAAGAGGATAGCTTGTAAGGGCCACCATGTTTAAAAGTATTATGTGATTAAATAAAGAAATTACTTTTTTGCATTCAATCTTTTTTTCTTTCAGTTATTTTACTTTTTCACCAAAAATAAAAAGACAAAAGTTTATTTTCCTTTTTCCACTTTATTAAAAAGCATACTAAAATAAGCTCATAACATGTAGAGCAAATAAAACCATTGATAACAACATGGCAAGAATCAGTTGTAAGTCTGGATTCCCAATTAACCAAGCTGAAGATGATAGTGAATAAGATTATGAATTATCGGCTGAACTAGCACGGCTCCTTGAGCATGAAGAAAAAGAGATTCAGTCATACAAAGAACCAATGGATGTTATTAATTTGGGTTCTGTAACTGATAAAATAAAGTAAAGATTGGGGCATCTCTTTCAGAGCATGTACACTCTGAGTTGGTTAACTTACTGCATGAATATGTTGACGTCTTTTCTTGGTCATATCAAGATATTCCAGGGTTGGACACCAACATTGTTGAACATCGCTTGCCACTTAAGCCTGAATATCCTCCAATCAAGCAAAAACTCAGAAGGACCAAAGCCGACATGGTACTCAAGATCAGAGAAGAGGTTAAGAAGAAGTTTGATGTTGGCTTTTTAGCTATTTATGAGTATCCACATTGGGTTTCTAATATCGTTCCAGTTCCGAAGAAGGAAGGAAAAGTCAGAATGTGTGTAGACTACCGAGACCTCAATAAAGCGAGTCCAAAGGATGATTTTCCTTTCCCTCATATTGACGTTTTGGTTGATAATACAGCTCATTTTTCCATTTTTTCCTTCATGGATGGGTTTTCAGGGTATAATCAAATAAAGATGTCTCTAGATGATATGGAAAATATAACTTTCATCATACCTTAGGGACATACTGCTACAAAGTAATGACGTTCGACTTAAAGAATGCACAGGCAACATATCAACTCGTCATAGTAACCCTCTTTCACGACATGATTCATGAAGAGATTGAGGTTTACGTGGACGACATGATTGGAAAATCCAGAACTGAAGATGATCACTTAGAACACCTGAGAAAATTGTTCGCTAGACTCCGGAAGTTCAAGTTGTGTTTGAATCCAACGAAATGCACTTGTGGGGTCTGGTCTGGTAAGCTATCGGGTTTCATAATCAGTCAGAAAGGTATTGAGGTTGATCCCGACAAAGTTCAAGCCATCCAAGATATGCCACCTCCCCGAAAAGAAAAAGAAGTCTGAGGTTTCCTTGGTCGACTCAATTATATTTTCGAATTCATTTCACATATAACCTCTACTTGTAAACCAATCTTCAAATTATTGAGGAAGAATCAATCGATTATATGGAATAATGACTGTCAAGTGGCATTTGAAAAAATAAAGAAGTATTTTCAAGAACCACCAATCCTCATACCACTGGTTCCTAGTAGGCCTCTTATTATGTACCTCACGGTAATCGATGAAGCTAAGGGTTGTGTTTTGGGTCAACATGATGAAACATGCAAGAAAAAACGTGTAGTATATTATCTCAGTAAGAAGTTCACTGAATGTGAGACCAGATACTCACTTTTAGAGAACACTTGTTGTGCTTCGGCTTGGGCTGCTCGATGCCTGAGACAATACTTGATTTTCTATACTACTTTATTGATATCCAAAATGGATCTGATAAAGTACATATTTGAAAAGCCTGATGACACTGGTAGAATTGCTCGGTGGAAAATGTTGTTAACCGAATATGATATCCAGTATGTGACTCAAAAAGTGATAAAAAGGAGTATTTTGTCAGACTACCTTGCTCATTTACCTGTGGAGGGTTATCAACTGTTGAGGTTTGACTTCTAGATGAAGACATCATGTTTATATCATATATTTCGCTATTCTAGGCCTCGAGGAAGGCCCCGAACCAGGATCGTGATGGACGCTCATGTTCGACAGTGCTTCCAATGCTCGTGGTCATGGAATAGGCGCAATTATTATTTCTCCAACTGGCTTCCACCTTCCGTTTACTGCTAGGTTATGCTTTGACTGCACCAACAATATGGCAGAATATGAGGCATGTATATATGGTATGGAGGCGGCCATCGACTTGAGGATCAAGATTCTTGAGGTATATGGAGATTCAGCTCTGGTAATCAGTCAGGTAAAAGGTGATTGGGAAACTCAAGATAACAAGTTGATACCTTATAAAGAGTACATTAGAAAACTGATACCCTACTTTGATGAAATCTCTTTTCATCATATTCCTAGGGAAGGAAATTAATTAGCAGACGCTCTAGCTACGTTGGCATCTATGTCTAAAGTCAAGTGGAAAAATGAAGCACCAGTTATCCATATTGACCACTTGGATGAACCAACACATTGTCTAGCAATTGAGGCAGATCCTG
Organism: Lathyrus oleraceus; assembly: GCF_024323335.1. Taxonomy (NCBI): domain Eukaryota; kingdom Viridiplantae; phylum Streptophyta; class Magnoliopsida; order Fabales; family Fabaceae; genus Lathyrus; species Lathyrus oleraceus. The sequence goes on from NC_066583.1 coordinate 398,716,947, forward strand.
ATGTTAAGCCCTGGTTTTATGACATAAAGACATTTATGGAGAAACAACAATATCCTGAGGGTATATCTATTACTGATAAGAATACCTTAAGAAGACTTTCTTCCAAGTTTTTCTTAAATGGTGATGTGTTATACAAAAGGAATTATGATTTCGTGCTACTCAGATGCTGGATAGACACGAAGCTAGCATGATCATAAAGTCCATACATGAAGGCTGTGAGGGTGTACATGCAAAAGGTCCTACTATAGATAAGAAGATCCGTTGGGCTGGGTATTACTGGACAACAATGTAGGTGGATTGTTACAACTTTGTTAAAAGATGCCACAAGTGTCAAATATATGGTGACAAGATCTTTGTGCCACCAACTCCATTGAATGTTCTGACACCTCTGTGGCCCTTTTCTATGTGGGGTATTGATATGATTGGTATGATAGAACCTAAAACTTCCAATGGACATCGATTCATCCTAGTTGCTATTGATTACTTCACGAAGTGGGTCAAAGCTCATTCATATGACAATGTAACTCGACAAGTAGTTACTCGGTTTATCAAGAAAGAGATAATCTGCCTCTACGGGATTCCTAGCAAGATCATCACTGACAACGCCAGTAATCTCAACAACAAGATAATGAAGGAGTTATGCGAAGAGTTTAAGATCGAGTGCCATAACTCTTCACCATATCGATCCAAGATGAATGGTGCCATAGAAGCAGCTAATAAAAACATCAAGAGAATTGTCCAGAAAATGGTTAAAACATACAAGGATTGGCATGAGATACTACCTTTTGCTATACACGGTTACATGACCTCGGTTCGTACATCCACTAGGGAAACTCCATACTCATTAGTGTATGGGATGAAGGTTGTCCTACCAATTGACGTTGAAATTCCTTCACTCAGGGTTATTATGGAGGCTGACCTTGATGAAGCGAAATGGGTTCAATCTCAGAATGACAAGCTGAATCTGATTGAAGAGAAGCGTTTGACGTTTGTATGCTATAGTCAGTTGTACCAAAGACACCTCATACGAGCTTTTGATAAGAAAGTTCTTCCCCGTGAGTATCGCTCAGGAGAACTCGTGCTCAAAAGGTATTCCTCTATTCACTCGGATCCTCGGGGAAAATGGACTCCCAATTACGAAGGACCTTTTTTCATTAAGAAGGCCTTCTCAGTTGGAGCCCTAATCCTCACAACAATTGATGGGGAAGATTTGCCGTCACTAATGAATACTGACATAGTCAAAAAATATTATGCCTACAAAGAAATGATAAATAAAATCCCGCTAGATGGGTTCTCACAAGATCAATCTAGGCAAAAATGGCTATCCCGATGGACCAAAAAATGAATTGTCCATGCAAAAGTTGGGGATCAAATAAAAATATAAAGCTCACTAAGTCGAAAACCCGAAAGGGCGACTTATGAAAAAATGAGCATCCCAGTGGAGAAAAAAAATAGAAAATGTCCATGGAAAAGTTAGGGATAAAGAGATTGACTATGTTCCTTGAGCCTACTTCGCTATAAGCTAGATCTCAGACGACCAAAGATTGATCCAATCATCGTTAATTGAAGTAAAGTATTGGGATTCAGATCTTATAATGGATGAGGGTCTATGTTGTATCCAATGAAAAAAATATAAAAAATGTTTCCCATTGCCATTTCTTTTATTTTTTCAATTTTTGCAGTATCCTCTTTAAGGATTTTTGCATCCTTGTACACACCATATGTACAGTTTTGTTCATAATCAATAAAATTCATTTTCTTTTATCAATTGCTTTTCATTTTCTCCTGTATTTTGTTTGCAAAATACCTGATTTATTTTAATCACATAATCCTCTAAAATTTGGAGAATAATAAAAGCTACATTAAAAAGAAAACATTATGCATTGTTGTAACCTCATGAAGGACTTAAAAAGATGATCGGTAGTTTGAAAGTATTTCTTGAACATTTGTAGTTGTCTTGATGAATGTCCGATTAGATCATATATCTTCGTGCTCTCCGGCAGGACCAGGTGGATCCCCAATAGCAGTGTTAACACACCATGTTCTCACAATAATAGTTTCTTTGATATAATTCATGACGAGTCGAAGTTCTCTTTATGCCAGAAACCATACCCTGTGAATGACATTCGTTTGACCATATGAAACACTCATGCATCATGAAAATAAATCATACATCATGCAACATGCATATCATATTCCCCATTAGCAGTGTCCCAATAAAATAAAATAAAAATTCGTGTACCTCAGTAGTGGAATTTGTAAGGATTAAACTGCTACTCCATGTCTCACATGACCATTCCCAACGGGCAAATTTTCTGATACGTTAGTATTTAATCCTCTTCTACCTTAAATACCTGAAAAGCTTTCGCAATTCTTGTATTCAGGTTCAAGAAGATTAAATAGATGTAACTGTTGTACCCTAAAATTTACTATCCCATTTTCATATTTTCATTTAACCCTCAACCTGAGAATCATTTGCATACCCTCATGCTTCATTCATATGCATCAATCATTCATTCATATCTAGTGGTTGATCAATATGGATTCAAAGTTCTTAGCTTGCAAAGGTATGGCTTTTGTAATGGATGAAACCCTAGAGGTCTGGTTTAAATATCCACCTGATCATAGGGGATGCAAAGCCCTAATGGCTTGATTTTTAAATATTAAACTCAACAAAATTCCATCACGGTACTCTTCAAAGGGGTTCAAATCCTAATTTGCAGATGATTGGGTAGTCAGGCTTCAGGATTGTTCCTAGGTCTCATTTTGGCTTCTAAACCCTAGTTGGGGATTTTTATGTTAAAGACTTGGTTGAGAAGAATCCTAATTCAATTAAAGGGGATTTTATTGAAAGATATTCTATGGAAACCCTAACTTCAGATACTTGAAGGCCTATGCAAGTAATGAATTGACTGGGACATCTTGGTTTGACTGAAACCCTAATCAATCTGGGGAAGGTTTTTGCCCAACATCCTTTTCATAATACCCACATCTAATTGGCCCTTACAAGGTCATGTATCCTATGCATATGGTATTGTCATACCCCAAAATTCGCCTCACCCTTCACATTGATCATATAGATCACTAACCTAAACATTTGCATATCATCATGAGCATGCATTTCATCTACATAAGCAAGGTTCAACATAAGAAGGCAGTGACTTGAATTTAGAGCTTTATGCTTACACCTAGTGAAAACTAGGATCTCTCAGCAAACTTGGTCATGGCTCCATAAACCCTAATCAGGTCAAACTCCTATTATGTGGCCTCCTAACCCTAATTTCAGTTGGCACATCATCATTCATGATGCTTGGTCTCCTTGCTTGGTTAAATTGCATTCAACAACTTCTTGTTCCTGGTTCATTCCTGTTGAGTTCTTGGTTGTGTTTCTATTCAATATGCTCATGACCATTGATTCTAGCATTGGTTCTTGAGCTTACTTCTTTCATTGGCTCCCTTTCCTTCGATAGCCTTTCATCTAGACCACCTTCGTACTTAGTGTCTAGTTCATGATTTCAGTTGGTTGCTCACCCAAGTCCCTGGTCATGCCTTCAGATTTGGTCTATGTAGGTTGTAGTTCATGGCACATCTTGATCCTTTATAAGTCCTTTGTTTCGTGATTGTCATTGGAGTGTCACTCATGATTAGTTCAATGTCATATCCATTTCACTCTATTCTAATACATGTCCAAGATCCATTTAGTCATATAAAATAACTTCAAATTCATTTCACAAGCCATTCAATTCAAATATCAATCCAAGTTTATTCAGATGGGGAAGTGTCATTCATTGCATGATCATAAAGGGTCCATTACATGAAAAAATGCAAAGAGAGGTGTGTTAACCAACAGTTGACTTTTTGACCAACAGTTGACTTTTGGTCAACAATTGACTTTTTGGTCAACTTTGACCAAAGTCAACTCAAACCCTTAAGTCATGGCCTATGCGCACTCAAGTCTTGTCATTCACTCAAATTTTGATTCCATGAGGTTATGTGATTCATCTGTGAAGAGTTCATTGGCCCAGTCATGTAAGGCATTCCATGTCATGTTTTAATTAATCCAATACAAAGTCAAGTATTGATTCATGATCATTACAAGTATCCATTCATATTCAAGAGTTAATTTCAAGTGTCGAGATCATGTCAAAATCTCACATTGATTCACAATCATTTACAATTCACACAAATGTCCAAGCATTGAGAAAATTACAAAAAAAAATGGAAGTTTGACCACATGTTGACTTTGGTCAACAGTTGACTTTTTTGTCAAAGTTGACCATAGTCAACCCAATTCCCCAAATTCCTAAAACCCTATATCCCCAATCCCAATTCTGATTCCATTCTCAATCTTTAATCTTTGACTGTTGTTTTTTTGGTTTGCCATATGTCGTGAATGGTCATAAAACTAAATTTTGGCCATCATGTTGCTTTGTTCAACTAATCACCCTCCATATGCACATGACCTTCATGAAATCCAAGGAAATGAATCAAAGTCAATAACACCATACTGACAGGGTAAAAGACAACAAATGCATAAAACCACCCCAGTGCCACATCGCCGAGTGAACAAGCAAGTACTCTCATGCATGATAGCAAGGATGTGCCTGTTGATGTCAGTTCAAAAAACTCGGATTAGAGGTGGTCAAAACAACATCTGCTGGTCATGCCAGAAATCTTGCATCCACTATAGACATCAGCACTTGCCCTGATGGAATTATATGTGTTGGTGGTGATGGGATAATCAATGAGGTTGTTAATGGTCTCCTTAGTAGAGACAATCAAAAGGAAGGAATACCTATACCTATTAGAATTATACCAGCTGGTTCTGATAACTCACTGGTATGGACTGGTCTAGGAGTTTGAGATCCGATTTCTGCGGCAATGGCTATTGTGAAGGGGGGCCTTACCGCTACAGATGTCTTTGCTGTTGAGTGGATTCGGAATAATAAAATTCACTTTGGATTAACAGTCTCATATTATGGTTTTGTTAGTGACGTGCTGGAACTTTCTGAAAAATATCAGAAGCGCTTTGGCTCACTACGGTATTTTGTTGCATACTGTGCAAGACCAGGCTGCAGTTAGTTGCAGAGTGACAAGAGTTGTTACCTGTTACAGACCTGCTATGCCGTTTTCCCCAATAACTACTCGACCCTTCACACACCATCATAAGTCTTGAATCAAGTGCATGAGTGCCAAACTACCTACAAGCCAACAATACCATGATATCAATAGTTGGCAATGAGCAACAACGCAATGGAAATACAAACAATCATGTTGAATAATCCTCAATGCCACAAATCCTGCCATCATCCTGCAACAGCCTACAAGGAAACCAATTGGCAATGTCAAGTAGAAATAGGTCATTGATTGCGTCCGTCACCTTTGCTCCCTGAGTCTCCAGCAGGACATGCTACATCTGGACTACATCAGAAGTTAGGACCTGCAATTAAAGAATCCAATTCAGGTCATGTTAAGAGGAAACATCCAGCAGCATACTTGAATTGTGCAGCAGCATCTGCAGCATCCAACAGGAGCCAACCCTGTAACACATTAAAAAAAACATTGCCAATACTTTGCACCAAACCAAAACACACAAATTAATAAACCTGCAACAAACCATTTCACAAACCTGCAACAAACCATTTCACAAGCCTACTGCAGACCTGTTATGCCAATTGCGCTCCAAAGGTTTCAGAATCATCAAAAGGGGTTCGCTTGAATTCAGATACAACATCAGATGTTGAATTGACCAAAATTCCTAGAAATATTAAAGTAAATCAGAAGTGCAAAGAGCAATGGAGAAAGCTACTTCATAGTCAACAGGAAAATAAACGTAAGTTGGAAGAAGATATTGAGAAAGAAATGGCTGATTTTCAAAAATGCTTCATATAGAGTGACAAGAGTTGTTACCTGCTACAGACCTGCACTTGGCCTCATACCATCTCATCATAGTTACTAAATTGAATCTTCCTAACTTCCAACAATCACATTTGCTAACTATCCTGCAATAAGCAAGGCCACAGGTATCATGAGCAGTGTCGTCAATGACGTCTTTGAGAAGCTGGTTGGAATCTTGAAGACTTGCGAAGCGTTGTGAAGATATCATTGTTTGGAAATTCTTGTTGATAACATATCCTCTGTTTCGCAGCCATCATAAGGTGTTGTAAATATTAGATTGTAAATAGTAATTATTTCTATTAGTAATGAGGCCCATTAGTCAAAGCCCATTAGGTTTTCTATTCTCTCTTATTTAAAGCATGTAGATGTAACATGTAAGAATAACTTTTTAATATATCAGTAAAATATTTTACAACATGGTATCAAGAGCTCCCGATTTTGGGGGATTCGCTTCCGCCTAAACCCTAGCCGCCTTGTAGCGGAGTCTTTTTTTTTACTGCAGCTTGTAGTTTGTTGTTGTTTTTGGGTGTTTGGGTCATTGTTGTTTTGTGCTGTAGCACATCGTGCTTCTTGTTTTTGTTCACTCATCTTTGAAACCCTAACCCATCCTGTTTCTTGGTTTGTTTTCTCTCGATTGTCCTTTCAATGGCTGAGATTATTCTTGACTCCATGAGTAAGCCTTCTGGTTCTGGGTCTCTAGCAGTTACTGGTAAGAGTTTGTGTTCCCGATCTCTTACTGTTTGTGATAATATTCCTAAGAATGCGTGGATTCTTGACTCTGGTGCTACTAATCATATGACATTTGATTCCACATTATTATGCTCTTATACCACACCTTCGAGTATTCCTTATATCACTGTTGCTGATGGCTCTCATGCTTGTGTTGTTGGCACTGGAAATATTGACTTGCAACCTCCATTCCAGTTGCAATCTGTGCTTCATGTTCCCACACTTTCCCACAATTTAATTTCCATCCATAAGCTTACACGTGATCTGAATTGTAAAGTAATTTTTTCTATGTCCCATTGTGTTTTTCAGGACCTTACCACGGGGCAGACGATTGGAATTGCTAAGGAAAAGGAAGGGTTATACTACTTCTCTGATGACCATCCAAAGGTATTGTCCTCCTGTTTCCAGTCTCAGTCTTCCTCTTCAGCCTCACAAATTTGGCTTCAGCACAAGCGTCTTGGTCATCCTCCATTTTATATAATTAAGTCTATGTTTCCGTCGTTGTTCTTACACCATTCTGTTGAGTCTTTTAAGTGTGATGTTTGTCAGTTGGCAAAACACAATCGTGTATCTTTTCCTTCCAGTTTTAATAAAAGTGATGAACCTTTTGATTTGATTCATTCTGATGTTTGGGGACCTGCCCCTACCTCTAATATTTTTGGTGCAAAATGGTTTGTCTCATTTATTGATGATTGTACTCGGGTAACTTGGATTTTCTTGATGAATACTAAATCCGAAGTACCACAAATATTTATCCAATTTTATAATATGGTACAAACGCAATTTGGGAAAGGCATAAAAAGAATTCGTTTTGACAATGGTAAAGAATATGTCAATCATACCTTTTCCAACTTCACTAGTAAACATGGCATTCTCCATGAATTCACATGTGTTGACACCCCACAACAAAACGGTGTCGCAGAAAGAAAAAATCGTCATTTACTTGAAGTTGGTAGATCTCTCCTTTTTCAAATGTCTGTTCCTACCTCTTATTGGGGTGAGGCAATTCTTACTGCTGCCTATCTGATTAACCGGGTCCCATCTCGAGTGTTAGGTAATAAAAGTCCTGCCCAATTTATGCTTTCACGTTTTCCATCTGTTCCTATCTTACACACTCTTGAGTCTCGCATTTTTGGTTGTGTTGCTTTTGTTCATGTTCACAAACAATATCGCAACAAATTGGATCCCCGTGCTGTCAGATGTATCTTTCTGGGTTATGCACCCAACAAAAGAGGGTACAAATGTTATCATCCTCCGAGTCGAAAATTCTTTGTCTCCAAAGATGTCACCTTTCATGAAAATGTGTCATATTTCACTCGTTCTCAGTCTCAGGGGGAGAACATAAGTGACTTAGAGTCAGAGTCAGAGTCTGAGTCCGAGTTTCTGATCCTTGGTCCTAGCCTCCCTAGAACACCTATCAGTGTTCCCTCTCTTGAACCCGAGTTGTCACCTAGTTTGAGTTTGAGTCCTAGTTCAATACCTGAATCTGAGCCAGTAAGTGTTCCTGGTCCTTCAAGGCCTTCTGTTTTACAGGAATCAGCACCTCCAGCACCAACTCTAGTGTATCAGAGAAGAAGTAAACCTGACCTTCTCCAGAAACAAATTCAATCGCCTGAACTGGAGGTAAGTACTGAAAATGATTCCTCTAGTGATGATTGTGCCATTTCTGATACTTGTGACACTAATCCAGTTGATTTACCCATTGCTTTGAGGAAGGATAAAAGATCTTGTCCCTCCCTATATCGACACCCTATCTCTCAATATGTCTCCACTAAACATCTTTCCACACAATATCAAAGTTTTATTGCAGTTGTTGATTCTGTGAAAATCCCATCATCTGTTGAAGAAGCATTGCAAAATAGAAATTGGGTCCAAGCTATGGATGAGGAAATGAGAGCACTTGAAAAAAATGGTACTTGGGAGATTATTGAAAGGAAAAGAGACAAAAGTCCAGTTGGATGCAGATGGATCTATACTGTAAAGTACAAATCTGATGGTACACTTGATCGGTACAAAGCAAGACTAGTGGCAAAAGGTTATACTCAGACGTATGGTATTGATTATGAGGAGACATTTGCCCCAGTGGCAAAGATGAATACTGTTCGAATTTTACTATCTCTTGCTGCTTCATGTGGATGGGAATTGCAACAGTTTGATGTTAAAAATGCGTTCTTGCATGGAGACTTAGAGGAAGAAGTGTATATGGAGATTCCACCAGGTGTTGGCATAACAAATGGAGCTAACAAGGTGTGCAGATTGAAGAAAGCCTTATATGGACTAAAGCAGTCCCCTCGGGCATGGTTTGGATGATTCACAAAGGCAATGAAGTGTTTGGGCTATAAGCAAAGTCAAGGAGACCAAACTTTATTTTTTAAACATTCACAAGGAGGAAAACTGACTGTACTTCTTGTGTATGTTAATGATATTATTGTTACAGGAGATGATTTGATTGAGAGACATTTCCTCAAAGAGAAATTATCAGCAGAGTTTGAGATGAAAGACCTTGGGCAACTCAAGTATTTCTTGGGAATTGAGGTAGCCTACTCAAAGCAAGGCATCTTTATTTCTCAAAGGAAGTATGTGCTTGATCTTTTGCAGGAAATTGGCAAACTTGGATGCAAACCTGCAAGTGTTCCCATTGAACAAAATCACAGGATAAGCTTTGAGGAGGAAAGTGACAAAGTTGACAAGGGTCAATATCAGATATTAGTGGGAAAATTGATTTACTTGGCACAAACTAGACCAGATTTGGCATATGCAGTCAGTGTGGTGAGCCAATTCATGCATGATCCGAGGGTGAGACATTTGCAGGCTGTAGACCGCGTTCTACAATATCTTAAAGCAACTCCAGGGAGAGGACTTTTGTTTAAAAGAGGTGGAAATCTAACTATGAAGACTTACACTGATGCGGATTATGCCGGATCAGTGAGTGACAGAAGATCTACGTCAGGCTATTGTACTTTTCTGTGTGGTAACCTTGTAGCTTGGAAGAGTAAGAAGCAAAGTGTAGTTGCTCGATCAAGCGCCGAGGCAGAATTTAGAGCTATGGCACTAGGAATTTGTGAGCTATTGTGGATGAAACAAATTCTAGAAGACTTGAAGATACAATTTGAAGGTCCTATGAAATTGTTTTGTGACAATAAATCGGCTATTAATATTGCTCATAATCCTGTTCAGCATGACAGGACTAAACACATTGAGATTGACCGACATTTTATCAAAGAGAAGTTGGATAGTGGACTGATAACTACATCTTACGTTCCTTCCGGGCATCAGCTGGCAGATGTGTTAACAAAAGGCTTACCAACAGAAAGATTCAGGCAACTTACTTGCAAGCTGGGAATGATAGATATCCATTCACCTGCTTGAGGGGGAGTGTTGTAAATATTAGATTGTAAATAGTAATTATTTCTATTAGTAATGAGGCCCATTAGTCAAAGCCCATTAGGTTTTCTATTCTCTCTTATTTAAAGCATGTAGATGTAACATGTAAGAATAACTTTTTAATATATCAGTAAAATATTTTACAACATAAGGCATAAGAGATGCTTAAGTTGTTGAAGCCAATCGTTGATGCTTTTGCCAATTCTGAGCCAATGCCGGATGAAGTTCCTAATAAGAAATTCAAAGAAGCTTGGTCATTGTAGGTGTTTAATTGGCTGCATTGTATGGTAAAACACAAATGTCTTGACTGATGTCATGACATGTATATGTAACTACATTGTAGTTATTGCAGGACTAGCTAACACAGGATTATTGAATGCTGTGACATTCATACCTGTCAACAGATACTAAGGAACAGAAGCTCTGTTAGAACTTAGTATTCACTTGCAGTCTGGTTATCAAGGAAGAACCAGACCTGGCATAAGGCCTACTGATTGAATGTCAAACTGGATGTTGTGACATTCATCATTGACAGCAGCTACTGAAGATTGGGCAGAGTGGTGTTCTGCTATACTTCAGCACTTTACTTAGTTTGTTATTCAAGAGAATAGCAGAACTAACTTAAGGCCAATTGTGTAAATGTTAAGTTGGACACTTTGACATTTACTAATGTAAGCTGGTACTGTAGTATGGTCATATTGATCATGTACAGGTCAGCAGATTTGTACAGTCTGTTTTCTGGGAAAACAGACTCAGCATATGGACCTTGATGTCAAGCTGAATGTCGTGACATTCATGCCTGACAGCATATGCTAAATTGTAGGTTGTTCAGTTTTCTGTTACAGCTTTCTCAGGCTATTCTTTAGGAAGTCAACAGCTTAGAGAAAATCCAGGAAATCAACAACCAAGCTACATTCAATGAACCTAACAAATAGCCTATTTGTTAGCAACCTAAATATTGAATTTGAGGGAACGTATGTGACCTAAAATTCAGGAAAATACAGGTGCAAAAGCCCAGGTGCTGCAATATAAAAAGGAAGGCATTCCTCCATTCAGTTTCAGGGATTTTGAGGCGTGAAGATTTAGTGTGTCCATCTTACTTCACTGCTGTATTTTTGTGAGTCTAGAATTAGACGTATCTTGTAAGCCAAGTCATTATCAAATAGATGATTGCTTTGGCATAGGGTGTTCATTGAGTTGTAAGTGTTGTGTCACTCAAAGCTTTTAAGCGTGAGTGCTGTGTATCTTGGTTTAAGCTGTGAAGCATAACCAAGAGTTGTTTTTGAAGTGTGACTTCAAAGTGTTTTTAATATCACTGAGGTGATTGAGGGGGAGTGAGTAGGAACTCTGATCTTAGATTAAGATTGAAATTGCATTGGGTAGGGATTAAGTGATAAGTTGTAAACGGGTGAGTTTAGCTTTGAATTGATACTACTAATAGTGGATTTCCTCCCTGGCTTGGTAGCCCCCAGATGTAGGTCATGTTGGACTGAACTGGGTGAACAATTACTTGTGTTATTTACTGCACTTATAATTAAGTTCTGCATAATCCCTGTCTGTGCAGAATTGGATGTCATAACAACCTGTGTGACATCCAAAGTCTGATAACTAGAATTTCAGTCATGCTCTCGAACTAAAAGAGCACGTTGATCAGTTCAGCAGGGACACACCTGCTGTCAGCTTGCAAGACCCTGGGGTTTCCACGACGTACAAAACCTACATCTATCACACTACCAAGTGCATCATGTGGTTGACTTGCAATGACCATCATGACAACACTATAGAATTGCAACAAGAACATGGAGATGGACCAAAAGCTTACATGTCAAGCTATGCACAAACACAACCACCCTTTCCTTCTCATTCTAGTCAACCTGGCTCACATGGATTTTCATCATCTACTGGCCATTCTATGCAGGCACCTTATGCTTCTCAAGATGGTCAATCTGCATAATCAAGTGGTCATACCTATGGCAGATTGTACTCCCTGGATACATCTTTTTCTCCAGGAGCTCCAAACATGTATTTTCAGTCACAAAATGGATATAATGGGTCTATGGACAGTGGGAATTACTTGCCACAGGGATCCTCTATAGGTTTTCCTTCACACATGACTTCCCAAGCTCCATCACCATCATCATGAGCACCCTGTTGTAGCAGCACTGAACGCCGTCAAATAAGCTAGGTCAAGCCAATGCAAGATGCTGGTTTTGATAGAGGAAAGCATCTCAATCTAAACAATGATCATGCCCTGCAAAAATTCAAACCATTGATTATCCAAGCAACAATCCAAATCAGTTTGGTTCAATAACGAATATCCATAGTTGGATCATAGAATTTGAAGCAAATGGATTAGAGAGTAAACTTGTGTCAAATCCCACGTGATTTAATGACTTAAAGCTCACCTTCACTTAGATGCCAGCTGGACGAATTAGATTTAACTTCAGATCCAATTCTCCAAATTGCCCTCTTGGATCAAGCTATATAAGAGGCAATCATTGCCAATCATTGGGGTTCAGACTTTTTTCCCCTCATTCGAAAAGCATCGTGCAATCGCTTCCCCCCCACCTTTAGTACACGCTCATTTCCCATTGCTGTGAGAGCTTCATCACTCGAAGCTCTACACGGTAGAGCTAAGCCACCGCCACCGCCGGAAGCTTCAAAGCTTGAAGATCGTTATCGCTCATACGCTTCCAATCCATTTCAACATTGCGAGAAGAGGAAGAGAGGCGCTCAAGAGTTGTGCTCGTGACCTTCGTCATCATCTTCGCCACCTCCGTCGTCGTCTTCTACAGGTAGTTCTTAATCCATATGCTTACACTTTGACTCATTTGCCATGATGATGTATTGGATTGTAGATGATGTTATATGTCACCGTTGTGTAATCATTTGCGAGTTCTGGTAGAATCTCCATATGAGAACTGAGAGCATTTCTGCTTGTGATAAGCGCGTTTGAATAAGCGCTTTTCTGTTTGTTTTTCATTTTTGCTACCTGCTTTCAGTAGAGACAGTATAGTGGATTGGTTATGGACCAAGCAATGCTGCAATGCGTTTCACTATCCGCACCCCCCGGCCTTGGATCTGAGGCTGTTGGGCCTCCTGGTGCAAAGCCCAACCAATTCTGCTTAAAGAGGCATGCGCTGTTTTGATTTGGATTTAGTTACATTAATTGGATGTTAATCTTGTTGCTTAAGACAGTATTTTGTTAATTGTTTTATGATTAATTGTTAATTGTCCTAGATTTGGTTTAATAATTTTTTAGGATTAATTTGATAATTGTCTTAGATTTATAATTTGCTAATTAGTTAGAGTTTTATTTGATTTTTATTTTTGATATATGTTTTGAATTTTAGAATTTTAATTGATTTTGAGTTTATGATAATAGTGTGGTTTACTTTATGCACTTTTATCTTTTATTTTGCTTTTATCCTATTGTACATCCATATTCCATCATATTCACTTCATTCTAAAATGAATCTAAAAATGGTTAAGACTTTAAAAAATGAAAAAAGGATAACAATTTCCCAAGCATGAAGAGAACTTTGGACAATGGACTTAGAGACTCATTAGGACCCTTTGCAAAAGAGACTTTGGACAAATGTGATCTAACATGGAAGAAGCGTGCAAGTATCAAGAAGAATTTGTAATATCAATTGTAATCTTTTACTTGCTTTCCCATTTAGAACACAATTGCACACACATGGCTTTCTCATTTTGTAATATCAATTGTAATCTTTTACTTGCTTTCCCATTCAGTACTATGATATCCCGATGCGCTGTTTCACCTTTCTTGACTTCTAGATAGCTCCCACATTGGAGGAATTTGAAAGGCTTCTGAACCGATCCATCAAAGATCATAATCTGTTCCCCAAGATCGAAGAAGAGTTTGCAATGCCCAAGCTAGCATCTGTGTCAGGGATCGAGGTAGGTGAATTGGCAGCCAGTTGGGCCCCGAAGGGAACTGACAAAGGATTCACCAGAAAGTTCTTGGAAGGTCATGCATGGAGGTTCACCAAAGTAAAGAAGTGGGATTCTTGCATAGCAGTGTTAGCCTTATTGATCTATGGGATCGTTCTATGCCCAAATATCGACAACTTCATAGATCACGCCGCGGTGAATATCTTCTTATCCGGTAACCTAGTGCCATTTCTCTTGGCCGACTTCTACCATACTTTCCACACTCGCCATGAGAAGAAAGGTGGGACTTTCCTATGTTGTGCTCCAATGTTGCACATATGGATGAAAACTCACATGCCGCTAACCGGTCCCTTCGTGTCTAAAGATCTCTCTTGGTGCCAGAAGTTTGCGTCACTCTCGTCTAGTACCGTCCAGTGGTATAAAAGGGAGTGGGAAACCCAAAACATCATTCTTAGATGTGGAGGATTTCCGAATGTACCCTTAATCGGCACACATGGAGGCATTAATTACAATCCTGTGCTGTGTATGAGGCAGTTTGCGAATGCGATGAATGGGCCCCCTAAAGAGGAAGACTTAGCCCCTTTTTTCATCAACACAGTTGATCCACTCAAACCAACAGTGAGAAAAGTGAGGCAAGCCTGGAATAAGATTGTTAGAAGTGGTCCGGAGCTTGGCAAGAAGAACGTCATTGCTAGAGAACCGTATGTGAAATGGGAAAAAGAGAGGGCCCGAGTAGTCAAGATGCCTTTCTACTACGAGTCCACATCTCTCCCTCCAGTGCCTGAGCCTGAGCCCATCTTACAAGAGGATGTCGACAAACTCACCAGTAAGATAAGTGAGCTCGAACTAGAAAACACCCGCTTGCGACTCCAACTCATCAAGGAGAAACAAAGGGGTGATGATCTAGAAGAAGAAGGCAAATAAGTGAAGACCTTGTATGAGACCAGTAAAAAGAGGGCAAGGGAGGAAAAAGGTAAGAAAGAATGGGTCGGCGGTGCGCTCCTAGTGGCAAATTCAGAACTTGATGGACAAAACAACGATCTAGACCGAGCATGGCATGTTGTTCGAGACATGGAAAGAATTCTGGAGCTTACCAATAGGGATAAGAAGAGTGCCAAGGAAGATTACGAAGCTCATATCAGTGAATTGAGAAAGACCATCAAAGAATATCAAGATCACTCAGCCTGAGAGAAACTGGAAAAGGAGAAGATACACCGAGCCTACCTTCACGAGAAATTCCATCTAGAAAGGGCTCAGGAGAAGATCCGGAGCATGAAAGCTGGAATCATTATGAAGAGTATCAAGAGATGAGGGATAGCTGCCTATATTGGGAAAATGCTTACCAAAGAGCCGAAGGAGCTATAGTTGAGAGGGATGCCATCATTGGAAACCTGCATGGGTTATATAGTGAATGGAGGGACAGGTATGCTAACATGGCGATTCTGACCAACTATGCCCTCCAAGACTTCCCTAATAAGCTGAAAGAGGCAGATCAGAACATGTGTCCTGATAATACTCCTCACCAAGTTTACAACTTTGTGAAATTTTGCAAGAAGACCATGGCTGAGCTGATCACAGATGTCGAAGCTCTCCGTAGTGTTCACCGGGTGACCTTTCAAGTCAATTTGTAGTCTGTTCATGATGTAATACGAAGATGATTGTCTCTTTGTACCTGTTATCAACTGAAAAATTATATGAATGAATGAGGCTTTATGATTCCATCTTGTGTGTGTCATTATTTTTTGATTGCAATGCTAATTGTCTAAATTGTTACTCGTAATAAATAACACGACAACTAAGAGCCTTGCTAGAAAAATATAATGAAAAAAACAAATCATGCATCATTCTGCATAACATAAAAGCAAAATAAGGAACTTACCACTTGATCTTTCTCTCATCCAGAAACAACAAACTGACTTCTCAACACCGGTACAACACCTGCAGCAAACGAAAGACACCCATGGACCAGCTTGAACAAAACCAGAGCGCTCTAAGGGAGGAAATGTTCGATATGCGCGCCTAGATGGGGAAATTGATGGAGACCCTCCAAGCTGTGGCCAGGGGCCAAGAAGTCATTGCTAGGAGTCATGAGGAACTCGGCTTGGCCAATCAGAGAGTTGTCGCTAATACTCCTATGCCTCCACCTGGCAACCCTCCAATCCAGATTCCTATGGGACCGCTGGGAGGTGCACCCCCGCTAGGAGGAGGAGGTCCAGTGAACCCAAATCCTGTCGTCCCCCCCGGCTTCGAGGTGGACGATCAGAATGACGGCTTCTACAACCCCAAGGAAGAATCGATCTATGATGCTTTTGGACCGACCAGTGCTGAAATTGACAGAAAGTTTCGGGCCATAGAGGAGAAAATGAAGGCCATGGAGGGACCCAGTGCCTTCGGCTTGGATGTTGCTGAAATGTGTTTGGTGTTGGACGTTCAAATACCCGCCAAATTCAAGGTACCTACCTTTGAAAAATATCAAGGGGTCAGCAGTCCCAGGACGTACATCCGAGCATACTGCAGGAATATGGTTGCGTACTCAAGAGATGAGAAGCTACTCATGCATTTCTTCCAAGACAGCCTAAGTGGGGCTTCCTTGGAGTGGTACATGCAGCTGGAGAGTACAACTATCTGGACGTGGAAGGATCTGGCTGAGGCATTCTTGAAACATTACCAGTATAACACGGATATGGCTCCAAATCAGACCCAACTCCAAAGCTTAACACAAAAATCTGAGGAATCTTTCAAGGAATACGCCCAGCGTTGGAGAGAGCTGGCGGCTAGGGTTCAACCTCCACTCTTGGAGAAAGAGCTTATCGATATGTTCATGGGGACGCTCCAAGGACCCTATTACGAGAAGATGGTAGGGAGCACCTCGATTGGGTTCTCCGGTATGGTGGTCGCCAGAGAAAGAATCGAGAGCGGGCTGAAAAGTGGGAAGATACCTAATGTTGTTGACCCGTCTAATGGGGCAAAGAAATCGTATGTTGGTTTCGCCAAGAAAAAAGAGGGGGAGACTAACAACACGTCGGTGGTCAGAGGGAGAGGAAGAGCACATCGAGTCCCCTATCAGCAGGTGGCTGCCGTAGCACCTGGCCCATACCAGCAGGTGGCCGCCATGACACCCAATCCGTATCAGCAACCCTTCTCCGTGCCAACCGGTCAGAATGTGGGGCCACCACCAAATCATTACCAACAACAGTATGCTCCTCCATAACAACAATACTACCCGCCAGGACAACAAAGGCTAAGGAAGCCCGAAAGGAAGTTTGATCATATTCCAACCACTTACGCACGCATGCTGCCATATTTGCTCAAGGGGTCGTTAGTTCAATTAAGAGAACTAAAGCCTCCAATGGTACTACCGCCTGGATATGACGTGAACGCTCACTGTGAATTTCATATGGGAGCACCCGACCATACAATTGAAAACTAAAGAGCTTTAAAGCACAAAGTGCAGGATTTGATTGATTCCAAAGCCATTACATTCACACCTAATGGCCCTAACACCAATAACAATCCTATGCCGCCGCATGCCGATCACTCCGTGAGCATGGTTGAGGAAGAAAAGATGGTGAAGCAATGTGTAGGGGATATATGAACTCCGTTGGCTGTTGTCAATGAGCAATTACTGATGAATGAGGTGCATCCCGGATGTGATGCCAAATGCAAAGGTTGCTTAAGGAATCCCCAAGAATGTGAAAAGTTGAAGGTCGGTATCCAGGGATTGATTGATCAGCAAGTATTGATAGTGGAACAGATTCCTGCTACTAATGAGGTAGACATGCTTGAAATCCCGTACGAGTATTGTATGAGTTATAATTTTCTGAACGTGTGGCTTTTTACAGAATCGAAATCGGAGGTCCGGAAGTCCTCCAACAATGAAAACCACAGAAAATTCTGCATGCTGTCCGTCACAATCGCGGCCTCTTTTTATGTTTTATTGTCAAAATCGTTTTGGTTATAACTCTTGATCCATAAGTCCAAATTGAGTGCCGTTTGAAGTGTTGGATAGCTGAAACAGCGGGCTATAACTTTGTTTCAGGAATAAAATAATTTTGCAGATTATTTCATGGACTTTTTAGGGGTTGAAGAAGATGAGAATTATGTTAGAAAATTTAATAAACAACAACTTTTTAGTAATGCCTTCGTGCACGGTTTTGATCATAACTTTCAACTCGTGAATCATTTTGGGTTGGGGTTTAAAGCATTAGAAAGGTGACTCTAATAGATATTATGTGAAGGGTGTATTTGTTATGAATGTTAAGATGGTAGAGATGATCTTAATTGCATATTATGTGAATGGTGTATTTGTTATGAATGTTAAGATGGTAGAGATGATCTTAATTGCATATTATGTGAATGGTGTATTTGTTATGAATGTTAAGATGGTAGAGATGATCTTAATTGCATATTATGTGAATGGTGTATTTGTTATGAATGTTAAGATGGTAGAGATGATCTTAATTGCATATTATGTGAATGGTGTATTTGTTATGAATGTTAAGATGGTAGATATGACTTAATTGCATATTATGTGAATGGTGTATTTGTTATGAATGTTAAGATGGTAGATATGATCTTAATTGCATATTATGTGAATGGTGTATTTGTTATGAATGTGTATATGTACCATTGGTGGATAACTCATAGAGTTGAATTATGGTGATATGTGGAATGTTAAGATGGTAGAGATGATCTTAATTGCATATGTATTGGTATTTGTACATTCATTCATGGCATGGTCGGCTTCATGGTGGAAGCGGTGAAACTGTGGGTTCACATGGTAGCACACGTTGATCTTTAATTGGAAATAGGCGTGGTAGATGTAGCACACATTGATCCTTAATTGGAAATAGGCGTGGTAGATGTTGCACACGTTGATCCTTAATTGGAAATAGGCGTGGTATATGTTGCACACGTTGATCCTTAATTGGAAATAGGCGTGGTAGATGTTGCACACATTGATCCTTAATTGGAAATAGGCGTGGTAGATGTAGCACATGTTGATCCTTAATTGGAAATAGGCGTGGTAGATGTAGCACACATTGATCCTTAGTTGGAAATATACGTGGTAGTGGCTTTGATCTTGTCTGGATCGGAAGCGTGGCTTAGATTCTAGATATTGAATCGGAAAGCGGTGAAACATTGGGTTCACATTATGGTACCACATGCATAGAGTCATATGTCTTGCATTGAGTCACATTAGAGTTATGTGATAATTGAGTGTATGCATTATTGTAATTGTGATGTGTGTACGAGATATGGTAATTGAATTTGATGATGTTTGGATACATAACTTGATAACATATGTGATTATGTGATAATTGTAGTTATGTGTATCTTTGAGAATATAATATTGGATTTTAATATTATACTCCTTGAGTTTGATGGATGTTTGAAACATGTGAAATAGATGTTGATGAATATTATTTACATGGTTATATGAAGAGTGATGAATTCCTTTAATTGTTGATTTAATCATTGTGCTTGATTATACTTCTTCATAATGATTTGAATTCTCACCCTTTCTATTTGAATGTTACCTTTACATGGGTATCACGCAGATACTCAGGAGTAGTAGCGCTGAAGTAAGTGGATGGTAGCTCGCTCGAGATTAGCTGGAGAGTTCCCATATTTTAGTTTGAAGACTAGGTGATGAGTCAATGCTCTAGTCATGTAACACTGGGTAGATTAGTAGTATTGAACTCGTATCCTATTTGGGATAAGTATTATGTTATTACTTGCGAACATGCTTATTTGCAATTGCTGTTGAGAGGCCATAGTGCCAAATATTCTGATTATGGTTTCAGTTTATTTTAAAGAGATTATTGAGAGATGATCATGGTATAGGACATGGATCATTTGATGAAATGCATGAGTATTCATTATTTTCCGTTGCGAACGCATATTCTTGAATATTCATGATAAGTGAAATGTGTTATTTGAAATGACCAGGTGTATTGTATATTGATGATGAATGAGGTTTGGTTTTTGAAAGCTTTTAGTTTTTTGAAAACATCGATGTGACGCCCTTTTGTTACATGCGTGCTTATTTACTTTGATTATATGTTAAGTATTTTGGGATAGAAAAAGGGGTGTTACAACCTTCCCCTTGCATAACCGACTTCCGAACCTGTTCGTGGTTGCGACGATCATTCTTTGGGGTTTTCTCGATATTTTCCCTTTCCTTTGGAATAAATAAAAACTGATGGCGACTCTGTATTTTTCGTGTAGCGACAGGTATGGACTATTAGTCCTAGGTCCATAGGTTCGTGTTTGCACCAATCCATTGATCGTTTGGGCTTTGGTTTGATTTTGATTCATCAAGGTTTTTAAACCAGGTCTAGGTCTTCTTTTTGGGTCCATCTATGTTTGACCGGGATTCATGCTCACCTAGACAAGTCTCTATAGGAAAACTCTAATTTGAGACCTACATTTGACTTTGGTCAACTATTGATTTTTTAGTCAACTAGTTGACCAAAGTCAACCACTTTCCATGAGCCATCCTCAAGACATTCATCTTCAATCCATGTCCACTGCAAAAGCACGTATTCATTTCTAAATTCAAGATAAATTCATATCATTTCACAAGTGTCATGCCACAGTCATTCGTTTCATTCAAGAACCAATTATAGTTTCCATTTTCATGACATCATTACTTACTTATATGTTTCAATCTTTAACTTGAACAAAAATCCAAGCTACATTACATTATACTCTAAGCCATTCTAAACCATGAGTTAATCATCTTGAACTTGACATAATCATAAACAAACTAGTATTCCCTTTTGTCAAGTTCATTTCATTCCCATTTACATGTTTCTACTTTTTCAAGCCATGACAAGCTAAGGTCACTTTCAAAACCTTATGTGCATTCATTTGATACCAACCTTTAATCCGTAAACCATAAACCATTTCCATGTTATTACAAACTTTCAATCCATTTTACTACAATCCATATTCATATGTCTATTCAAATCCAAAACTACAAGTATTTCCAATACATGACCATTCCATTCAACTTCATAAACCTACACATAACCATTTCATACAATTCTAGTTCAATTTCAAACCATATCCCACACATGCTTCAAAAGCTCCATTCCTCATGCTTCATCATTTCATTCAATCTCCCATCCAAGTTGGTTTTCACTTCAAGAAAGTCTTGCTTTGCATCAACCATTTCCCATCTTGGTCCTTCTTCATTTATCATCTTCATGATCGTGCATTATGATTCATGATCTTATTTTCCTTCAAAGCCAAGTTACTTTCATTTTGCATCACTTACAAGGACAAGATCAACACAACAAATTAGAAGTTTATGACAACCATATGCACTTTTTAAACACACTTCTTTCACTTAACAAACCTCTAACACAAAATAACAAGACTGCTAGTTCAAAATAACAACCCATGTACAATTTGGTGAGTTTTATCCTAGCATATGCATTATGTTAGTAGTATAAATCAAGGCAATAAGCTAGTGTAAATACAACCGAAAGCAAGGCAGCAAGGTCATGCTAGTTCATATGCAGCATGACCCTTTTTATAGTAGACTAATCACTGAAGTAAACATAACTAGCAGCAACATATCGATTAACCAACAAGTAAGTAATGGGAATTACAAGCGTAGCTATTAAACAACTGGACCGAAGTTAATTGACCAAAACCAATTCACACAAGCAGTGGTCCAGTTATAAACCATAGTTCAAAATAGAAATTCAAGTTAACTTTAACAATACTTAACATATACTAACACTAATCTAACCAACTAACCAAAATGATAACATAATTTTTTTAACATATTGCAATTACTAACTAACTCACCCTGTGGAAATTTAACAGAGTAAAAACCTAACCTAATAGTGTTCGACTTACCCGATTCAGTTGTAGCTTTTCATCCTTTATATAACATTCCACAACCTTCACCTCATGGGGGATTGAGAGCATTCTCTGCAATTGTTCAAGTCACATTCAATAATAATAGTTATATACTGCAAGGTAGGATAATCAACACAAAACATACAATTTCAATCACAGTATAGCAATTACATTCCCACATCCTACTCACTAAATCAATCACAACTTAACAAATATATCTCAACAAATTCACATATGACTCGTTATGCAATGCAACTCATCTATGCAACTCTATGCATATGCATGTGGTACAAACTCAACATTTAGTTCTCTCTAGAATCATGTACCCTCTTGTGAATCCATGAGCCCCATCTTCTAATATCCAAGCCCCCTCTCTGAGCTTGGGTCAAGCCACTAGTCCCATCTTCTAAACTAGCGAACACACCTCTTGACACAACTCAACATGAATGTATGAACATGTTGACAAAATTCAATGTGTTAAGACCCCGCTTTCAATCCTAACATACAAGCATTGACAAACTCGTGTAATCCTCTCTTCTGGATTACCACACCGTAATAATTCATATATTCAAAACATCATATGATTCAATGCAATTCAAGTATTACAATCAATCTCCTCAATTAGATCATTACTCTTACATGCAACAACACAATAGTCATAAATGCCATCTCAAAACATAATGATATTGTTACACTCTCAATTCACATGACAACATCATTCATCATACTCAACAATCATTCCATGTCACGACATCACTAAACAACAACAAACAACAGCCACTCAACAAATGTAAGTTCATAAGCATTTATTCATGTTACTCCATCAAAACAACAATGCATTACCGTATAAACACAATAATTAGATAACCGACCATATAAGTCATTAAAATATCCCAAAAGTATGTAAATGACTATAACTCAAACATTTCACCAAGTACTACCATGATGTAGCTCTGCGTGATAGATTTCTAATGCTTCAAACGACACATCATTTGGATATACAAATCAAAAGTTACGGCTAAAACCGTCAGGGATCAAAGTTACAACTTAAATTAATTATTTTTCAAAAATCACACAGTGACAATCGATTGTCACAGGGGTACAATCGATTCGCCCTAAAATCATTATGCTCCTAAATTTTCCAAAAATTCCATTTTCTTGGCATGACAATGGATTGTTATATAACGATAATGAATTTCCATCTAATCACAATGGATTGTCACAACTTTTTTATTTCAAAAATTGCACTAGTGCAATTTATTGTCATCTCGCGATAATCGATTGTCAATGTATGTCTTTCCAAAAATTCTTATTTTCTCTAGTATTAGCAACTAGTTCCGACCCTTCAACCCTCATGCCAGTCCCAAATTCAACACCTTAAATCACTATAATTCGACTTTTATTAACACCACATATTAATCCTCTCTTAAATAACATGAATCCACCAAATTTTTCATGAGTCAAACACATAAAACCAGACCCTAAATCATTCAATTCATCATCAAACATCAAGAACACAACATTGCAACGACAATCCACAACTACTCATGGTAAATATAATCAAATTAACATACAAAAAAATTCTCATCATCATGTTCATCATAGATTCATATACTCAATAAACCCTAGTGGGGGTTAAGGACTCCTCTACTCTACCCCTCATGCATATACCCTTTATTGAAGGTTTTTCTCCCCCATTACCTTGTGATTGCAAGAAATTCTTAATCGATCCTTGACTTTTCCTCCCCCAATCACTAAGCCTCTTTTCACTTTTCTCTCAAAACACATAATGTAACCTCTTTCCCCTCACAATTCTCTTTTTACACTAAAAACCTAAATCTCTTAATTAGGATGTTCCTACTTTGCCCTTAATTTTGTCTCCAATCCCCACCTTGACCTCAATATTTCTACAACTTCTATTTTCTTTTTATTCTATTTATTTTAAATCAATAATATAACCAAAATATTATTTTAACTAATAAAACAATTCTAATTATTCTCTCTTCCTCTAATTAATCTTCACATCCTACCATAAGGCCATGCACCCTCACTCTCACCCACATTTATTTAATTACTCACACATAATAATTAAATAATTAGACAAAATTCTAATTATATAAAATAAAATAATTTACTAAAAATTGGGTGTTACACACAAGCCCTCAACAGACCCTTCAAGGATTGGATGGTTATCTCTGTATGACCATCTGTATGCGGGTGAGACGCAGAACTCAACATCAGCTTAGTACCCATCCATTCTTGTAAACTTTGCTGAAACTTCAACATGAATCTCAGATCTCTATCCGACACAATGCTCGACGAAATACCATGCACACTAAAAATCATCTGAATATACAACTTTGCTAACTTTTGCAAAGGAAAAATGATCTTAATCGATTTGAAATGAGCCAATTTAGTCAGTCTATCAACAATAACCAAAATAGAATCACATCCCTTCATCGTCTTCAGCAAACTTATCACAAAATCCATGGAAATGCTATCCCACTTCCACTCAGGAATACTTAACAGTTGCATCATACCCAATAAATTTTGAGGTTCAATCTTCGACTTCTTACAAGTCAAACATGCATAGACGAACTCAGATACTTCCTTCTTCATTCCTAGCCACCAAAAAAATTTCTTCAAATCTTGATACATCTTAGTGGCACCGAGATGAATACTCAAGCCTCTTCTATGACCTTCCTCAAGAATACTCTTTTTGAGCTCTAGCACATCAGGTACATAAACCGTATCTTTGAGCCTCATCACACCATTCTTGTCGATTCTGAAATCATCTTAATTACCTTGATTGATTAACACTAACCAGTCAACCAATCCCACATCGATCTTCTGACCTTCTCTAATCTCTTCAAGGATACCACTAGTCAGCTTCAACATACCCAATTTCACACTATTAAGAGTCTATTCACATACCAAACTCATGCATTTGAATTTCTCGATCAATTCTAACTCTCAAACCATCAGCATCAACATATGTAATGACTTCCTACTCAACGCGTCAGTTACCATATTAGCCTTACCCGAATGGTAACTCAAGCCATAATCATAATCCTTTAGAAACTCAAGCCATCTCCTCGACCTCATATTACACTCTTTCTGATCGAAGAGAAACTTCAAACTCTTGTGATCACTGAACACCTCAAATACTGAGCCAAACAGATAATGCCTCCAAAAACTTTAGCAAGAATACCACTACTACAAACTCAAGATCATGCATAGGGTAATTCTTCTCATTAACTTTCAACTATCTAGAAGCGTAAGCCACAACCTGACCATTATGCATCAACACACTACCTATACCCATCTTAAAAGCATCACAATACACCACAAAGGACTCACTTGGATTCAACAATATCAAAAATGGAGCAGACATCAACTTCTTCTTGGGTTCTTGAAAACTCTCCTCATAATGCACATCTCAAACATATGCTTGGCCATTTTGAGTCAACTGCGTTAAATGCAGTTCTAACATTGAAAATCCTTTAACAAACTTCTTGTAGTATCTAGCCAACCCAAGAAAACTTCTAAGCTATGTAAAAGACTTTGGTGTCTCCCATTGCAACACAACAAATATCTTCGATGGATTAACAACAATACCACCACTAGATATCACGTGACCAAGGAAACTCAACTCTCGCAACCAAAACTTATACTTGGACAATTTTGCATACAACTTCTTATCTTTCAAGGTCTATGTTAGTTCTGTGCTTTTATGATTGACATCAATTTTGTTAAAACATGTATCACAGTATGATGTGAAGCAAGATGTCGTGACATGTTGATCAAACATCTTTGCAGGTTTTGTGTTACTTCTTGGAAATCTTACTTTATCATAAAATATCTGAAGATTCTCTGAATATTCAACTATCATATCTGATTGTCCAGGAAGGTTTACATTAGGAACTCTAAATTCATTTCCAGTTGTGCACTTGCTTCAAAAAAGGGGATGTTGAGAAATTTTAAGGAAATATTAGATAAAAATTGATTTTATTCTGCATAAGATTATGCATACTGGACGTCAAAAAATTTAAGGAAACATTTTATTTGATTCTGTAGAAGATTGTGCAAACTGGATATCGAAATATTTAAGGAAACATTTGTTTTCATTCTGCAGACTGGATGTCGAAACATTTGATTTGATTCCACAAAAGATTTTTCAGATTGAATGTCGAAACATTTAAGGAGACCTCAGATTTGATTAGGTAGACTGGAAGTCGAAACATTTAAGGAGACATTAGATTTGATTCTGCATAATGGATGTCAAAATCTTTAAAGAGACATCAAATTTGATTCTGCAGAATGAATGTTAAAAAATTTAAGGAGGCATCAGATTTGATTATGCAGAATGGATGGCAAAACATTTAAGGAGACATCAGATTTGATTTAATCAAATATTATGCCGAACATATGTCAAAATAATTAAGGAGACATCATATTTGGTTTGATTTGATTTGTTTTGGATCTGCTGATATTTTAGCCTAAAGTCCGTGCTATTCTGGGACTATTTAAAGGGTGATTCTAAACCTAAGAAAAGGATGAAGCCATGCTAGAAATTGTCTTTGTTAGGGTTTAATTGTCTTTGTTATTTGTGAGCCATTCTAGTATCTCCTTGATACATGAATTGGACTGAGTTTATTGAGTTGTAATTGTGAATAACTCATGAGCTTTTAAGAAAGAGTGCATTCTATTTCATTGGAAGTGTGTCTTCTGTTCTTTGATTATTTTTCAATTGTTATCATTGTTGTCTGATTGAAGGGAAGTGAGAAGGGTCTTATATTTAGGAGAGTCTTAGATAGAAATTCCATGGGTAGTGATTAGGTAAGAAGTTTGTAAAATCAGAGATTGTTTAGAACTTTAAACTAATATTGTTATAGTGGATTTCCTTCCTGGCTTGGATGCCCCCAAATGTAGGTGAAGTTGCACCGAACTGGGTTAACAATTATTTGTGTTATTTACTTCCTGTTACTTACTTGAACACTGTTATTGTTTGTGTTATGACAATGTCCTGATCCTGCTGTCATGACATCATATACGACATTTGGGATCTGCATACCAAAATTTCAATTGGTATCAGAGCAGGCATCCTACTCTATTTTTGGGTGAGATCCGGGGAAGATAATTTCTGGTACCATTGAGGGAGGATTTGTTAACAGAATACCCATCTTAGATGGAACCAACAATGACTATTGGAAGGCACGTATGGTGGCATTCCTAAAATCTATGGATAGCAAAACTTGGAAAGTTGTCATCAAGGGTTGGGAACATCCTATTATGAAGGACAAAGACGGGAAGGTTATTACTGACTTGAAGCCTGAAGATGATTGGTCTAAGGAAGAAGATGAATTGGCTCTTGGAAACACCAAATCTTTGAATGATCTATTCAATGGAGTTGATAAAAACATATTCAGGTTAATAAACACTTGTATTATGGCAAAAAATGCATGGGATATTCTCATAACCACCCATGAAGGCACAATTAAAGTGAAGATGTCTAGACTTGAGCTTCTCACTACCAGATTTGAGAATCTAAAGATGAAACATGATGAGAGTATTCATGATTTTCACTTGAATGTTCTTGAAATAGAAAATTCATCTAGTGTCTTGGGAGAGAAGATGTCTGAAGAAATGTTGGTTAGAAAAAATCTCAATTCCCTACCTAATAAATTTGACATGAAGGTCACAACCATTGAAGAAGCCCAAGACATCAGTAACATGAGAGTATATGAACTTGTTGGGTCACTCCAAACTTTTGAATTGGGTATTAGTGACAAATCAGAAAAGAAGAACAAGAGCATAACTTTTGTATCCAACACAGAATATGAAGAGGACCAATGTGAGTTGGATACTGGTGAGGGAATGTCTAATGCTTTTGTACTGCTTAGGAGTCAATTCAACAAGGTGCTGAAGGGAATGTACAGGAAGTCAAAACCAAATGTCAAGAACATCTCATCTGACATCAGCAAGAACAATGATTCTCAGAGAAAAGAAAGAACACAAGAAAAGCTCAATCAAGGAAAAGGTATTCAGTGTCATGAATGTGAGGCTTTTGGTCACATTACATTAGAATGTCCCACGTATTTTAAGAAACAAAAGAAAGGCTTGCCTGTTTTTTGGTATGATGATTCTGAAGGTGAAATTGATGATAAAACTGCTAAGCATGTTACAAATTTCACTGGTAGACATGAATCTGATGAATAATCTTGTGATAAGGATGTCTCTTATGAATAATTGGTTGCTTTCTAGAAAGAGCTTTGTGTCAGAAGTGAAGAGGTGTGTAAGACAGGAGAAGAGCAGAAGAGAATCATAACTCAACTACAGGCTGAAAAAGAGAGACTTTTATCTACTGTCACTGATCTTGAAAATGAGGTAACTATATTGTCTTCTAAACTTGAAAATATGACAAAATCCATAAGAAATTTGAACAATGGGTCTGATATGCTAGATGAAATTCTCCAAGTTGTAAAAGGGGTTGGAAACTTAAAAGGTATAGGTCCATGTGAAGGAGAATTTGCGACCCAAAGCGCAGCGGAAATTAAAATTTCTCCTTTAGAGATCCTTACGAATGGTCATGATCAGTGATAGAATATTTACCTCTTGTGACGGTTGAAACCTTTGGTGCAGATCTCTTGAAACGATCAAAACCCTTTGATGCAGATCCACAAAACGATCACGAACGTTGAACGATGACAACGTCTCTACTCAGTCCACACGAACGGCTTCCTTCAATCTCAGTGCTAGCTGGTACGAATGAAGGCTTTGAGTGAGAGAGAAAGAGAGAGTGAAAACGAAAATAATGCAACCGCAAAAATTTGCTTCTGCACAAGGGTTCTATTTATAGAACCACTTGTGTGGGCTTCAAGCTAAAAGCCCACTTAAGTGTATTTTGGCCCATATCTTATAATATGCCCAAAATCACTTAAGCCCATGGTACCTTACCATATTTCGTATTCTACTCAAGTACACCGTACCTTACGATGTTCCATAACTCACTTAAGGGCACCGTACCTTACAGTATTCCTTAATTACTCTATCTCTCATCAATCCGTCCTTTGTGTGTGACCCTGTAGGTTTTCGCGGCGTTGGCAATTATATCAAATCATGTATTTAACATAATAAACAGTGAGCGGTATCTAGCAACACATCACTGCTACCCAAGACACGAAAATGTCAAGTGATCTGACAATTCCTTCTGTGATAATAATTATGTGTATAATTACCCCTTTGCCCTTATGTCTATATTGAACACAAGGCATAGACCGTGTCATCCTTGTCCAGTTCAATATTGGGCCCATAGACATTTATCCTGTTATGCAGGATGGGCAAATTCCATCTAGGTCACTCATGTCCCTCAGCATGCTTTGTGGAGTACCCATCAACTGTCTTTATGGTTATCCAGTTACGGACAACGTTGGATCAGCAATAAAGCACTCGACTCTACATCTAGGATCCATAGTGGTTTCAGGTCGAAGAGTGGAATACACTATTATCACCATGAGAATAACTTATGACACCTTGCATAACTTTCTATATAATATTCTCATAGCGGGTCAATCCGGTATAAATATTACTCCTAATATTCATACCTATGTTTAAGACTTGATAACTCTTTATCCATGATCCATGAGATGTGATCATCAGTCTACAAACATAATAGTCTTAATGCTTTAATGTTATCCCACTTCACACTAAAGCTCGACTACGGATACTTTAGGAATAGTGTCCTTATGTTTAATGTGTTCTCATGATTAAGTCACACTTAATACATTAAACGGACTATCTATTCCAGGGACTTTATTAATCAACCATAATAAAGAGAATGCCTTTTATTACTCGATACAAGTACCAAAATGTATTGGCCTCTAGGGCTTACACCAACAATCTCCCACTAGCACTAGAGCCAATCAGGCATACCCCGTATGCCCATTGATCTAGTATGGCCATCATGCTTCTGCTGCGCAAGAGGCTTTGTCAGTGGGTCAACTATATTGTCAAGTGTAGGTACTTTACATATTTTCACACAACGCCTAAGTATGTGTTTGGATCGTCGGTGAGATCTAGGCTCCTTAGCTTGTGCGATAGCACCATTGTTATCATAATAGAGACCAATGGGATCCACAATGCTAGGGACTATGCCAAGTTCACTAATGAACTCTTTGATCCAAACAACTCCCTATTCTGCATTTGAGGCAGCAATTTACTCGGCCTCGGTTGTAGAATCAACAACTGTATCTTGCTTTGAACTTTTCAAGCTCACAGCGCCACCATTTCAGCAAAATACATAACCATTGGAATCATTCATATTAAAGCGCCTCAGCACCTTGTCTATGTACTCTGGCTTAGGCCAAGCATTTTATGATCTATCTCTATAGATTCTGATTCCTAATATATAGGCTGCTTCACCTAGGTCCTTCATAGATAAGCATTTCCCCACCCAAGACTTTGCCTGTTGCAGGGTAGGGATATCGTTTCCAATAAGTAATATGTCATCTACATATAATACCAGGAATACGATCATGCTCCCACTAACCTTCTTGTAGACACAAGGCTCATCTTCGTTCTTAACAAATCCATACAGTTTCACTGTTTCATCAAAACGAAGATTCCATGAGTAGGTCACAAGTTCATCTTGATCCATGAGTAATACATCACCTAGATCAGATATCCATATGTCATAGTCAGGTGACGTATCCTGCCTGACCTACGCTGGTCTTGTTCTACTTGAGCAGGTTGCTCTTACACAACTACTTGTGTTTCCTGCTCTAATTCCTCCATAGGTGTATCGATACTTTGTGATTCTTGAATTTCTTCAAGTTCTACTTTCCTCCCACTGATTCCTTTGGAAATAAAATCCCTTTCTAGGAAAACTCAAGTTCGAGCGACAAACACTTTGTCCTCTGAAGGATTGTAGAAGTAATACCCTCTTGTTTCTTTAGGATACCCCACAAATAAGCATTTGTCAGATTTGGGCTCAAGCTTAGTTGAAACTTGTTGTTTCACATAAACTTTGCAACCCCAAATATTTATGTAAGACATATGTGGTTTCTTACCAGTCCATATCTCATATGGTGTCTTATTAACCTTTTGGATGGAACATGGTTAAGTGTGTAAGCTGTTGTCAATAGTGCATGTCCGCAAATGGAGTTTGGAAGATCAACGTGACTCATCATGGATTTAACTCATTAGGTTTCATCCTTTTAGTATTAATGTTATAAGTTGGCATTATGAGATCAAGGACATATAGTCCATTGCTCATTTGTGCAGTAGCATAGAATATATCATTCAAATAAATTGAGCAACAATTGTTCTTTATTATAAATGAAAAACCAAACTTGTCCAAACAAGAAATGGAAATAATATTCCTGCTAATTGCAGATACATAATAACAGTTCTCTAACTGAATTATAAAACCACTAGGTAAAGTCAATACATAAGATCCTACGGCTAAAGTAGCAACCTTTGCTCCATTGCCAACTCGTAGGTCAACTTCACCTTTTGCCAAATCTCTACTCCCTTTCAGCCCCTGCACATTTGTACAAGTGTGAGAACCGCATCCAGTATCTAATACTCATGATGCATAAGTAGATGAATTAATAACAAAAATACCTGAAGTTGAAGTCTCTACTCCATTCTTCTTATCTTCCAGGTACTTTGGGCAGTTTCTCTTCCAGTGTCCGGTCTTACCGCAATGGAAGCAGGTGCCTTCTTTTGCTATGCCTCCACTAGGCTTCAAAGCAGCAGTGGGTCTGGGATTTGCAACTTCCTTGCCCTTCCCCTTATCACTCTGCTTAGTGGGCCTTTTGTTCTGTCTCTTTCCATTTCCGATCATCAGAATGGACTTCCCTTTTGACTTCAGATTCTGCTCAGCAGTTCTTAACATGGCTAGCAGTTCAGGAAGAGATTTGTCCATATCATTCATATTGAAATTTAGGACAAATTGACTGAAACTATCTGGCAACGATTGCAAGATCACATCAGTTGCAAGTTCCTTTTCGAGGGGAAAACCCAATCTCTCAAGGTTTTCCACATACCCAATCATCTTGAGTACATGGGGACCTACAGGGGCTCCCTCAGCTAACTTGCTTTGAAAAAGGGCTTTTGAAACTTCAAACCTCTCATGCCTTGCTTGCTCTTGATAGAGCAACTTCAGGTGTTCGATCATATCGAATGCTGACATGTTCTCATGTTGCTTTTGCAATTCTGAGTTCATGGTAGCTAGCATGAGACAAGCAGTTTCATTGGCATCATCGACATGCTTCTTATAAGCATCTCTTTCTGCCTTAGGTGCAGAACTAGG